>NW_025767154.1:0-600000 GCF_003918875.1 Haliotis rubra | reverse complement strand
TTTGATATAAAGATTATCGGTAGTGAATATCCATCATATTGAGGATACAACGCTACTTTGATATAAAGATTATCGGTAGTGATTATCCATGGAAGTATGTTGTAGTTGTTCCAATTTGATAAACAATTGAAACATTGGGTATCATATGTGCAAATATATTTAAGCACCATAAACATATCCAATTTTCGAAACTGACATAACATCTGACTAACTTCTTTGGTTCATACAGATAATTAATCATTATTATGCAAGATAGAAAAACAGAAGCTATGGATTTCCAACAGCAATGTATTGAGTCCATATCTTTGTACTGATAAACAATGAAATTCAGCCTCACCTGCAGAATAATGCTTACACTTGGGAAGCAAATTTATATTGTTACCAATGGCAAGATTTTTCATTATCAAGTCAAAAGTGGAATCTGATTGAGAAGCATAGATTGATGGGACATGCAAAACGGAAGAAGATTACTTATGTTTGATCTAAGGACCATTTCAAATACTTTCACATTTTGTGTCCTCTTCTGCAAGATATTCTTGTGATCCTAAAGTCTTATGTTTATATATTGGTAATGGAAGATGAAGTGTGATTTCTTTAATCAAATTAGTAAGGTGTTTGAACTGCATGCCAAAAATCACAGAAGCAGTCCTATCACCACTTTTTGCTGAATACTACTGCCCACAGAAACATATGTCATGAACCATTTGATATTACCAGATGACATCTGGCCTCATCAGCATCATCTAAATTCATCCTTGCCTTATACTGCTGTCAAATGCAACTTAGTCCTGTGTCACTTCCACAAAATGCTCTTCTGTTTTAATGACATCATTTCTCTTCAATTTCAGCAAAGAACTTTTGTTCTTATATGAAAACTTAGATATAAACTCTTGTAACACATCATACTTTATTACATACTCAAACAAGCAGAATTGCCTTTCATGAAGCTTGCTCAATGCTCCATCCTACTAAATTTCATCCTCCTAGTATGAACACTTTTAAAGGAGAAGCTATCAGTTTTAGTACCTACACCAAAACGTCGCATTCATTGCAAAAAAGAAGTTGACTATCACAGAACTTGTTTTTCCTTCATCCTCAGAACTTCTAAAATGCCTCTCAAAAAGTTACTGTTTAAGCTATTGTGAACATAATACAGTTTCAGACATATGGCTTTGAGAATGAATTTGAGTTGCATGTATTTCAACAACATTTCACAGATCTATCTCATATGTAAGGCAAATATGATGTCCCTGTGTGGAATTCAATGAAACCAAACTATGACACATGCCAGTCATGGAAAGTGGGCCACTGCTGACCTGTCCTCAACTGCCTTAAACATGTACTTATGTAGCAACAACTTACATAATACTAAAAATATCAGTTTAAGTGAAATTTGCACATTATTTTACAAAGTACCTTCACTATGACCTTCACCCCAAGGTAGACAACTTATGGAGTGTAAGGCAACTTCCTGCTAACATTTCCTGGCATGATACATCTTCAAAATATCTGCTGAATAAGGCATGTATGTGTATAATGAGGCATAAGGCATGTATGTTATAAACATTTTCTACATTATGGCCATGAGAAGGACCATGATGCTCAACATGACATATCAGTCCATAAATATATTTCTAGGGCTATGATAGAGATATGCATGACACATTATCTCTCATATGTTCAAGAACATTCAGGCAAAACTCAGGCAAAACCTTGAAGCATTTGGATCAGGTGATTCAGTTTATGTCATCATTGGTAGTAACCATGCATAGCAACTTTAATTTTGTTTATCAAGGAAATTTAATTGCATGACTAAGGTGCAAACAATGCAGCAAAGTAAATAATGACATAAGTTTAATTTCATGTAGAGCGAGATCAGTTAAGGAAGAAGTAAACCAAGCATGTTCACGTCTAAATCACACTATCATTACTCTCTAATTTTGTACGTGTTATACAACGAATTATGAAGGAAGCAGATACAGATGTTTGTTATGAAATCAGGTAATGAGAAACATATTTATCATTTCTGTAAAAATTGCATTGTGAACACAGACTTTAGATCATCTCAGAACAAGTGTTATTTAATAACATCTAGTAGTTTTTGTCACTCATAGTATACAACATATTATCTATTGCCTTCCCATTCTATGAGCAGGCAGGTGTTGTAACAATCTTCTGAAATAAGGGTCTACTGCTTTTACTGCAATCCCACATAAATAGAACAGGATTAAATGCATCTTCGTTTGAACTCATCATCAAAGTCCTCTTTCCACAAAGTTATCGTTTGAACTCATCATCAAAGTCCTCTTTCCACAAAGTTATCTCAGCTCAGCTGTTTGTCATGCTGTAGGAACTGAGTTACTTAAGACAATTGTGTGCACTAGGCCTAGGGCTGAATATCAGGTTGCAATTAGACAGAAATATTTGACCTTTGACCTCATGGCAAAAGTCATCTCTTTTTTTGTGCAATCCCAGCATTAATGTTTCAACCTGTTAAAAGGATGCTGCAATTTCAGTATTGAACTTTAAAAAGGGCATTTATTTATGTATAAACATGATCAGAGTCCATCAAAACATGCTAAAAGGTATCCCCCAAATAAATAATTGTCATGGACTACTGAATGATCAGTCAAATGGTTTGTCAAGAGAAGTGTGTCTACAGACAAATACACCATAAGAAAACCTCAGTCAAGCTTACAGCTTACAGTTAAACAGCAGAAAGACCTTAATGAATGGATTTACACCACACAGCCTAATACCATCAAGATCAAGAACTTGCAGACATATTTGTATAATCTATATAGCTGTCCAATAAACCATTTCATGTGAATCACAGCTCTCATAAGTTATTTACAGAAATTGCTAAACAGTATATTTATGAAATAAACTGCTTCATGCCCAGATTTTTTTAATAAATAGTGACGTAAGAGTCAGAGAAGCAATAACGATAAAGATAACTTCATCTCTTCTTCAACTACCCTTTTCCATTCATGGAGCTTTCCTTTTTCGTTCAACCATTTGATGAACATACTGTTATTTGTGTTACATTTCCTATCCTTGGGTACAAGCCATGACAGAACAATACGGAGATATCAATATAGAGATGAATTCCCTGTCAGATATACAGAACATAAATGCATGGTATGTTTACCTTGTTCCACTGTCCAACAGAATATTAAGTAATAATGCTAAATAAAGTTGCCATTATGTTGTGTATATTTGTACAGGAAGTTGTTGATGATAATAGAGTGTTTATGTGTTTATAATGACAAAGATCCATCAGTCCACTTGATCTCAACCTTATGATGACACTTAGGTATACCATGGTCTCTTACGCAGCCAGCGGATTGTATATCCTGAGTCAATGCGAATTTTAATAGATGCAGCCTCTGCTGCACGGACAGTTTCTTTGACTGCCTGCATTAGGTTCTGTGCATTTCCAACCAGCATCTCAGTTGCTTCCTGATCTTCTTCAGATCCTGCAAATACATTAAACAGCCTCATACATCAAAATCTAGTTGAGAGAACTAAAATAACATATAAAACAATTACAATTATAAAAAATATACAATCATACTCATGCTATATTTTTATGTGTTTAGTGATGCAAGACTGTACTGATCTGAAAAAAAGAAACTTAACATCTCAAGCTATTATCAAATCATTATCAGATTTTCAAGAGAAGATGTCTTCACTATCAGTTGTGCAGATAAAATGTCATAGTATCCCATCATACAAAGAGGCAGGCCTGTGTGTACTAACATGAAAGAGCACAAAGCATTGGTGAAAAACTCGGACATGAAATCAGCGTTATCAGAACATGTGATCAGAAATCCCAGCCATACCGTCAGTTGGGATGACACTGACATTTTTGTAATTGACAACATCAGTAATTGGCGGGAGAGGAAATAGATGGAGTTTCATACTATATATTTTGCTTGCATCATATTCTGTCATTCACCTGATGAAGGGGCAAGAAGTAGCTCAGAAACATTGTGTTGTGAATATTAAAGAAGTTGTAAATCCATACCATACCTTGTTGTGTTACCTTCCAACTTCTAAATGCCCATCAAGCATCTAAGCACTAACAACTGTATCTGACAAATTGGCACAGGACTAGATCTAGCAACATGTGAACAGAAAGGCCATCCTTTCTCCTCGGGTTAAATATAACAGTTTTCAGGAAATAGCTTTAGATAATAACTGTAAAGGAAGCCTAACCTAGTATATATCCCAAATACATACTTGAGCACACTAAAAGTTGCCATATTCACTGGGTAGATCTCATCTCTTTCTGGTGTATCACTTTACAATACCACAGTTGGAGGGAAGGTTGGGGAAGAAAGGAAGGAGACCGTACTATCCTTGGTTGTTAAGGGAAAAGGTAATTAACTGGAAATAAATCCTTTAACTAGGGCTGTGCAATATTACCGGTAAACTGGTATATACCGGTGCAGTATCTCGCAATACGATTATCGCAATATGGTTCAGATTCTGCAGTATATATTGGGTAATCAAGAATTAGGTCCAATTGCATTATCTGCCCTTGATTGCCATAGCAACAAAATGTGCTCTAAAAGTACCAAATATACACTTATTTCTGTTGGTTTCATGTAACATGTTACAAGTGGAAGTATCTTTATAAGTGTCTTCAAAAGTGCCAAATATTCTACCAAATGCTTTAAGTTTTGTGGATTTGAATGATTTCATATGTGACGTTTTTGAGGAATTAAGTGGCCAATCGTTTTAAGAAAAGCAAGATATATGGATGTCAACTTCTTGTTGTGAATAACACATCGTTTCGGAGTGTATGCTTACTCCTTCATCGAGTCATGAAGGAGCAAGCATACACTCAGAAACTTCATGCTATTCACAATAAAGAAGGTGACATCCATAAATCTTGCTTTTCTTATGCATTCCACTTCTAAATGCCCTTAATAGATTTGACCAATCTTATATTTGGACTTATTAGTAGAACCTCTGGCTCTGAATGATCATTTTGTTTGTTTTATGATAGGACATATGTTATCAATTTATCATAAAGGCCAAAGTCTTCTAAATTTTGTAGGACTGTATAATGACATTCTAGTCATGAATCTTACTAATATATTGGATGTCACATGAGATTTTAAGCTTAAGTAGTTCACCTAAATCATGTTTTTGTTTTCATTTTGCAATAGCTCATGTTAACACATGTTTATATTGGAGTTGAATCTGAATGAATCACTGACATCAGAGACCATATAATAGAGGGACGGCCCTCGAGCCAGTGCGCAAAACCATCAGCTCTACGGCTTGTACTGCGCAGCCTATCAGGAAGCTGGCAAAAACGCATATTTTCATTGCAAAGGTAAGTTTTGATTTTTTTCATGTATTCTCATGCATATACTTAAATTTGAAACAGAGCATTAGAGGTGTATTAGGGGTGCTAAAGCATATATTTGTCTTTGTATTTGATGAATACTGTCATGTGTGCTCGTCGTTCTGTGAGAACAATGGCAGCGGTGTAAAATCGGCGATAGTCCCAATTTTGATTTTCAATAACGGATACTAATTCTCAATACAAATCCTTAGTTACCGGGGTGTAATGAAAGAAAATAAGATAAAGATTGGTATAGTGGCATTTATAAGTCTATGGCGGTCACGTCATTCCTTTTTTTGGCTCGTGCAATGCGGCGAAATATGATGTTTTCCGAAATATTTACTCCACAACACTTGATTTTTGCACGCTTTCACAAGAACAGCTTATTACTAGCATGTTTGAAATAAACATGTGAACATTCACAGCGATTTCCTCTTTTGCGTGGTACACTTTTTATATGGCTACGATCGGTATTTTATTTTTTATGAATTTTGGCGTAAACCCATATTTGCGTCGTATACTGAACATTTCAATTATCATGTAGCAGACGACATAACACTCATTTTGTTCATTATAACGCGAATATATATTTAAATCATTCTACAAATGTCTCATTCATTTAATCGTTTGAAAAAAAGTACATATTTCCATATTTTTCCTTATCCTGACTCATGCTTGTTGCTTGTCTCCTTCCTCTTGCGAACGTTAGTGGAACACTTGTATCTTCTATTGAAGCTCCCTTCAATAAAAACATATGTAAAATCACTACTCACCATGAGTTATCCCTCTGGCCGTTTTGGCGGGAAAAGTGGCGCCACCGCTCCCACATGCTTCACTCTCTCCTTCTTCACCCTAGTGGACGATTGGGAGAGCACCTGTGTCTTCTATACGGCACTATATCCTTTCATTTATTAGTTATTACCCTATACATTACCTTTATAGGGGTTTAGGGAGTATCCTTCAACAATATGGTTTGAAATTAATCTGTAAATTTCACTGTTTATTCACGGTTTTGTCCGTGTTTGTTCAGTTGTTTACATTTCATGAAAACCTGTTCTCGTTGTAGGTTTAGGTTCGCTGCTGCAGACCCGCATTTATTGTGCCCTAGCTGCACAACAGCATGTACTTCCAGCTCTCGCTGCAACCTTTGTCAGCATTTAACCAATTTTGAATTTAATAAATATATTTTTTGCGTGCCAAGTGCAAAGACAGATCCAGGCGACTTGTCCAAGTCATGGATAAGCCGGCTGAGTCCCTCACGTGTCAACTCATGTCAGATGACCCTCTTCCCTCCAGTGATCCGCCGAGGATGTCCTCGGAGGATGGGCATGGGACGTTGTCCGCCACCTCGCAGAAGAGGGCTGCCACTTCGAACATCCCTTCATCGCAGAGCGAAGAAGAAGAAGCCATCCTCTCGCCCAGAGACAGCCACGCACCCCTAAGACGACGAGCAGCTCTACGGGGACGTCTGCGCAGACAACTAGGACTTTCTCGGCCGAGATTGTTCCGATGGAGGAAAGAGAACTCTATGATGAGCCGCCGCTCCTCATCCCGGAGATACATCACCCCAAGAAGAAGCAGGCCTCAGCAACGGTAACATCAGCGCAGTTATCTACGCAGTCCGAGGTATCTACACTGACGGCAGATGAGCGATCCCTGGACCATATCGCTACCAACGCAGAGAGGGCATCTCATCTATCACCGCAGACATTCAACCCCGGGGCCTTCATGCAGCAGTTCTCACAACAGATCATGGAAATAATGGAGAGGCGCTTCCTGCAGGAAAGAGATCGACAACCAGCCTTGGACACCACTCGCAGGGAGGACCCGGACCTGCACAAAGGACCCCCTGCCGACGACGCATTGGAGAGGCCTTCCATGGACGACGCAGATGAACAGCCTTCGCGAAGGTCTTCGGAGACATCTCACAGATCGTCGAGGGATTTGCCGAGGCCTTCACGAACCAAGAGACGTTCACCTCCACGCAGGTCTCCACGCAGATCGCCCTACAGGCGCAGCTCTACAGGCTCATCTCCACGCAGATCTCCAGCGGAGGATGTTCAACGATCTCTGATCAGCGCCCCTGAAACAGAGGACGATGGCGGTATTATCTTCTCCGACGCAGAGATCAGATACTGGATGGCCAACGGACTGGAGTTAGCGTCACCCTCTAAGGAAGAGAATGCAGCACTCACGTATCTGATGAAAGACGATGATGTCAACACAATCACTCTACCGCCAATTGATCCCATCTCGGAGGTTCAAGAGAACTAGGACGCAGCCTTCCGGAAGGCAACGAAATCCCAGGCGCCGAATATTCCACAGTTCAAAGCTAAGAAGTTCTCTCTACACAATATGGACCCCTTCATGAAGGCGCAGGACATCGATGATAACTACAAGGTCATCAACGCCGCCCGGACCAAGTCTTACAAGATTGACGACAAAAAGCTGGCGCAGATAGAGACTATGACCAGAAGGATGTTCTTCGGCCTAAAAAGATCCAGGGCAGTGAACGAGACGCTCATCGCCAAGTTCAAGGACTCTACCGCAGAGGAGGACCGGATGATCTACTCTGCTCTACTCATGTAGAAGAAGGACCAGCAGTTTATGACGGACCATCTATCATCCATCTCAGCAGGGTTGACGTTGGCGAGGCGGCAAGGTCTACTAGCATCCTGCAACTGAAGTGAACACTTCACGAAGTCGCTGTACACAGCCCCATGGTCGACGCCATCCATCTTCGCAGGGGAGATTGACGACGTCTCCAAAGAAGTTACCAAAGACTCCAGAGAGGTCCTCATGATAAAGTCCATCGATACTGCCAGTGTCATCAGGCAGACGTCCCAGCGCTACTTGGGCAAGTCGAAGTTCCCAGGCATCCAGAAGGCAAGAGACAAGAAAATGAGCTCCTCCAGAGGCGGGGAAGGACGCTTTTCGTCGCCCAGCCGGCAACTATAGAGGACGACCTGGACGAGGCAGGGCACCCAGAGGCGCCAAGGATCAGAGACGATGAAAGAGGGGTTTCGGAACGACTGGAGTCTTCCACCCCCAGCCCTTCCTGTACAACCTTCACAAGTGGGTGGACGCCTTCAAACCTACTGGGAGAACTGGGGAATTCTTCAAGATCCTTTTGTATCCAGCATCCTAAGAGACGGATATCGCATACAACTACAAGCAACTCCGCCGTTGACAGACGAACCTCACAAGTTCAACTTCACGACCCATCGGACAGAGAGGCTACGAGAAGCGGTCACATCTCCACTAGAGAAGGAAGCCATAGAAGTGGTGGACCAGGACCAGCTCTCACCAGGATTCTACTCCCCAGTTTTCCTTGTGCCAAAGAAAAACTCCAAAGAAAAGTTCCGACTCATCTACAACATAAGGGCCTTCAACAAAGATTATCTACGCAGACCACCAAAGTTCAGCATGATACATCTACCACAACTCCTACACCTCGTCCGTCCGATGGACTACATGGCCAGCATAGATCTACAGGATGCCTACCTGCATATTCCTGTACATCCGGACTCAAGGAAGTACCTGAGGTTTATACTGGACGGACGACACTACCAATGGAAGGTCCTGCCATTTGGAATATCATCGGCCCCCTGGTTGTTTACAAGGGTGACGAAGCCCATAGTCGCATACCTACATCATCGAGGTCTACGCAATGCATTCTACCTATACGACGGGATTCAAGTACATCAAGATCCCAAGCATCTCAGACTTCAACTGGACTTCACCATCAGACTGCTTACACAACTGGGGTAGCTAGTGAATCTCCTCAAGTCGGACCTAGAACCTACACAGGACCTACAGTTCCTAGGAATCCGGTTCATCACAACACAGAACCGCATTGTGGTACCAGAGGACCGATGGCTAAAGATACAACAGACGATCTCGCAAGTTTTACTCTCTCCGTGGCCACTACGACAATGGCAGAGTCTGTTGGGTCTCCTCACATCAGCGCAAGACATGACAGTCAGAGGGAGACTACAACTACGCCCTGTACAGGTCTTCATCAAAGCTCATCTGGACGACCCGGAACCCTTCGGACTCCCGGACGCACTACGCCCATATCTACTATGGTGGACCCAGAGATCGAATGTTTGCGGATGCACCTATTTAGCAGAGCCGGAGTGCATGACGCATCTCTACGTGGACACATCACTCCAAGGTTGGAGGCACATCTCGACAACAACGTGTCAGCTGGGACATGGACCAAAGAGGAGGAAGTTCTGCACATCAACATGCTAGAAATGAAAGCAGTAGTAAACGAAAGCTATACTCCACTGGACCAACATTCTGCAGGATGCGCATCTGACGGTACATACGGACAACTCCACAGTGGCGTTCTACATCAACAGGCAAGGATCAACAAGATCGTCGAACCTCCTGGACCTCTGCTTTCAACTGTTCGGCATAACAGACAACCTGAACATCCACATAAGAGCATGCCACATTCCAGGAGCCAAGAATGTGATCGCAGACGCACTGTCCCGTCCAACACAGCCGTCCCCAACAGAATGGATGCTACACCCAGAGATCTTCAAGCAGATCATACAAGAGATGGGAGCACGAGATTCAACAATCAACTGATAACATTCGTCTCACCAATACCAGATGCACAAGCATGGGCAACGGACGCTCTAAGCATCTCCTGGGAATGACTAAACGCGTACGCGTTTCCACTACCAGCTCTAATACCGAGGGTGTTGCAGAAAATCAGCCAGACGAAGGACCTACAACTGATTTTGGTCACGCCCTACTGGCCAGTGAGAATATGGTTCCCCATTCTCATACAAGAATTAGGACAACCTCAACTGCAACTACCAGAGTGGACAAATCTACTAGTACATCCTCACACAAAGCAGGTGCACGGCAACCCAGAGGTGTTCCGACTACACGTGTGGACTGTATCAAGGCGTGCTTGAACAAGAGAGGATATTCCGCCAGGTCAGCGAAAGCAGTCACACTAGCTCTACGCAAGTCTACGCGCAACTTGTACAACTTGCTTCGAGACATACGCTGCGAGGACAGGCTTTACAGCTATAAAGGCAACACATCCTGAAGTGGCGGACTACCTTTGTCACCTACGACAAACAAAACGGTTAAAAGCGTCAACACTTTCAACATACCTAGCGGCATTGAGCTCAGTCATCTCCATGAGGACGGGTGCCAAACTGACGAAAGTACCAGAGTTACTGGCCTTACTACGCTCTTATAAATTGGAGGACCAACAACAGAGATTTAAAGCTCCGGTGTGGGACCTCAACGTAGTTCTACGAGATCTCACCATCGACGTCTACGAACCTTTAGAGAGGACATCCTTCGAGTTCTTGACGCAAAAGACGCTGTTCCTGCTCGCCCTAGCAACAGCAGCCAGGATGTCAGAAATACATGCTCTGGACTACGAGAGAACACGATTTGATGAAAATCAAAACACCGTGCATATGGGACTACGATGGGATTTCATCGCAAAGAATCAACTGCCAGGTCAACCGGACAGACAATTCCACGTCCCAGCATTATCATCCGTCCTTGGACCACAGGGTACGCAGGATCTATCCTTGTGCCCAGTGAGAGCATTGAAAGTATACTTACAAAAATCCAGGATCAGGAGACGGAAATTCAAGCGTCTTTTCGTCCCGATATCAACAGCGACACAGACAGAGGTCTCCCGCACTAAGATATCAATCTTGTAAGGATACTCGCAAAATCCACATAAAATGTTAACAGAAGCCAGGACCAAAAGTTAACAATTGTGGTCCCCCCGTCAGAGACAGCTGGAAGTACAGGGTTACAGCAGCAGCCGAGAAAACAGCAGTGCCAACATGAACTTCCCATAGGGGGGTATATAAGACGTAAATCACTACATGAAATCAAGAAGTAACTTGACCAGCCTCCAAATCCGACGGATTCTACAAGCAATAAGCATGAGTCAGGATAAGGAAAAATATGTAATTTTCTGAATAAAATTGATATTTTATACTTATCCTGACTCATGAGGTAAGCCCTCCCAACCTCCCCGCTAGACACTTTTGGATTTCCCTGCAAATTAAAGTGTCGGGCTGATAAATCGGAGAGAGTGAAGCATTTGGGAGCGGTGGCGCCACTTTTCCCGCCAAAACGGCCAGAGGGATAACTCATGGTGAGTAGTTATTTTACGTATGTTTTTATTGAAGGGAGCTTCAATAGTAGATACAAGTGTTCCACTATCGTTCGCAAGAGGAAGGAGACAAGCAATAAGCATGAGTCAGGATAAGTATAAAATATCAATTTTATTCAGAAAATTACATTATTGTTCATTTTGATGATTATATTTGTGGAAAAGGTCCTTATTTATGATGTAATAATTCATATATTTTTCTGTTATCATTATTCTTCCTACTGAAGTTATGCGTTATATTGCTATATACTATTATATTATTATACAGTACCAGCAGCCTGACTTTATGCAACAATGAATCAACATTTTATTTATATCATTACACTATTTATATAATAAATTATCATTTGTTTGGCAGATGCCCAGGAAAAAGAAAGTTTTCATCAGCAGTCGCCGGAAGGGCTACTCAAAGAGGGGTCCGAGACAACAAGGTGTCAGTTCTTCCTCTCTCTCTGACATTCTTATTCATCAGTTCAATCAACTGTTCACGATGATTGCAGGTAAGTAATAATGGAAGTAAGAAATTCACAAATGATGTCTTTGAAAAGAAATGAGTAATTTTGTGTTGATATTTTGTAGTTATTGGTATTTATTTATTTTATTGGTATTTGTAAATCTGGTACCTGCAGAAGTAAGTTTAAAATATCAAAGCAATTGTATAATCAAATATTAATATTGTTTCTTTTCTTATGTAAAAAAAAAGGTATAGTGTAAATTATTAAGTACAATATTCCCATCTTGAGTAAGCAACTAGACCTTGTTTGAAAGAGCATTGGCAACCAACTATAGCATAATTTTAACAACTATTTAAAACACTTCAAAACAAAAATTTAAATATTAATATTGTGTATCTCCATTTTCAGTTCAAGAGGTGCACTGTGGGACAAAGCATGGAAGTCATTCTTCATTGACCTCACCGATGAACCCACAGATACCCCATGCCTGGAAGAAGCGACAGATTCTGATGGTTGTTCGGCTGATGAATTCTTTGTTATTGTGGACACAATTCACCAGTATCATCCGGACAACAATGTAGATGAAATTGTTGATGGCATCCTGTGATACCAGCAATATTTAACATTGAAAAATGAGCTGTTTCAGCATGTAGATGAGCTAGGCAATTTTACAATTGCAAGAAACAAGTGTGAAAACATTACTATTGTGCAGTTTTATGACAATGACGTAGGCTCAGTCCAGCTTTCAGTAGTCATCAAGCCATCCTTTACAGCAGCAATATATGCACATCGACGTGACTTTGGCCCAAATCATGAATTCTGGATTGGTTTACCTGCATTTTTCTTCACTCTAAGAGATTTGAAGAAACATTTATCAGATCTGTCTACATACCATGTTTGCATCAGCAATTATGAAGACAGATTTGCAGACTTGATTCCAGTTGGTGCAGGCATAAGTGAAGGAGCTATTTCAACAATATCTGCCTAATAATTTAACATGTAATAAAGTACATGAGTAGAAATTATGGAAATTAAAATCCAATGTACAGTTCACTTCATGGATATCTAAAATATCTGTTAATGAAGTTATATTAAGATTGTGTACAGATTTGTATGATTTTATGTTTTACATTTACAATCAGTCCTAAATGGACAACATAACTATGCAGGTTGTGTTGCAAGAAGTTTATAACTTATCATCGTCCCTTATTTAATCATGACTACAATTAATATATTTTTCTGTTATCATTATTCTTCCTAATGAAGTTTGATTATGAGTTTACCTGGGCTTAGACAGTACCAACAGCCTGTCTTATGCAACACAAAAAAATGAAAAATGAACTCATTATTCAACATTATATTTATATCATAAAATTATCATTTGTTTTGTAGATGCCCAGGAAAAAGAAAGTTTTAATCGGCACTCATCGGAAGGGCTACTCAAAGAGCCTACTATTAAATACAATATTCCCATCTTGATTAAGTAGATATACCTTGTTTGAAAGAGCATTGGCAACCAACTATTGCATAATTTTAATTTCAAATTCAGTTAAGAGTTTATTTGCAACAGTTGAAATTCACATTTACTGTGTTTTTAAAGAAAGAATATCTAAATGGTTGAATTTAGTAATACATGATTGTACATATAGATCTATGGTCCTATTCTACAATAAATACACTGTACATATAAGAACGTGTGATGTTGTGTTTTAATGTTATTGGTTGCATTTTCCTGCCAAGTTAAAGATGACACTTTGATGAAATTTTTTAATTGATAGGGTAATGTAGTACAGCCCATTTAACACGAATATTTCATTGGCTCGGAGGAAAGTGACTTTAGTATTTAGTGGCTTCCCTTTGAAAAAAACAACAAATGTCTCCATACGGCCCAAAGCATAATCACTGCTAGCCCCAAACTGGCATTATATAAACATTAACGCTCTTGGATAATGTGAAATCGTGTTTCGTTGGGACTATAAACTTTATAATATAAAATTATGCGAATTAAAATAAAATTAGAATCAGAGACTATAATAGCGTCATTTAGTGAAACACCAGCCAGTCACAGGCCCTCGTGTCTTTCCGAGGATTCATGATTTTAAAAATATTGTTTTGAGATGACACCCGACTTCGAAATGCTTCACAGTACAATACATAATGACAAGGCCGGACACTTCTAGGGTGCACCCTACCCGACTACGTTGCCGATCGCTACGCTACCATCGCATGCAATCGATTAAAACTTTATGTAAACATAATCATTGATGATTGGCCTATCGAGCAACACTCATGACACCTACCAATTCTTTATTGTTATTTCTGCAAGTCGATTGAAAACCGATTTTGACTCTCAACTAAACGATCTTGACACAAATGGATTACGATATGTCCGCACATAACAGGGGTGTGGTCGAAGCAAGTCCTCTGATTGGCCAACGCTTGCAAATCTGCACATTCTTTATAAATTCGCGGGAATTTTTACTTTCATCGACTGCTTGACCACACCCTCGTTTTGTGCCAACGAATACTTGCAAGTAAATCTTGAGATTAGCCATGTGATGATACATTTAGCGAGCATCGGGGATATTGGCAACTGTAATGTTAAAACTGCCTTTACCTGACTGGGTTAGTTTGATATTTGTATTTTTGGTTTATATTCTGTCCTGTCGTAGTCTGTAAATTCTCCAATTAAGTATCGAGGTCCAAGTCGGAATCATCCCAGTGAATGAATTAAGTCATCCATGGCCATGCCGAATGTTGAAACAAATATTCCAGGCTTATGACGACACACATTTCGTGAATGATACATGTTCTGCGATGTTGTCAGTTGACATGTGCAAATGTGAGATAATATAAAAATTAAGATTATTGTAATCAGTTTATTGGAGCTGTCCATGTAATGTTTAACTGTCAAACGCAGCCGGTGAAATCCCGCTAAGGGAATTAACTCTCGGCCCGGATATTACGTAATATTGTTTACGTGGTTACCACAGTGCTCATTTGCGAATGTCTGCGCATGTGTACCGGTAGAGGGAAGCAGCAGGGTGTCGATGTGTATCAGTTACATGCCAGGCCGTAGCGCTGATGGTTAGTGATAAACTGTTGGGGAGGGCTGTCCCTCTATTATATGGTCTCTGCTGACATAGAGTAACAATAATTACATACTGCTTTGAAGTGCATTCTGTTAAAGAAAACAACACTGATAATGAAAATCATGTTATACTATTAAATTTATCATTATGTTCACAAACTTGGTTGCAATACAGTACTTCAATTAAATATTCTACATTAAGGCTCTATATCATTTTATTTATCTGTAAACCACTGGCATATAGCCAGACACAATGGGGACAGGGAGCCTCAAAGTAGGGTGTAGCAGCAACTCAGAAGACGATGTCACACACAGAGAGCTATTATGAATTAATGATGTACACACTTGGGCAGAAACCTTCCAGTCAATATATCACAATATGTATTGCAATATCTCTGAAATTATTGCAATATATCGCAATATGAGAATCCAGCCCTACCTTTAATATCTTCTAGTTGGAACAATTAGTGTGAATAGCTGGGACACAATCCAATGTCTACATAGAATCCTTGTAAGTGACTAAAAAAGTAACTTTTCAGCAGGAAATGCGACTTATGAGAATGAATTGAAACTCCTATGGGATGGATCCAAAGCCCTAAGTCTAACTAGAATCAACGACTCAGGATATACATTGGGGATACAGTGCACTAAGTCAAGGAACACATGACAAGGGCCATAACTCTGTAACAATTTATAACACGGTTTCCGCTTTCGAACTCCCTCAATTCATTCATGTCCTGAAACCACATACCAAATCGGGTTTCCCTATCTATCATAGTTTTTGAGAAAATCTGTCCCCATTATCTCTGGCCGACGAACAGACAGACTGAGCTCAAACCTATATCCCCCTCCCACTTAATGGCAGAGGATAAAAAATAGCATAGAAATCCCAATGGTGTTGTCTGACACACTATAATGTAAGTCTAGCTTCCCTAATAACAGGATAGGGGCATGTCTGGTGTATAATTACAGATTCATGTTTCATAATGATTCATTCAACAGATATGAGTGAAGAGACTTCTGGACCCTTCACCAGACTTTTATTGTGGCCTCTTTCAGAGAGCAGCATGCACCAAGAAAGACATGTAGCATACGAACACCCTCAGAAATATTGAACAGCACGTATGCATCCAGTCCCTCATACATCACTGGGTCTCTGCAAATCATGCAGCTAAATATTGCAAGCATCATTATACACCTTATAACAGAAATACTGAGGACAGTCAAACCAGGCCAAATAGATAAACACAACCACAGAGCAACACACAAATGACATGACACTTCACAGAGAAAGACTCTCTGTCATAACCAACAGTCCTGGACAACGCATCTATGATGACAACCTTCAAGTTTGCTTTACAGGGGAACCTTTTTTAACAACAGTATCTATCCTTCAACTGATAATCTACTCCACCTTATCACCGAGAATGGGGAGGTATGTCTATTACTAAGGTCAATAACATAAGATACTGTAGGAAGAAAGACAACACAAGACAATGGTATTTAAAAAAGTGTATTCAACTTAAACCTGTGGATGAGAAAATAAGGCAATCAAGTGTAAGAGGGATGTAGTTTGTTAGAATTATGACTAGGGGTGAAACGGTATACCGCGGTATTTTGCCTTCGGTTCGGTGCACCGTAATGCAATCCCAAAATTCGGTATTTTCGGTTTTCGTACAGTCATTTTATTCACCTTTTAAACCTTTTCTAAAACGTCTTAAAACTGAATCATTTCATCAAATCTATGCATTTCATTGATGGACGGCTGCTATTTTCCCGGAAGTAAGTTCAAGATCGCCTCAAGTTGTCTACTTACAAAGTCTGCAAGATAGCAAATGCTGATACCAGATCAGTAGCTGGGTTCTGTTTCTTTTCCAGTTATTTCAAATCAGACGAACAGCGGAACATCGTAATAACTTTGAAAAGACAACTTTATTATAAAGACATTACCATTAGCCGAGTACTCACCATGTTTGCTCTGATACAACACAATGCGTTTTATAGAGCGAGTAAACATGCCATCCGAAAACCTCATCATAAAATTATCTTCCTCGATCTTATTTTATTTGATTATATTTAATCCCGTTTTCATTCACAAAAACACTGTTTACAGAGACATCGGAGAAAATACGCATACCACTTCCACTTACCATGTTTATGAGGGTCCGCTTTTCGCAACTACCGCGATAGCACCAATTTCACATTATTCTCAGCAATCATGAACTGATCACCGTCTCATCATCCATATACCCCTAGACCTGCGTTAATGACTCACTGAAGTCATGTTTCACAATTAATTGCCAACATTTTGTCTTTACAATCAAAGTGGTATGCTCCGTTGGAAGTCAACAGTGACTTGTGGAACTGTCTCATGTGTAAAATGTATCCAGCCACGTAAGTGCTGAGCCTATGTTAATTATTATTTTAAATATGTTCATAGAAAACATGCATAATACTCATACGATAGCAATATATTAACCGCTTGAAATATAATGTTTTTTTATAAATTCTTCTGGTAATGGACTAAATTCTTTGATGTCATATTTTCAGTTTGTTTTTAACTGAATCACCAGTATATTGGAGCAAAACATTTGTACACAGCTGATTGCTATTTCCGGCTTACTTGAATAACAGATAGCATAATGGGAAGGAAAACTGAAGTACCATGTGTTGTGATGTTTGATTGCAGGTTTCCTATACACATATCTATTTTCATTTGCAAAGTTTTTGTTCACCTACGTAACATTACGATGTAGTTTTGACAAGGCACAATACACGAAATATCAGTTCTGTTATGTCTACAGTACAGGTGAGGTGAGGTGAGGTGAAATTGGGTTTTACGTCGTGCTTGAGAATATTTTGCTCATATGACGACGTGCATGTGTGTGTATGTGTATGTGCGCCTGCTTGTACTAGCCCAGACTTAAGCTGGTTTTAGAGTGCTAGCCCACTGATATACCATGCCGCAGTGAAGCATAAATACCCCACTCAGACACATTATACTGACTCTGAGCTGACCAGTCCTTGCTGTACCCATTAATGCCGAGCGCCAGGCAGGGACCAACAAGTACGATATTTTAACGTCTTTTGGTATGACGCGGTCGGGGGATCGAACCCGCGACCTTCCGCTCTCCGGCCGGACGGTCTAACCACTACACCACGGAGGCGGTCGTCTACAGTACAGTACAGTATGGAAAATAGGATTTTACTTTATTCTGTGTTATGTATAACGAGGGAGGCGAGGGATGACTGCAATTATGGGTATGGATCTGGTGGCTTTCCCATCGCAGTTCTAAGCCTTATGTGTGTTAGTTGTTACCACAACACAAATATTTGAACTGATCAATGAACATTTAACGACCAATAACAAGAGAAAGCAGTCAAAACGTACTTGTTTCAAAAAGGAGAATATCATTTCTGAGTGAACTTTCAAAGACATTTTGAATGAAAACTGAATAAATCAAAATTCTGGAATGTGCCAAGATTGTGTATCAGTACTTCCCAGGGACGGTGGAAAGTCTCTAAATGTTTAACAGACTGAAACAAGAGATAGACAATGATTTAGAGAAAGGACAATGATCTGTCACACAGACTGTAACTGTCCTATGACAACTGTGTTGTGTTAATTTGTTTACTTTATTTATCTGTGATATTAATTAATATGTGTATTTATAATGCGCTGAATTCCACACATAAGGCATGCTCAAAGCGCTACATATTTACAAATATTTACAAAGCAAAGGTTATGCTAGAATGAGGCTGAAATTTTTGGAAAGTTAAGTTATAGATTGTAATATTTTCTGAAAAGATGGGTTTTCAGGGAACTTTTAAATGAGTCAATGGAGGGAGACATTTTGAGTTCAGTCGGGAGTTGATTCCACAACTGTGGAGCAACATAGCTGAAGGAGCGAAACCCGAATGCCCGGAGTTTCTGTCTGGGAATAGTGAGAAGGTGTCTATCTGCCGATCTTAACATTCTGGAAGCATTGTGCTTGGTGACTAGCTCAACAAGGTACTCTGGAGCCGTAAGATGGTAACACTGGTAGGCAAGACTCAGGACCTTGAATTCAACAGAGTCACATTCGACAAGATCTAATTTGTGTATCATGTTTTTAAAACATCAACATTTCTGGGACATAGTGGTGATTTCATTGCAGTAAATGTTGATGTGATGTTATTGACTTTTAATCATACTTGGCTACTTGCTATTTTGTCACACATCTGTGAGCTCCTAGGTTCCAGTGATACTTTACTTCTTCTATCCTGTCATGAAATGACAGTTTTGTTCATTCAAAATAGCAAAGATTATGATTATTATTTCCATGTTAATAAACAATGTAAGGTTTTGCTCTTATTGTCAATTTTTTGCAATTATGATCATAGCTCATATACCGAACCGAAACGGACGGAACCAAAGGCCTTGTAACGCAATACGTACCGTACCGTGGTAAGAACGTACTGTTTCACCCCTAATTATGACACTATCTGCTTATGCAAAGTGTTCAATATTTATCTGGACTTCTGTTTGTAATTGACTTTATTCAAAATTTAATTCGATACAGTTAACATTAATTTTTGTGAAATGAAATGTGACGTAACAGGCAGACCAAGGCCTAATCTATTACAATAACCAAGAACACATTAAAACTGCTGCCACCTGGTAATAAGCTTGTAGTCAGGGAATAAATACCTGTATATTTTGTTATTTATTATATCATAAGAAAAACATTACTTGCCACCTGGTAATAAGCTTGTAGTCAGGGAATAAATACCTGTATATTTTGTTATTTATTATATCATAAGAAAAACATTACTTGCCACCTGGTAATAAGCTTGTAGTCAGGGAATAAATACCTGTATATTTTGTTATTTATTATATCATAAGAAAAACATTACTTGCCACCTGGTAATAAGCTTGTAGTCAGGGAATAAATACCTGTATATTTTGTTATTTATTATATCATAAGAAAACATTACTTGCCACCTGGTAATAAGCTTGTAGTCAGGAATAAATGCCTGTATATTTTGTTATTTATTATATCATAAGAAAAACATTACTTGCCACCTGGTAATAAGCTTGTAGTCAGGGAATAAATGCCTGTATATTTTGTTATTTATTATATCATAAGAAAAACATTACTTGCCACCTGGTAATAAGCTTGTAGTCAGGGAATAAATGCCTGTATATTTTGTTATTTATTATATCATAAGAAAAACATTACTTGCCACCTGGTAATAAGCTTGTAGTCAGGGAATAAATACCTGTATATTTTGTTATTTATTATATCATAAGAAAAACATTACTTGCCACCTGGTAATAAGCTTGTAGTCAGGGAATAAATACCTGTATATTTATTTATTTATTATATCATAAGAAAAACATTACTTGCCACCTGGTAATAAGCTTGTAGTCAGGGAATAAATACCTGTATATTTTGTTATTTATTATATCATAAGAAAAACATTACTTGCCACCTGGTAATAAGCTTGTAGTCAGGGAATAAATGCCTGTATATTTTGTTATTTATTATATCATAAGAAAAACATTACTTGCCACCTGGTAATAAGCTTGTAGTCAGGAATAAATACCTGTATATTTTGTTATTTATCATATCATAAGAAAACATTACTTGCCACCTGGTAATAAGCTTGTAGTCAGGGAATAAATACCTGTATATTTTGTTATTTATTATATCATAAGAAAAACATTACTTGCCACCTGGTAATAAGCTTGTAGTCAGGGAATAAATACCTGTATATTTTGTTATTTATTATATCATAAGAAAAACATTACTTGCTTTGGTAAAATGTTGATAGCAACACCAGATAAATGTGAGGTGAAATTGGGTTTAACGTCGTGCTTGAGAATATTTCATTCATATGACGACGTGCATGTGTGTGTATGTGTATGTGCGCCTGCTTGTACTAGCCCAGACTTAAGCTGGTTTAATAGTGCTAGACCACTGAGATACCATGCCGCAGTGAAGCATGAATACCCCACTCAGACACATTATACTGACTCCGAGCCGACCAGTCCTTGTTGTACCCATTAATGCTAAGCGCCAGGCAGAGACCAACAAGTACCATATTTTAATGTCTTTTGGTATGACGCAGTCAGGGATCGAACCCGCTACCTTCCGCTCTCTGGGCGGACACTCTAAGCACTACACCATGGAGGCGGTTCAACACCAGATAAATGGGGGAGGTATTTGAAGGTTGTAGCTTTGTGGATTATATAAGATCTGCTAAAGAGATCCTCAGAATACATCCAGACTGTTCAAACAGACAGTAACATCAGCATAAGTACTCAATACAATGTGTAATGAGTGAGTGAGTGAGTTTAACCTCTAGGCTACCCCACCGCACCACAAAGTGTAATGAAAACAAAAGAGTCAAAATGCTCTGCAGCTCACCTGAATAAAGAAGACATAATGGCAGACATGCTTTAAGGAGGATAAAAATTCTGTCAGCAGTTTTTAAAGACAGTTGGGATCACTCATAAAACTTTACACTCCATTGACTCTATTTAGGTTTAAAAATGATGCTGAAAATAAAAAAGTTAACAATCAACAGAAGTACAATAATAAAATGGAAAACTTGCCATGATATGAGGTCATTTGACATTTAAGCCCAGTGGTTTCAGAAGAGAATGTAATGGGAAAACCCAATAAAAAATTAGAGACAATGCAAAAAGCACCCTGACATGAGCTCATCCAAATATCAATACGGTGAGGAAAGGTAACATCATAACATCTTAGGTGTTTGCCTCCACTCCGCCAATATGACTGTTGTGGTGGTAAAGGTTTAATTAAATGTGAAACCTGTGAAGGATATTTACAGGAACCATGAGAGATTATTCATACAACCTTCAGCTTCATAGGCTTGTATTCAAAAGGACATTTAATAACATTAGAGCAAACAATAGATAGATGGAAGGATGAACGGATGAGGTAACATGATTGAAAATCACTTGAATTTTAAACTGAGCTAACCATGCAAACCAGGCCAAAGAAACATGTGCATGCTTTAAGTAATCTCAAGCACACAGCAAAACCATCCACATCAACTACCTTCTTGGACCAGCATGTCAAGGCCAGCCAGAGTGGTAGGGGCTGTGACAGACAGATTAAGTCACACAAATTATAAATACTATAAACACCAGATGGATGTACCACCCTCAAACAAGTAGTCCTTTTGCATTTGTGCTCAACTGTGGGTTTGCACATGTATCATTTAACCAGCACTATTCAAACTAGAAAACCTTGTACTCATTAGTAATAACCACGACTAGTAATGTCAGGCATGCCACCAATATTTGATGTGATAGAGAACTCAATGCTACTGTTGAACAGGATCAACAGGGCATATCACCAGCCATGTCATTCCTGTGGAACCAATTTGACAGGTGAATAGCATATGACACCCCCAGATATAACTCACCATACTCCAAGTATGCCCTACATCTCATTAATTTACATTTTGTATGTAAAAATGCAAAGCTTTCTAAATATCAAACATTGAGGAGTTTCTCAATCTAAAAAGGAAAACCAACCACAACCAAGTTAGAAAAATATCTACCAAACGTCTTGTACCAAAATCACTGTAATGGCCATTGTTGGAAAACAAACAATCTGACTGGTTACATCACCAGTTGAATGACTCTGACACATCGTAGCAAAGGCACTTAAAAACGATGCATTGTGATCCTATAATACTATTACAATCCTTGTGATATACAGTACAACGAGAAATTATTGAGAATTTAAAGATTGTAAATTTTTTTTATTTTTTCACTCATTACTCACGTATTAAATGTGAATATTACTAGCAGAACTCCAGATTCAAAGACAGGTGAACAGTTAGTATTTTGTCAAGTCACCATGGGCAGCAATGCAGGCTTCAATGCGGCTGGGCATACTACTGATCAAAGAAGTTAGAAAGTCGTGGTCCATGCTGTCCCAATATCGGACCACCTCTTCTTTCATTTCAGCAATATTTGTCAGATTTTTCTTATTGACACTTTCCTTCATAAGTCTCCAAAACATTTTCTATTTGATTTAGGTCAGGGCTATAAGCTTGGCCAATCTAATAATGTCATAGTTTGGGTCCGAAACCAGGCCTGTGAATGCTTTGAACGATGTTTTGGGTCGTTGTCCTGCTGGAAAATCCAAACATTCCCATAGAACACGTGAGCAGATGGAAGTAAATGTCCCTCGAGAATATCTGTGTACCGCTCACTATTCATATTCCCTTCAAATACAAAGAGGGGCCACCCCCACACGTTAAATTTCGGACTGTACTTTGGGCGCTGATACAAAGGTTTTTCAGTTTGTTTGGTCCAGAATTTCAGTGTATTAGGAAACAGCCACACAGAACTTTCATCTGAGAAAATCACATTGTCCCAGTTAAAATTTCTATGCCCTAAGCACCAGTTCAACCTTCGCTCCTTTTGTTCAGGTTTCATGATCAGTGATGGAATTCCTCGACTTTTCCGCCAACCCATTGCATGCAGCTCAGTTCTAATTGTCTCCTTACAGACAGCCACAGTTCCTCTATCATTCATATCCAGCCTTAAGTTTTCTAAACTCCCTCGTTTGTTTTTAGAAACAAGAATACCAAGCCGCCTCCTGTCACCGACAGTCAATTTTCTGGGCCTACCTGCGCCTCCCTGGTGGTCAATGCCATATCCATTTGCAATATTTTTCAAAACACGATAAACAGTGGACAAAGGGATGCCTGTTCTACTTGAAATCACTTTAGCTGATCTGATGTCCTTGTTATGATACTCTAAAATCAACTTCCTCTTCTCTAAATCATCCATACTGAGGATCACTGAAGAAGTCATCTGCTAGCAAGTAAACAAAGGGGATAACTCTTCACAAACTAATGAAAAAGGATTTACGGTGTTGTCTCTCTTGAATGAATACAAACACTTGATAGCTGGTCAAGGTTGTTTATACTAGAAATCCAATTAAACATATTCCTAAAATTCTCAATAATTTCTGGTCATACTATATCTACCTTATTGTTCTATAATGAGTTATCGTTGGTTATGTGGATGATAAAACCTATAGAACTGCAGAAAAATGCAGCACATGAAAAGAATCATATGATTTGCAATTTTATCTAACAGGAGAAAGCAGAAGGACGTAGTTGGCTAACTACCATCGAGACATTTCCAGACTAGATTCCAGTTCCTGTTACATTGAACATATAAAACATAATTAACTACTGAATCATCACCTCCACCTGTTTATGGTACACAAGAGATTGCCTTCTCTCCTATGTTGTCCTTTTGTTATATCTGGTTCGTGACACTATCATGAAACACAAAATCACAAATCAGGTCTAACGTACTAATGTACTGTTAATAAAGTATTTCATCATACATGCTATATAGCTATGTCTGTATATTTTCCCACTGGTTTGTTTGGAAGCAACTTATACTTGAGCAATATCCCCTAAATTCTAATTATTTTTCATGGTGTATTCATATCAAACAGTGATGTCAAATAGTTGTACTCATATTAAACAGTGATGTCAAAATAGTCCCTTATTCACATAAGTGATGTTCAGATGAAAGGGCATAAAATACTAAGCTGATGCCTAGATTAGTAATGTCTATATGTGAAGATAAGACCTTATAACAATATCTGAAAATGCCCCCAAACCCTAATTATTAACAAAAATCTATCATCGATGTACTAAACAAGGATTTTCATTTTTGGAATAAATTAATAACTAATGTGAAAATGCTTCCAAATCATGCTATTCAAGTATTATAAGAATTTTATCTGAAACTATAAAGACAAGATTTATGTCATACTGTAACTGAAAATTTACTGAGTATATCATCAACCTATGCATCTGTCAGTAGTGATCTTATTGCAGTCAGGAAAGCAGAAGCACATTTCGAAACACACTTCTTGTGTACCTCCTGTTGAGGGTGGTCTTTGCCGATATCTGAAGATTCATTACATTGGACGCAATCATATCACAGTTTAAAAATGTCATGTGCATACTTCACATTCACATGAATCATATCTTCATTTTTGAATGTAACATCAAAAGGTGATCCATAATCGAGTGTTAAACCAAAATTATTGAGAAGAATGCATGTGGTGTATCGGTACACCTACAGCTTTTACACATGCCTTGCATTGTTGGAGAAAGTATAAGTAGGTACCTGTAGCTTGAACAAGGTGGTCAAAGCCTGGGTGGTACTGGGTAATGAAGCTCTCTGTGACATGAAAATCAAATTCTTTTGGACAAAGGGGTTTGGTGGCCGTACTGATTCATGGGCAATGCTAAGACAAATCTGGAGTCATAGCACCTTAGGCAGTGTGCTGTTTACTTCAAAACCCTTATGGCAATGCTTACAACACCACCTATACCAAGCAGTAAGTGTTGATGCATTTTCCTTGTATCTATCAGCAACATGAGGAGATTGGGACAGGGTTGAAAGCTGCTGACTCTCCACATCAAGCTGCTGAAGCCAGCACCCAAGAGAGTGACAGTGATGGCACTACATGAGGAGATTGGGACAGGGTTGGAAGCTGCTGACTCTCCACATCAAGCTGCTGAAGCCAGCACCCAAGAGAGTGACAGTGATGGCACTACATGAGGAGATTGGGACAGGGTTGGAAGCTGCTGACTCTCCACATCAAGCTGCTGAGGCCAGCACCCAAGAGAGTGACAGTGATGGCACTACATGAGGAGATTGGGACAGGGTTGGAAGCTGCTGACTCTCCACATCAAGCTGCTAAAGCCAGCACCCAAGAGAGTGACAGTGATGGCACTACATGAGGAGATTGGGACAGGGTTGGAAGCTGCTGACTCTCCACATCAAGCTGCTAAAGCCAGCACCGAAGAGAGTGACAGTGATGACACTACATGAGGAGATTGGGACAGGGTTGGAATCTGCTGACTCTCCACATCAAGCTGCTAAAGCCAGCACCCAAGAGAGTGACAGTGATGGTTAGCAGTAGCCAACCAGTGATCAGCCAAGCTTCACCTTCCTTCGGGAAGATAGATAATAGTCTAAAAAAGACTAGTTCCACCTTTGAAAAACTAGGTTAATATTATGGAGTTACACTGTGGCTGGATTAAGTAGTCTATGAACAGTCAACTTTAAAAAACAAACCAGATATAATCTTGGCTCCTAAATTATGAGGCTACTTCCTCAAATTACTTAGCGAAATCATGCACTAAATTTTTATCTGGTTTTCATGTCGGGATGAAAATGAAGAAATGCATAAAGTCAATGACACTTTACTTGGTAAATTTGGGCAGTTCATCACCTGATTTTACACATAGATTACAAATATACAATGACGAAAACTAATGAGTAGATATCATGATGCCACTAACCTGTCCTAAGTAATACACCGTGGATAAGATGAAAAGATTTTCATTGTACTCATAAAATCTACTTTACAAAGGCATTTGACAGTACCTATGTATTTATTGCATTTTCCATCTATTTGATACAACACAGACATGTAACTTATTAATGACATGCAGGTGACATAGTCATGATTAATTTCCACAACTAAATGGAGTTCTTAAAGTCATATATTACATATAAGTCCTCACAGCAAATCAAGTGTTACTTCGTTAGTAGAATGTACATGCAAATATGAAGAAATTTACCACAGGCTATTTCACTTCCATCAGGAGCAGGAATAGGCTCTGAATCGTCAAAAGTTAAAGTCATTGACATCAAACAATAGTCATAACTGCTATAAATTCAGAGAATACTATGTCTATTACAACATTACCTTCATCCTGTATTTCAGCTGTCATCACACAAACACATCGTCCAATATTTCCCTTTTGCTCTAACACTGTCAAACCCTCCATAACAAAATGTGACTATAAAAGTATCTCTGGGTCAAAATCTATGAAAAAAACTCTCAGGCAACAGAAGAAAAAAACCGCAGGTGGTTCCAGTACAAACTGTTGCATAGAATTCTTCTCACCAAGTCCTTCCTCTATAAAATAAAATAATCTCTGCACTTTCTGTTCTTCATGTGACGAAACTTTCATTCACTTGTTTTGGCAGTGTCCATTTGTAGATATATTTTGGAATAACTTCCATGGATGGTTAACAGAGACATGTGACCATATATTCAATCTGAAGCTCTCTGCTGAACTTGTTGTATTTAGGTGTGACTCTAATACTGTCACAGATACTGTTTTTGACCTCTTAATTAATTAATTAATTAATGGCTAATTTTTGTGTGTATAAATGTCGGTGTCAGGGAGTAAAGCCACACATTGATGGTTTTAAGAAAGTGTGTGAACAGAGGTATTCTGTTGAGAAAATTAGTTTCTCAAGCAGAAATAAACTCAATAAATTTTACACAAAGTGGGCATTTTATCATCCCTTTTCAGTAAGTCTAGCCTAAGGATACGTGAAAAGCAGACACATAGTAAAAGCTAGCTGTTTAATTTAAACTCGCAACAGTATGAGTATGAATGTGAGTGTGAATGTTTTGTTTTGTTTTTTGGTTTTTGTTTTTCTCTTCTGTTTTTCTTTTAGAAAATGTCAGATTGTCTACCTGTAAGATTGCATACCTTACAACTGAGACTCACCCTTACCCTGGCTGTGTTTCCGGTGAGATTCAAATTTACCAGTCCATGGGACTGGTAAGCCATTATTTTCACCAGTCCACTTCTTTTCCATGTTAATAAAGATAACAACATGAATGTGTGTGTGTTTGTGTTTCATTTTTAATAACAACAAACGTATCAAACTCATTCGAACATGAAATGTGAAATGACATCATGTTACTAGTAAACCGCAAGTTTGTTTGGCAGTACTTGTACAGGTATCAACTGTTAATTACACTTTTCTTTTCTTGGTTTTACGGAATAGTTCGGATGCTCTTGTGTAGTCGAAACGGTCATTAGCATGCATGTTGAGAATCATGATTGTTCATACGATGCTGCGCAAGACGGTTTCTGCTTGCAGTGTGGATTCTATTTTGCAAGCTAAATCCCCTCTCGGCAGGCACGCTACTCACCGGTATTGTGAGCGCAATTTCAGCGAGAGTACTGAAGTCTGGGAAGATGTCAGCATATTCAGTTATAAGAACTTTGCAAGTCATGTCAAAATTACCACTTCCAATGCCAGAATTGACACGTTTGAATTGCTGGAAATCACGAAGCGACCGATCCCGGTCGATATATGGCGTCGTGACATCATTGTTGTCTTGACCAATCACAGGGCAGAAGTGACCTAGTAGCACCGTAAGGGAATCCCCACCAGAGTTAGCTAGATCTTCTTTTGTGTCAGGATATTTGTCAGGATTAAGCACATTGTCCAACGCTTGCAGAAGGTCCAGGGATTTCTCAGGGAATCTCTTATCAAGGGAATTACAAGATCTTCAATAAAGCATGTCCTCATGGCTTCCACTGATCGTTTGTCCGCAGAAGTGATTTTTATTCCTCGGAACTGACTCTGTCCCTCTTTCAAATTCTCTTCTAGGAACTTTTCGTTCTCCCCCTTTTCTTTAATCAAATCTTGGAGTGATTCCTTAGTGGACAAGACCATTGGTCTGATAAAAGCCAGATTTAAAACTTCTCTCTGGAAAACGGTCACTAGCTTTTCCATAAGCGGCAAAACGTCACTCAACATGTATGCTGTTGCAACGAAAGAATACGCTTTCATTTTTTTTGAAATTCCTGTCGCTGCCGTATTGTTGCGTTCCGCCCCCTCCTCCTCGATTTCCATGACTAATGCAGGCCAGTTACGTTTAGTTGAGTTTACAGCCCGCCCTAAAGAGAGCCATCTAACAGCACATAGTTGTTTTATGCTGGAAAACTCAGAATCATCCAAAACTTCACTAAGTTCCCTCAGTCTTGCATACCTCGACGCTGAATTCTGATAAAGTTTGTACACCTGATTTAATGTATTGCGGTACTCTGTAATAGTTCCGGAAAGTTTAGCAGCATCCTGTGAAGCTAAAGCCACGCGATGGGCAATGCAATGCACATGGATAAGAAAAGGGGAGTCCTGTGTAAGTTGAACACCGACGTTAGTTTTGCGGCCTGTCATGACACTGGCACCGTCAGTTCCCAAACCAATGATTTTTCGAGTGGAATGCCCCATTGGTCAGCCACCTGTCGTACTTTCTGAGCAATGCACTCAGCATTACCGCTGTGTACTGTGAAATTTCCTAAAAAGATAGTCTCTGCTTTTCCATGGTGTACTAAGCGAGCAAACATGATGAGGTTTTTTTCAACAGTTACGTTCACAGTTTCATCCATGATTAGCCTGACAAACCGACTTTGCGACAATTTCTGTTTAAGATTCTCAATGGTACACTCCGTTAATGCTTCTTCCATTTCGTCAATTGAATCAGAATGTGAGTATATAACTCCACTTAAAGATGAACAGCCATTTCTCTTCTGTAGGTCAATAAGCCCCTTGAACTTGTTTCTTGGTACATTTTCCTTAGCCATATATAAAACTGTTCGCATCATAGCAGTCAAGCTATCATCATTTTTCGTCTGAATATCACTAACGTGAGATTCCATAGCCTTCTTTTGAGATAAACGAACCACTGCTTCATGATGGTTAGCGCTGTCACGGTGCTCTTTAAGGGCGGATTTTTGGAAATTGATACAGCCTTTAGTAAAGCCGTTTATTTATGCCGCAGCCTCACAAATTCGACCAAACATAACACCCGCCCCCGACTGCTTTTGATTGTCATATCGGAGCCATGGAAACTCCTCTTTCCAATTGGTATTGAATTTTCTGGACTTTTTGGATTTTGTTTCACATACTGTTTTGCTGGAAGTTGACTGTTTCTCATTTACATCTAATTTTCGTTTAGAACCAAAGAGCCCAGAAAGCGTCGTCTGCTTTGAGGCCGCCATTTTCAAACTGTAAACTTAGGAACCGTTCATAATTTATGGCAAGGCGGGTGATGATGATTTTTATAAAGAAGCACGTACAATGTGAATGATCCCCCTAAAATTTACGTACAAATTAAGTGACGCCCCCCACCTTGCAAATCATGTACAAAATCAGTGACCTCTGTCCCTTCCCATAATTTCCAAGCTTAATATTTTTATGTACAAAATTGCTTACTCCCCCAGTATATGTGTACAGAATTGTTGACCCCCCTGCCTCCCCAGAACAAAATGGGTGACAGCCCCTCTTAAAATCATCATCAACCCCGTAGCCATACACTATGAATGGTCTCTTAATATGTCCATTCCCCATCGTAAAGTTTTTTTACTATTGGCCCCGATAGAGTATTGTAATCTGATGCATTATAGCCTCACGCCAAAATGCCTCTCATCTGGGTCGAGGCTATGCGAGACGTCCAGCCAATGACAATAATCGCTAGGGGCTGTTACTAAAAATAGACACGGAATTCCTTACACGTATCGCATATGGTGCAGATCGAATTTACAAGGCAGTTTCCTTTAATCTAACAGTTGCTGGTAATTTGTATTGCCAATTTGGAGGAAATGATTTAATCGGGTGAATTTATTGCTGGTCCCCAGGACTTGTTTGCCATAAATATACCGGTACTTTGACTTTTTAACCGGTAAAATACTGGCATATGCCGGTAAACGGAAACACTGCCCTGGAGGTGATCCTCAATCCTGTAACAGGGACTTTTGGGCAATAAAAACATTGAAATAAAAAAATAACATAAATAAAAGTATCTCCCTTCTCATGACTCTCATGTATATGCCAGATGGGAAAAGCTCACCTCTTTCTAACACATTTCGTGGGTGTTAATTTTTTCACAATGGTCAAATGAAATTTCTAGCAGTTAACTATCCTTGACTTCCACAACATTGTAACCTACCATTGTTGCATGCTTATGAGTTCTTTGATATCAATGTAAACATAAATTAAGAGCTGAATTTATTTTATAATAAGGAATAACAAACAGAGCAGCACATTCTCAGCCCATAATCATATTAGTTATTAAGTAATCATGTATGTCATTCACTGGTATTCACTGTGGTATATGGTGTATAATAATTATCACTGTTATGGGGTCATTGGCTGTTCCAGATCTGATTTTCAACAGCTGGAATCAGTTCCATTTAAAGTCATAGAAAAGCAGATGTTGAAGCTTCGACTGACTCGGCCTAAAAGCTGAGAAAACTCCTTGTGAAATCCTCCTGACATGAGATGTCGCTGGAAAGTTTCCATACATTACGTGGAGCTGTTCCAGGTTGCGCTGGAATCTGTGAGACTTTGGTTGTCTGAGAAGCCTTGGCGAAAAAGGCAGATGTAATGGTTGATCCCACCAGCAGGGATAGAACATCCATGGGCATGTCTGATGATTCCTTATCTTGGCTAGGATTTCTGGGATGAGCACTGTCTTAAGCGATCATGCATTCCCAAGAAGTCGTCATTGCATCCACTGCGTTAGCTAGAGGATCAGGAACTGGGCTGATGTAAGTTGGTAACTGAGCGACATTGCAAACAGATCTGTATGAGACTGCTCCCCTTTGATTGCTGTCTGTCTGCAGGTGTCTGGATGAAGAGTCCATTCCATAGATAGGAATTTGTCCAGACGAGATAGAATATGCTGCATATGGACTTGAGAGTGGGTTGTAAGCTACTACCATGGAATTGTCCATAGCGTTTTGAGCAGTTCCTTAGGTGTAGCACACAGTGCTGAATAGCAAGGAGAACTGCCTATATCTCCAGAATGTTGATGTGGACTGGAGAAGAGGCACCCTGATTCGAGTTCTGTGGATGATGGTGTTAACAATATTCCACCATTCAAGGTCTTTGAACACTAATCTATAGGCTCCATGACAGTGTTTAGCTGTGTTCCTCCATTAGTTGATCCCATCTTGAACGTATCTTAGATGCAGATGGCCTTTGGATGTAAGATCCAGCATAGAAGTGAGAGCTTCTAGTAGCGACATCCATTGATGAAGAATGTGAGGAGATCACACTGAAACTAACATCTCGATGACGTTCCTTTGGAGGATAAACTAGGCCTCAACCGGTGTCAAATATAGCTATGATATAAAGCTTTACCTTCTTCGGTTGAAGTTCAGGCATTTCCATTGAACCAGGAACCCAAAATTTTCAAAGAAAGCTTGCAAATATTGAGAGTCTTGTAAATGTGCATCTACATCAGTGTTTGGAGACAACAAAATCGTCCAGGTACACATGAATTTGTATATGTTGAAGATGTAAATAGACATTGATTGGAGCTGTGATGATTGAGAATAGCCACCAGCGACTGATATTCTGCACAGTAAAACCCAGAACTTGAAGAGCAAACGTTGGTATCTTTGAGAGTCCGGATGAATTGGAACATATAGATATGCATTCTGCAGGTCTATGAAGATCATAGTGACTGTTTATCTGAGTTCATCTCTTGTTTTCGAGTTTGAAGTTCTGCAGATCAATAATCATATTGAGGTCTCCTTCTTGGGGATCAGGAACACTGGAGAGAAAAACCCTGGTCCGGGCCCCAAAGGATCAACCTTGATGACAGCCCTGTTTTCCAAGAGCTTGTCTATAGCTGCCAAGAAACTTGGGTTATACTAATATCCTATTGGGTGTGTCATCAAGAAGGGTCTCTTGGTGAATTGCAGGTGAAATCTTGTTAACTTTGAGGATCCACTGATTGGTTGTTATGATCTTCCACTGGACCCTTAACACACCTTTATAGGAAATATGTGCATCTTTTACACATAATTGTTTTATATAGCCAAGGTCGAGGTCAGTGCAGCTGAACTCTAATGTTGGCCTGAAACACTTTCCTGTATGCCTTGGAATGAGACTTGGGCTTGTTTCTGATGTCCTGTCAGAGATCCACTCTCAAGAACTTGCACGGGTCAAAGCCCTTGATGATAGGCCGCGTCCACCTGCACTCCAGCATCTGGGGGATGCCAACTTTCTCTGTACATCTGGTATATCAGCACTTCCACCTGGAGGAGTCAGGGTCTCAGGTCATCCTGAAATGCTCACACTTCCAGAGACAACATGTTTTTCGCTTCAATGTTTACCAAACTGGCAACTGTGTACTTCTGTGCACCTCTGAAATGTATTCAGCTATTACACAGATGAAAATCACTCTTTAGTTAACTACTAATAACCTAAACTAAAGATACTAACTGTGCTGTGACAATGTTGAAATTAAGTTACAATGACAGTAACTTACATAGGAAACAAGTGAGCTTCTACCATCTTGTGCATGTGCAAGAGGCATGGGAAAGGAAATACTCTTAGAGTCACAAGTTATTATGGATAGTTGATAGAAGAGGATGTCTGTTGAAAATCTGACGACTGGTGTGAATCAGGGTTTAGCCAATGCTATAATTGAGGTGTTGTCTTTGTTTTGTATTCAGTTTATCAGCCAACCAAACTTTTAGATAAATCATAGCAGCAATACACATGACCCATTTAGCACGTTTTGGTAATTAATGCAAGAAACCATCTGATCACCTTTGGAAATAATTACCACCTACATGGTTTAGTAGATAGACTGCCTGGACTGAGGCAAGTTGGTGGTTGGATATCATACAAATGACCTGTTTGACTTCTATTTCAGAAAGTGTCAACTTATTGTAAAGGTAATATACGTTTATGGATAAAACAACCTCAGATGACAGCACCTTTAGCTCCTGTTAACAACTAATATGAGAAAAGCAGCCAAATTCCCTTTCAAAACACCTCGTTACCAGAATCACACCCTCCACACCACTGTCCACAGAGAGCCAGCCCAATCAGTCCTGTACATTCATTTCCAGTCCTGAACCAAAACTGGCATAATCTCAACTCTCACAAGAACAGTGATCAATCTCTTCTATGTCTCTACAGAAGAAATTCAGCCCCTCTGCCATTGGGAGCCAGTGGAAGGAAAACTTCAGAACATCATGAACATGCCCTAATCACAACACTTTGTTGGATGAAGTACAAATCCTATCAAGCCATCTCAATGACTTTACCAAACAAAATTTAACTGAAGCCCTTCAAATCCAACAACACAAACCCTTAATAAACAGTGATCAAGGATACCTCATGACCTCTGACCAATGAACTGATTCAACAACAGAACACTCCAGCTTTCGTGTCTAAAATATGTTATCAGCACTGTATATGTGTACCTCATTACAAGGGTTCCGGGGCAGTAGGTAGCCAAGTGGTTAAAGCATTCGCTCGTCATGCCGAAGACCCAGGTTCAGAATCCCCACATGGGTACAATGTGTGAAGCCCATTTTGGGGTCCCCCGCCGTGATATTGCTGGAATATTGCTAAAAGGAATATCTATTACTGCCATAAATTTATGCTGATGTCACATGGCATGCCCAACAGCACCGCCATAAAAACTTACCATAACAAGTGATAGTTTTCTGAATTTGTATTTGAGATATACCTGTGCACATTTTCATTCCCATATAAGGTGGCATTCATAGGTTTTCAATCCCACCATTTGGCTGTCCTGCGTTGCACTAGCAAACAAGCCAGTCAAGTGAGGTGAGTAAGTCCAGTCAAGTAGGTAGGGACCAGGGTCAATAAATGTAGCAGACAAAATAAATCTGGGTCTGCCTTAGCAACAGGTAACGTACATGGCTGAGCTACCTGCAACCTTACAGTGGAGGCAACATGTCTGAGTGTTAACATGGGTGGTGGAGATACAGGATAGGGCACTGCCATGGGGAACGACAACCCCCATAGCCGGCTGTGCTCTGGACCTCAAAACTGGCATTCAGAGATATTCTAAAAAAATACTCAATCTCACCTCTACTGTAATTTGAAATATCAAGAAAGAGAGCCACTCAATGTTTGGTAAGCACTGATACCAAAACATTATCTGCATAAATACTGAGGCTAAAAGCTAACAGTAAAATGTAAATATGTTCTCATAAGGAGAACCATACATGCCAAACAAAATTGTACAAAATATGGCAGAGTAATGGCCATGAAAAGATATTTCAGTATGACTGTGCACTGCAAGAATAGGAACAAAACTTAAGCTTTGGAATAAATACAGATGTCACAGCTGGTGGGAACAAGCTAGCATGAGAAGTTTGAGAGCCGCTGGTCCAGTGCCAGGAAGGCATTTTGATGAACAAAGGTCAAATTAAACCTATACCAAAAATGACTGCAGTTTTTTTTAAAAAGTGCCATAACACGGTAGCTCACCTGAATATATAGTTGACAATCTAAAATGTTAACAAAGACAGACATGTAATTCCTTAGTGGTCACAGTGAGTCTAAAATTATCAGTGCATATACACTCTAATTTTTCAATATGGTGTCACAACATATAAGTCTCTTTATTCATAATATTCTCATAAGTAAAAAGAGATCTCAAAATATTTCGAAATGCTACAATATATAGATTAGGGCTGTAAACTAAGGGATATGATCTCAAAACAAAACAAACCTTGTGCACCAAGCATTGTCGCTTTGACAGTAGATAGGATTTTTAACTGCGTGCCGATTGTAGGGATTCTTTCACATACTTGCAGTAGATTCTGAAAGGGAAAAACAATCATTATGTATTTCTTCCTCTCTCATACAAGAAGGAACAAATGAATATTTATTTATTTATTTCAGTTTTAGCTCTCTACTCTTAAGCACGTATCTGTACAAAATGTGGAGAAAACTACGAAATATGCAAAATACAGTGACAAAGTTGTCAACTGTCAGAAAGAAAGATATCTGCTGGACTATCTCATTAAAGCAAAACATGTGTTTCAAGTAACATTTCTGGACAACTTATGGGTTTTATACATGTAACCCCAGTTTCTTCTTTTGGATTATGTAATGCATAGTGCCTGAAAATATAGCAATTTTAAAAACTATTCCAGCAGTGTGGCTGACAGCAGTTTAAGGTGACTTCTTCAGGGCACGTATTGCTGGTCATGGTAGTAACACATCAGGACACACCTTTATATATACTGTGATGTCATGTGCACTTCTGCTTTACTAACATCACATCCAGTTGAGGAAAATGAATGCCCAATGCTCCAGACTTTTGAACAGAAAGTTTTATGCCTGAAGCTACTTCAACAACAAAGTATTAATCTCTTCCCATGGCCTCTCTACAAGACTGACACGTAACAGCAGCTCTGTGGCAAGACATCTTTAAGACAGAACATCCTATTGATCTTACAAAGGAATAGCTATCTGAATAATACAGAAAATTTGAACTATAAATTGTATATTTATAATGCTTATCCTATCTCACGGAGTGTACTCTCTTTCTTTTATTTGACTGTAGAGTGGAAACAAACTGCAAATAAAGTTTGTGGCCTCTCTTGAACCCTTCGCCCGAACATTCCCCACTACTCCCTACTCCCAGCCTGGTAATGCTCCTGAGAAGCATGCAGCCTGCTCTCTGGTTGATCACGTGACTTCCCAGCCTTGTCATTCTCGTCTTGGAGCAACTGTCATAATCTGTGAAGTGGGGATGGTCGGACAGGAATCCATTGTGTAGGATAAGTATTATAAATATACAATTTGTGGCGTGGTTGGCGAGCTGGCTAAGGCACCAGGCTAGTGATCTAGAGAGCTTGAGGTGACGGGATTGAGCCCTACTGTGACCGGGTGTAAAAACCTTGGAGTCAACTTTGTGTGCAGACTCTTTCAGTGTTGTCACAATCCCAAGTGTACAGTACACAACCCTGTGCACTTAAAAGAACCCACGAATCCGTTGGTATATGACCAGATGGTGGCCACATGAAAACGTGTAAAACACCTAGTTGCGGGTACAGCAACGTGCAGTAAACTTGGACAAAGTACTGTGACTATGTTTCCCAGTCCACCCAGCTGTGAATGGGTCCCTTGTAAGGATCGGAGAGCCACATTAACTTAAGGGCGCCTAAATGGCTGCAAAAGTTGTATGATCCCAAGGGAGTTGAGACTGACATCAATGACTGAGGGAAAAACAAAGCGCCTTCGAGCAGCTAGGCTGAGCTGGATATTGGTGCTATACAAATATCATATAATATAAATAATAACAGTTACACAAATCCAAACCCATGTAGATCCATAGTCAGACGTTTCTGCGGACTCGTAACCAAATGATAGATAATCCCTATCCAGTAGTACTGGATAGATGGTACCTCAAAATGAGAATCGGTACCCAATGAAATACATATGATTCGAAACATTAATTGTTTGTATTGCATTTCATATCTGCAGCATTGACCAACTGAAAATATATATGACTTTGCTTGAATTGTGTTTCATATAACAACATATGAGTAGTCAAATCACTCTCTATGTAAAAAGCTTCATGTTACACTGTCCAAACTCCAAGAACTTGTGGTTTGAATACTAAAACTTCAATGTGCCACCACAATCAAACGCATGTGCATAGGTGACTGAGTGAGCAGTAGTGAATGAAATCATGTTTTAAGAAGTGAAAATTCTTTCATCTTTGGATGAGTTATTGGAAAGGAGATGGTCATGAGAGACATGTTCATGAGTTTCATAATGCAACATACAAAATATCAAAGTTTCAAATATACCTAAAGAACAAATGCAATAAATTGCATCATGAAGCAGAATTTGATTTTGAAAGTAAAACTTAAACATTTTGGTGAACTTCCAAAAGAGCCAAAGCATAAGGAGGTCCACCAATCTTCCCAATAACTGCTTGTTATTTTAATACATATAAAGTAAGGATGTATGTTGACTCTTCCAGTGTTATCAAGCTGGCGTGACTACAACCAACCGGAATATCGATGTGGTGATATAAGTATGAGATTGGAGAGTAGTCTCCAACTTAACTGGCTCTTTCGGTAAGAATTAAATATACATGACATGATTCTGCATCAGTTAGATTATCGGAAAAACATAAAACACATATCCAACCAAAAATAAAAAGCAAATACCATACTTTTGGTTTGTTTTTGTTTCAACATTTCACTATCCCAGCATGTGTTACATGCCAAGATTTTTAAAGTCAGCTGCTTAAAACTAAAAATAAACAGCGCAACTAGAAACAATCTGAATAACACATGATGTGGTGCAAAAGTAGTGTTCAATAGAGCTATTCCGGTGAGGGTGAAGCTTGCATTAGATATGGCATACAGCATTGCAAGGGCAACATATTTAATACCGGTATGGGCGATAGGCTAGGTGATGGAGATAATCACTCAGTATGAAACACTTTAATCAGGAAACAATAGGGCATTGTAAATTTAGTGGAAGAGCTCCCCCAAAACATTTACTTTCATTTAATAACATTAGATTATGGGGAAAAAAAATAGACTACGAACACAAGTAAGTTTCTGTAAGGAAGATATATACACACGCCAAGTTTCAGACCAGCCAAAGCGGTGTACCCTTCAGTGAAAGACAAGCAGGTTTTAAATAGACCACGATTTATGTCCCTACCAAACAGCTGTGAACTTCACTGACCCAGAGCTTATGTATATTGTTTACGTTGGTTTATATTCAGTGTTCTTAACATAAATAATGCAATCAAACTGCATGTAGAGGGCTTAGAACATTAATGTTACAAAATCATTCATTGTAGCAGATATGTATATACCCAGTACGTACCATTCTCATCTTTTTGTCTGTGCAGTCAGCAGCTAACTTCTTTGCCAGCCTTGTCACTTCTTCAGATGCTTCGGCAATACCTTTTGCAGTGGCAATCAGATCCTTTTTGGTTCCCCCTTCACCTCTGTGGACAAACAAGGGATGATAAACAGCCAATTTTGACAAAACATCTGAACAAGTATCATGTATGGAGTTATTACAAATAGATGATCACTTTTCATCACTAAACGTGTCTTGCAAAAAGAAATCCTTCGGATTTGTTCTCCACTGGTGATAAACGACCGGAATAGAAAGAATGTATGTCACACTGTATGTAAATGGTTGCAATATCCAAACTAGCTAAAAGGCAAACAGGCAAAGCATGCAAAAGATTACAGTGAGTAAGACATCAGCACTCGGGGATGATTTGATTATGAAAGAAAAGAGCACGTCATGGTAAATTTTTTCACATATTATCCACATAGCAATGACTGAGCACTGTGCCAGAGAATGAAACAGCGTAATATTCTTGCTATTTGGCTAACATCACTATAAAGATATCCTCAGATTTGTTGTTATGTGTCCTTTCCTTGACTCCAGTGTCTGCAGCCCATACTGTCAGAGCTGACCCTGTCACTGGCGCTAAGTTTAGTCAGATATGTTTCTATGGTCGGTGACATGGTGAGTGAGTGAGTTTATTTTTACACTGCACTAAGCAGTATTCCAGCTATATGGCAGCGGTGTGTAAATAATTATTTTTTTATCAAATAAAAATTTTGAGCAAAAGTAGGAAAATACATTTCCAGAATAAACTGAAATGGATATATAACTCAAACCTTGTAGACAATTTGAGTTAGGTAGATAGGTTACATGAGTTGTTTTGTATTTTTGGTTTTAGAAATGTGACTGAGTTAGAACCTCAACTGTTTCAAATTGTTAAACTCAGTTTGAAATTTGAGTAAAAACTTAAGTTGGTTTCGAGAAATAGGGGCCTGTTCACTTAGATATTCTGGTGCCAGAGTATTTTAAACATCTGTAACGGGTTGTTTGGAAGCCGTGGCTGTAGGTAAATTCCAATGTAACTGGTGAAGAGATGACGAAAATCTATAGCATCCTTGTACAATGCAAAGTGGAAGAGATTGTCAAGTGGAGACAAGATCAACAGCTCCCTGACACCCTTATATCTATCCCCCTGATGGTAGATTATCTACCGAGAGTTGACAGGTGAGAAATTCAAATGCCGTTTCACAAGTGATGAATTGGGAAGAGATGGCTTGGGAGTCCCTTCTGCTTGACGTAAAAGGTGACTAATGGGATCGGGTGGTCAGGCATTTCTGACTTGGTTAGATATGTCATCGCATCCCAATTGTGTAGATCGATGCTATGTTGTTGATCACTGGATTGTCTGGTCCAGACTTGTTAATTACCGACCGCCGCCATAAAGCTTGAATATTGCTGAGTGAGGCGTAAAACTTAACTCGCTCACTCCATGGTTGATACTCGGCTTCCAGCGTATAGACTATAGAGCATCCCAACTGCGTACAGGTATAGACTCTAGACTATGGCTCTTGCTGGCGCCATACGAGTTTGTACAGCTTACGACCCAGTGAGCGTGACCTGAGCGCAGTCAATGCAGTATGGCTTTTGCGGCTGTGACCCCACCATGCAGAAAAACGATTGTCAGCCAAGCAGGCTTACTGATAGTTGGGTCAAGCAGTTGAACCCCCCAGGATTGATGGTAGGGCCCCGTGCGGCTCGTGTCAGCAGTGTAACAGCAGCAAGATCTAGTGGTCCAAGCTTGATTTTGATTTAGTCCTAGGCTTAGCCTTTGACTTCGATTCTAACACGAGTAGATCTCTTAGTAGATTGACTAGTTCCCATGACAAGAGCTTCCGCTTTCAGATGATGAACTCGAGGTGTCCATTTAATCCAATCATCTTTAGAAAGTTCTAGACACAATGAACATCAGTTATTAAACGACCAGGGAGGACCTGTGAAGCAGGAGGTACATAGAAAATGGGGATCCAAATCAGCCATAAATTTTTGACATTGCAGACACTGCTTGTGACATTATGATTTTTGTCAGGGGAAATTAGAGTTTAATAAAGTAGATGAAATGCAAGCAATATGCACAAAATATAGAATGCGATTGTCAGAAACATAATCCACTTGCACAAAGCCGATCTTAGCGCGATTGTAAGACCGCATGGATTTAAGATCGCGATCTTAGCTAAGATCGCACTCTTCTACGGCGGAGGTGCGAATTTCTTAAACTCGACTCCTGTCTACAGTTGTCTGCAAGTGCGCATAGCATACTGCGCAAATAGAGAGGGATACTGGTCCCTGCACACAATACATACCTCCCTCAATCGCACTTTGCAGAATTTTCATGAAAAACATTCCAAGAAATCTTCGAAGGAAACGATTACGTGGACGATAGCATATATTTTTCTACATTTTAACTGTCTTGATTTATGAACTGAGAATGTGATATTTCAACCACGGAAATACCTACCCATGTTTTATGAAAATATTGAACTGCGAAAAAATACATTCATAAATTTGGGTCTAGATTTAGTGACTTAATAATTATGAAAATTATAATAATATATCAAATATCGACAATATGTATTTATGATATAACACCTAAATGCATGATTTGCCACTGGTTGTCAATTAGACATTGTTTAATGCACAGCTGTTTTTTTTCCTTTTTTTGTGAGTGTGTGTGTGTAAAATCCTAAATATACCCTAGAAGTATTGGTTTTCTCACAATATAACAAGAAAATGTAATATGGCTACAGAAGTGTTGTAAAGAATTCATGACAGGGAAATACGAATATCAAATAATATATCGAGAGAGCAGTTGTTAAATACTCATTCACAGTATATTAATGATATGACCCTATTAGCGTGATAAATATTTTTCTAAAAGTGAAATTAAAATTGAATCTTGATTTTGCACGCGTTAACTTCTATCTAATTTTTATTACTTTAATGATTAACTAAGACAAAATCACTCCATCACCGAAAAAGAAAATATCTTGAGCACTGCGATTTGGCATGACAGACTCTACGGCAACGGCATAGGCCAGGGAAACCACTCCCATCTTGCCCATAAACTAAAATTATCTGCTCTTGAGTTAATGAAAAGGTCACGGTCATTGTTAATCGCACGCGGACACCATTTGCTAGTATCCTTCCTTGATTATCAAAAAGGTATGTTGTTTCACACTTATTCCAACATTGAATCGGGTGGGAATAGTACTTTGTGATATCGACTCAATAGTTCTGTGGTTCACTACAGCAAATAACAATGTATCCGACGTTAAATCGGTTGTACATTCTCCGTGTTGAAGTGTCGAGGCGAATCATACAGTACAGTTTTATGCAATATGAAAGCAATCTCCAAACGTAAAGCTGATTATTTGCTTGAAACTTGAACACCATTTTGTCACAGACTACAATGATCTTAGCTCCTTACAATTGGTCCGGACCAATTGTAAGTTTCGATTGTAACTTACAACGATCTTAGCCTACAATCGCTTTGTGCAAGTCGATGGCGATTGTAGCTGAAGCCTAAGATCGCGATCTTATGGATTTACAATAATTGTAGCGCTAAGATCGTTCTGTGCAAGTGGGCCCTGGAGTCTTGTAGTTCTTGAAAATTTGAAGAAAATTTTAAAACACTCCCACTCTGTAAACACGTCTTCTGTGTTGTCCATACAGAAAAATTATGAGAGGTTTTCAACAACTATGTTGTGACATCACTGCTAAGGGAGATAACTGCATAACTCTTTAACCATACCACTAGAGATAGCTATGGCTTAGTTAAAAGTTTCATTTCCATTCTGTATGTGTGACAAATGCAACCATAATCCAGAGGGAACATTTACGACATAATTCCTCAGTGTCGTCAGGCCCCAGTATTGTGGACAGTGGTGGAATTACTAAGTCTGTCTGGCTGTCCGGGTAACTGATTCTCAGCAATAAAGTCACATCTAAGACAAAGAAAGACATTGCCATGCCTCTTCCGTTCAAAACACACTCGGTTAACATCCAGGGCATGTAGTTCTGAGATAAGTGCAGCGGTTGCAAGGTCTTGAAAGAAATACACTTGAATTCTTTCTCCTTTAGATGCTTGCACTCATTTGAGGCGAGGTGTCCAATGACGACCGAGAGGTCACAAGCTGGTGGCCGGAATTTCTTGGACTTGTCGGCCAGTTTAAGTGCCTTGAGCATGTACTAGTTGTGTGCATATGTGCGCTATATAAATATCCCATCATCGTCATCATCATCATCATCATCTATACAAGCATAGTAGAGACTGGAGTTCAGGGACAGTAAAGACTTTACCACCCGAAGCTGTGGCTAATACAGTATTGATGGCTGCTAGATATGTAGTTAACATAGAGCTTTTCAATTTCCTGGAGGTACATAAGAGTTGCAGATACTCAGCAACTATTTTAGGTGATGCTGTGGAAGGAGAAATGATGCCCTCCATCTTGCAAAAAGCCTCAAAATTCCTCCATTTGTTGTCGCAAAGAGCTTGAGTAGCCATTCGCTTCGAATAACCCTTGGCGATCAAGGACTTAAGCAAATGGACCATACATGTAGATGGAACGTCTGTGGAGACCAAAGTAGCTGATCAGGGTGGATCAGTATATCAGTATATCATCGCGGTCAGGAAGTAGTACTGGGTTTGGATAAGGCGCAACCAAAAGCAGTGTGATCGCTGATGGGATACTGGAGGGATTGCTAAACCCAGAGGGATCACTGGAGGATTGCCGATCCTGAAGGGATCACCAATACTGGAGGGATCGCCAAACCAGGAGGCATCACTGGAGGATCACCGATCCTGAAGGGATCACCAATACTCGAGGGAACGCTTGAGGATCGCCGATCCTGAAGGGATCACCAATACTGGAGGGAACGTTGGAGGATCGCCGATCCTGAAGGGATCACCAATACTGGAGGGAACGCTGGAGGATCGCCGATCCTGAAGGGATCACCAATACTGGAGGGATCGCTGGAGGATCGCCGATCCTGAAGGGATCACCAATACTGGAGGGAACGCTGGAGGATCGCCGATCCTGAAGGGATCACCAATACTGGAGGGATCGCTGATCTTGAAGGGATCACCAATACTGGAAGGAACGCTGGAGGATCGCCGATCCTGAAGGAATCACCAATACTGGAAGGAACGCTGGAGGATCGCCGATCCTGAAGGGATCACCAATACTGGAGGGATCGCTGGAGGATCGCCGATCCTGAAGGGATCACCAATACTGGAAGGAACGCTGGAGGATCGCCGATCCTGAAGGGATCACCAATACTGGAGGGATCGCTGGAGGATCGCCGATCCTGAAGGGATCACCAATACTGGAGGGATCGCTGATCTTGAAGGGATCACCAATACTGGGGGGACGCTGGAGGATCGCCGATCCTGAAGGGATCACCAATACTGGAGGGATCGCTGGAGGATCGCCGATCCTGAAGGGATCACCAATACTGGAGGGATCGCTGGAGGATCGCCGAACCTGAAGGGATCACCAAACCAGGAGGCATCGCTGGAGGATCGCCGATCCTGAAGGGATCACCAATACTGGAGGGATCGCTGGAGGATCGCCGATCCTGAAGGGATCACCAATACTGGAGGGATCGCTGGAGGATCGCCGATCCTGAAGGAATCACCAAACCAGGAGGCATCGCTGGAAGATCGCTGATCCTGAAGGGATCACCAATACTGGAGGGATCGCTGGAGGATCACCAATACTGGAGGGATCACCAATACTGGAGGGAATGCTGGAGGATCGCCGATCCTGAAGGGATCACCAATACTGGAGGGATCGCTGGAGGATCGCCGATCCTGAAGGGATCACCAATACTGGAGGGATCGCTGGAGGATCGCCGATCCTGAAGGGATCACCAATACTGGAGGGATCACCAATACTGGAGGGATCGCTGGAGGATCGCCGATCCTGAAGGGATCACCAATACTGGAGGGATCGCCAAAACTGGAGGGATCGCTGGAGGATCACTGATCCTGAAGGGATCACCAAACCAAGAGGCATCGCTGGAGGATCGCCGATCCTGAAGGGATCACCAAAACTGGAGGGAACGCTGGAGGATCGCCGATCCTGAAGGGATCACCAATACTGGAGGGAACGCAGGAGGATCGCCGATCCTGAAGGGATCACCAATACTGGAGGGAACGCTGGAGGATCGCCGATCCTGAAGGGATCACCAATACTGGAGGGATCGCTGGAGGATCGCCGATCCTGAAGGGATCGCCAATACTGGAGGGATGGCCAAACCAGGAGGCATCACTGGAGAAATGTGACTGAGGGGAGCCAGGAGCGCCCATCCCTGAGAGGGAGGGAGCGCTGAATGGGATGAGATAAAGGCAGCCGAAACGGAAACAATGGTGGAAGAAGCGCTGAGATCGCTGCTCCTGGTTGTGGAAAAAACGCTCTGTCAACTGGGCTGGACGGCTCAAGGCGAAAAAGACATGGTAAGTTTTCACTCAAGCAGAAGGAGTGTCTAGGAAGTCCTGATCAGGCAAAGGATTAGCGCACTGGCTGATTTTGAAGGGACGATCCTTCATGGATCTTTTGGCAGAAGAGGACCCTCTGAAGATCTTTTCCGGTCTCTGTCTACTACTCTTCTGTGTCTGACTTTGTGATAAATCGTAAAGTCATCATCAGTCAGCACTGAAAGAGCATTGCTGGGACCAAGAGCACATACCGATACAATCGATACAGAGCGAGTGGGGGGTCCACTGCAGAAAACGTTTTCTAGCATCTATCACAAACTTTCCTCTTCTTAGAACACTGATTAAATTTCCCCATAATGAAACAGTATAGAGTAACAGACAGACACAACCTCATACACATCCACACTTGTGTGTGACAAGAAAGGGAATGTCATGTGACCGGCCTGAGTGTCCCGCATGCTTTCCAGGGACTACTGTTGTGTCAAGGAATGGAAGCGGTGGGGAGTGATCAGGCAGGAGAGAGACCAGAAGATTTGTTCAACTCTGCTTACAGCACGTTTCCATTCCATGGTCGGAGTAAGAGAGAAGTGCATGCCATGAGATAAGATAAGTTTTAAAAATTGCAAATATTTGCATGTCATTTAACAAATGACATGCAATCACACTAAAATATTCTTCAGGGGGATTTAAGACATGAGATAATTCTGTCAAAATCATGTTTTTGAAAAATCAATTGCAATGATCACATAGCTCAAATTTGAGCAAAAACATTAAGCAGCCCCATGTAACACCTTCAGAACAAATCTTTTCTAAAGCTGCTGTTGATCTGAAGAAGAAGTAAACTTTATTTAAAATGAGAAACTCAAATACTAACATACCGTACGAGTTGACTAAGTTTTGCCATTAACAAAGCCATCTTCTTTGCTGCTGAAATAATCTCATTATCTTTGCTGGACCATTGTTTAGTCTCCATGTGTAATGCATGAGCAGCCATCTGAAAACAGAAAGTATCAAAATACTTGAATACCCAAGATCAATGTGATGATACAACATTTTGAAAGTTTATGTCAAACATGCTAACAAAGGTCAACATTAAAACATATTCTGCATAAACAATGTGGACTAAACAGCCACACCAAACTGAAACAAGCTTAACAATACATGCCATCATAAGACAGAGAAACAGGAGGAAACAGGAGCATGGTCCACAGGAATATAACAATACCCAGAACTAGCAATGTACTACAGTTGTGTGTCATAACCTAGTTCTGTCACAAGATGACTTTGGAAATGCCAGTAGTAACTATTATTAAGTAGATATGCATAACAATTGCTTTTACAGCTGCAGTTAGTCATATATGAAACATTAACTATGCAGAATTCAAACCTGCCTGTGTGTTGTTAGCAAGAATAATAACATCAAACTTGTGTTACTTCCCTTTAGTTTGATGAGAATTGATGACAATGAGATTGAAAGCATTACTTAACATTCATTTTTATGACATGGATTAATATAATTATCAAGACTATAGGTTGGTTTATTGCTATCACAACACACTTGCAACAACTGACAATTATCAGGACGTGATTGCAACATTGTTGGCTACTACTGCAATACAATCACAGTTAGTCCAGATGCACAGACAAGGAAACAAAGGATCAACTAAGTCTCATAGCAGCAGAGTGATGATGATTCTTTTACATAATTTTCACTACTTTGCCTTTTATGCCCAGTGGAATCCTGATAATCAGATAATCAAAACTGAATATTCTCTGGCATATTTAATATATTTAACAAAGAGAAAGGCGACTGGGAGATCACTGCCAGGTCAAGGTAGGGATAATAGTCTGTCTTCATAAGATTGGCAACTAAGTAAACTGAAATTTGTGAACATGTTGCAACTATGATGCTAGACTACTTGATAAGGTTCTGATCTTATGACCGTGAAGGTACGTGTCAGAATGAACCTTCAGTAACGCAAGCTTGTCGTAAAAGGCGACTAACGGGATCGGGCGGTCAGGCTCGCTGACTTGGTTGACATAGGTCATTGGTTCCCAATTGCACAGATCGATGTTCAGGCTGTTGATCACTGGATTGTCTGGTCCAGACTCGATTATTTACAGACTGCCGCCATATAGCTGGAATATTGCTGAGTGCAGCGTAAAACTAAACTCACTCACTCACTCTGATCTTTTGAGCTGTAAAGCAGCCAGCATTGGAGTAGAAAGTTCTGGCTGTCTGCATCTTGCAGTTACTGCTTTCTAACAAGATAGGACAAAAAAACCCATTTCTTTGAATTCTGTGAGGCTATGTTGCTGGCAGATAAAACTTGGGAAAAGTATATAGAGTTTTAACATCTTCCAGGAGGAATAATCCCATCAGTTTGTTATTCACCTGAATACCTCTGCATGGAGAGACTGTTCTGTCAGCATTCTGTTTATTCTGTCATTATGATAAATTTCATAAGAAATGACAGGCCTCAATCCTGCAGCCAATCAAATCTGCCAAGACAAATAACAATGTACTCTTGATCACCAAGTTCCCAAACTGTGCTCTCTTTGTGTTTGGATGTATCCTAAAAACATGGGATGATATATGTGTTCCAACTTCCTCATCACGGTCTAGGACACACTATGGTGTAAATGTAAACATGCAACATGGACAAAGTGTCCATCACTCGTCACCACTCGCCTCTTTCCGTAACCTCCAAGAAGAGTCGTCCCCCTATCGATGCTTGTTATGTGCGAAAATACGACAAACGAATCAGAACGCACGTAAATGACTTCAGTGCTTTGGTAAAAATAATCCCGAGTTCTCAAATCGTTTATGGGCATTATGTCATTGTTCAAAAATATCACGCAAAATATATATCGTCATATTGAAAGTACAAAGAACTTAGCTAACAGGATTTTGCTGCCTATTATGAAGTTTTTGATAAGAATCATGCGATTGACGGTGAGAGATTCAAATACACGCATGTGCGTTTGTTGACATAACGGTTTTCATGGGTCCAACTGAGGGTATTTCTGACGATCTTGAGGGGTTGCTAAGGAGATTGTAAGTGCGCTTCCAACAATATTAGGAAATGTAATAATAAATTGCTATGAGTTTCAAAACAATAATATTAGACATATATCTGCATGTAACTAATCAACTTGAATCTTTAACATTGGGCATATATTTCACATCTATGAGAATAGTTTAGTCTGGCTTTGTTTTTGGTCATTCATATATTTCATTCCACTTGGGGTATGACAGCAAGGTTACACGAATGTTCAGTTTGAGAAATATTTTAAAGTCATTTTTGACTTTCTGCTTTTGGATTTAATGTAGCTTTTATAAATTTTATTTATATACTTACTAAAACCCTATTTAAAAATATGATTGGAAATATAAGGTGAACATTTGGTAATAATTACATCAGAATAAGTCTGTAACAATAAAATTTTTCTCCTTCTCTTAGTTGTATCAAAAAGGCTTAATTCTTTAAAAACATAAACAGCAATACAATGTATGATTACCTCAGTGATATTAAGTGCCATTGGAATCAAACAAAAATAGAGTTATCGTTCCTGTCTAAAGTAGGAACGATGTTCATGTGCCAATATGAAATCCTTTCAGAGAGGCACGAGTCGCTATTCGGCTTGTCCCGGAATAACACGAGTTGGTCACGAATGCAGGGGCAGTGGATTGGAACTTGACTTACATACACTGGGAGTTTGTTGCCGAGGCAAGCAGCAAACAAACCCAGCTGAGGAGTATCTTACATGAGCCCGAATTCACATATTATTGGGACCGCCTCTGTGGTGTAGTGGTTAGAGCATCCGCCCGGAGAGCGGAAGGTCGCGGGTTCCATCCCTGGCCACGTCATACAAAAGACATTAAAATATGGTACTTGTTGGTCCCTGCCTGGCGCTCGGTTTTAATGGGTACAACAAGGACTGATCGGCTCGGAGTCAGTATAATGTGTCTGAGTGGGGTATTCATGCTTCACTGCGACATGGTATCTCAGTGGGCTAGCACTATAAAACCAGCTTAAGTCTGGGCTAGTACAAGCAGCCGCACATACACATACACACACGCATGCACGTCGTCATATGAGCGAAATATTCTCCAGCACGACGTTAAACCAAATTTCACCTCACCTCACATATGATTGCTAAATGCCAGGATGTCCATGTGTGAGCTGGAGCTTCTGTAAACAGGTTTGGGTCCTCTGAAAAGAGTCATTACGCCCTCTGCAATTCTGCCAATTCAGATTCATCATGGGGTTTGGCTTGAAACAAACAAGGATGTCCAATTTTGGGGATCGTAGCAAATTAATCTATGATTACTGAAGTCTCCTCCTGCATGTTAAACCCTCCAGGTGTATCCAGCTATCAAAACACAACATCCACCAAGAAAGTGACTTGCGGGACAATCCTACAGTGATAATTCCTAGGTTCTTTGGATATCAATAAATCTGAAAACACTGGGGGGAATATCCTTGGTGAGGTTTGTATTCTCCTGAATAGCTTTCTAACACCAGTAAGGCTAAATCTGCATCCACTGGTCGCTTTGAGATGAAATCATCAGAAAATCTGGCTGGGATGCAAACTCTGGCTGCTTTAGGAAATGCAAACTGTATTGACGTGTTAGAGCTTGCAGAATCCTGTGATCAGTAGTGATGTACTTCCAATTTTTGGAGTTTGACACAAAGTCTTCTCAATTCTGTTCAGGAATCAGTGTTAGGTTAAAATCTGCTAATCTGGAATCTAAGGCAGTAATCTGGCCCCTATTTCTCGAAACAAACTTAAGTTTTTACTCAAATTTCAAACTGAGTTTGCCAATTTGAAACAGCTGAATTTTTAACTCAACTGCATTTTTTAACTAAAAAAAGCCCAAACAACTTAAGTAATCTATCCACCAAACTCAAATTGTCTGCTAAGTTTGAGTTTAATATTGATTTCAGTTTATTCTGGGAAATGCATTTTCCTGCGTTTTCTCAAATTTGAGTAAAAACTCAGACTTAAGTCAAAACTCAGACTTAAGTTTGTTTCGAGAAATCGGGGCCAGATCCAGGTCTATATTGTTTAATCTGAGATGCAAGGTTTCTGGACAGAGACATAGTTCACCATTCCCTGTCATTTCCATATCCTGGCCCTGCCTCCTGTTACCTGTTTCTGTGTAAAATGTCAATAGCTATACTTTGTTTCAGTGCTGAGGGGTCAAGTAGATGTATGCCTCCATCTGCTTTTCTGAAAGAATTCCTCCCCCAATGGAAAACATTTCCTCTTGGCAGAATCTCAAAAAGCTGACACTCAAGGGTACTGTGAGGTCTAACTGCCAAGTTGACACTTTAATGGTAGCACCTTTCTGTGGTGTCCTGGCATACTTCCTCAAGGACCTTAGGTCCATCTTTGTCAAAGAAAGGTTGTCGCATGGTAGGTTGAGTCAGGACAGACCGTTTACATTGTTTACAGACAGATGTATTCCAGACTTGTGAGATAACTCTGGATCCACAACAGCTGGCTTGACATCCAAACTTTTGAAGGTGAGGTGAGGTGATATGGGGTATAACGTCGCACTTTAGAATATTTCGCTCATATGACGACGTGCATGCGTGTGTATGTGTGGCTGCTTGTACTAGCCCAGACATAAGCTGGATTTATAGTGCTATCCCACTGAGATACCATGCAGCTGTTAAGTATAAATACCCCACTCAGACACATTATACTGACTCCAAGCCGACCAGTCCTTGTTGTACCCATTCATGCAGAGCACCAGGCAGGGACCAAGAAGTACCATATTTTAATGTCTTTGGTATGACGTAGCCAGGGATCAAACCAGCGACCTTCCGCTCTCCGGGCGGATGCTATAACCACAACACCACTTGTGAAGACAAGAGATCATACTGTCCAACAGGCTAATGATGAAAGTCAATGATGAGCTAACTGTGATCTGTGTATCCCGAGATACCACCCAATAATTCATTATGAGGTATTATGATGTGGTGTGTTCGTGCCATGAACCAGTCTTTTTAAACACCAATATCCAAAGTATCTCAACTTATGGTAAAGCAACCATGAAAATACATACATCGGTTACGATACAAGGAAGGTATTTGAGTAAGCTCCTTGTAGCATGAATTGCATTACAAAGAATCACTGAAGCAGAATAATGTGATAACGTGATTTACAATATATCAAAAACTTTGTTTTCTGGTCTAAAAATTAGATCCCTGGTGAAAAATCTATTTGGTTTAGGTTTGTAGAGAGGCCTTCTCCTGGGTTGACTGGACACAGCTATCTATTTGGTGACACTCTACTTTGAACAAACATAGAATCCACCTGCTGGGCACTACTTTACTATTGCCTGACAACCTAATATTTAATCCTGATCACCGTTAGTTTGCTGGAACCAGTTCCCTTGTACAATATTTATTACAGATGGAGATTCAATTAAAGTTCCACATGTTTAGTAGGATTGCAACGAATACACCATGTGGCGAATATGATACGTATCATGAATAGTGGGTAACAAATACGATTAAATATTCACGAATACAATATTGTACTTAAGTGATTGATGTACAATATGGAATGCCCATGTTGACAGTTTTGATTTGTCACAGCAATAACCAGTGATCTCATGACACTCAAATTTGTTATGTAATAGCTATAATTGACAGTACCATGTGCAGTCTTGGCAAACTAACATGACTTGCTCTACTCAAGACTAGCACATATTGAATTCTTGCATATCTCACTTTCCAAAAGTACACAAGGGTTCAAGTAAAACATGCTCCCTTAAAAAATCGTAAATATTCGTTAATATTCGGTTCTGTTGACCACGAATAACGAATTGAATTCATGAAGAGCTACGGTTCGATTCACCGAATATGCGAGTGAATCGTTACAGCCTTAATGTTTAGTACCATAATGGGTTGATTAGGCTGAGGAATAGGGAATGCTGTTTCATCCTCATCATCAGTCTCTGGTGGAGGTGGCCGAGGTGGAGCAGTCTCGTAAGGCAGAGGTGGACGAGGTGGAGCTGTCTCTGAAACACAAATTATCAGGCGTCAGCATTAATGAGTGTGGAATAGAGCAGTGAAATAAAAATGTTGCTTACCGACATTGAACGCTTCTATTTTCGTCAACAAAACTACATACTACACTTACAAATCAAGAATGTGTACCGCATTTTGTTACAATTAACTAAAATGCGAATGAAATAATGTTTTACAAAACTGTGCCTCTTGACATGTAGTAATATGTACTGATATAGTGTTGTGAAAATGCACAGCAAACAGACTTGAAGATATGAATGTGCAATATATTATCAAACAAGAAGACAAAGTCATCAATATCCCCTGAAATGGTAAAATACTCTGCATGAATATGTCAACTAGTTACGACTATGTTAGATGTGCCTCAGTAATGTTGATATAGAGTGGTACTGTTGATTTACTTCACTAGGTTCTTCGATACCCACAAAGAGTACTACCACCAATTTCAGTCGAAGTCAAACTTGTTGCCATGGAAACGCAAAAAGTATTTTATTTAGAAATCCAAAACTACCAGAAAGCACCAGTTCACAACCAGACCTATCTATAGGCCAAATTTGGTGAAGAAACATTGAATGGTTTTAAAGTTCTGCTCCAGAAAAGATCACTACTACCAATTTCTCTCAAAGTCAAAGTTGTTGCCCTGGAAACGCAAAAGATATCTTATTCAGAAATCAGACACTACCAAAAGGCACCGGTTCACCACTGGACCTATCTGGTGTAGAATTATGGAATGGTTTTATGTTCTGTCCCGGGAAAAGACGAATTTGCACGGACGGACGGGGTCCAAAATAATACCCCAAACATGTTCCAGTATATAATTACAACTGGTGACTGAATTACTATACGATGATCACTATTTTTTTAATCTACCGACATTAACCTCTGTACTATCAAGTACCATCTGTCAAGTAACTTAACCTGATGGATGGAAAACAAAGTCTGTTTGCAGTATATTTGATTATACAATTCCACAAAATTTCTTCAGATGAGTGAAAGTGAGGTGGCCTGCTACATGAATGCAGATACCTGTCAACTACTGTAAGAGAGTGCTTAAAAAAGATTGAGAAAACTTCTCACTATAATTGCAGCATAAACTTTTAACTAGTAACAAGATAGCTTCACCGACGATTTAAGTCAAACACATATAACAAATGTGTTCAGTGATAATTTTGTATCTTTTAGCTGAGTAACTTATTGTATCAATTAGTAGTGCAAGATGCCTCTTTCTCTACAACACAGGTCAGTTATCGCTAGTCATTAGGACAACAGAAGGAAACACGATAATCAAATCAATGAGCTTTCAAGTCAAGGTGGTGATCTGAAAATTGTCTAATATTTTATGTTAGATTTTTAAGTAAAAGTTTCAAATATTCTAAGAGCCACCTTTCATGAAAGGATAGTTCAACATAAACTTTCTTATTTGAAAGTTTAACTTTTCATGTCAACAGATATAGAAACATTGCATCACTGCACAGAAGCTCCATTGTAAATATCAGATAACACCTCAAAATGACAGAATGTGAATGAGGCATGTTGGTATATCTGCGCGTGACCACCAGATCTCAGAGAAAAGCTGAAGTGATGCATTCTGTTTCTTGGTAAAACCCATGACCATTGGTGTGGGGCTAACAAATCCTAGATCACAGATCTGATCCAAAGATTAGCAGATTCTGGCACAACTACAGGACATTTGGACCACATTGCCACCACAACCGACCTGCCTAAATTTCAGAGGACAAATAAGAAGTCAAATTCATCAATATTCCATGCCATTATGAATATGTTTATAAGAAACTCAAAATATATAACGCATCATGTATGTGATTATACCAATCAAAAGAATAGGCAATTCTCAAGAACTTTGGTAGAATCAAAACATTTATAATAAAACTACACTCCTTTTACATTTTTTATGTTTTATACCTTCCAATAATAAGAATTTATACAAGTATTGACTTTTCTTGGAACATTATTACCAATGATACAAATTCTTAGAATACAACTTCTAAAATTTGATTACCTTTTCACCTGAAACTTGTTTCTGAATACACAAGTTTGTTTGAATAAACAAGTTAAAGTCAATAGTTTTGTGTTGTCTTTTTTCCTAGTGGTTGTAATCTCCCTCCATCAGAGGTGAGGTGATATTGGGTTTTAACGTCGTGCTGGAGAATATTTTGCTCATATGACGACGTGCATGCGTGTGTATGTGTATGTGCGGCTGCTTGTACTAGCCCAGACTGAAGCTGGTTTTATGGTGCTAGCTCACTGAGATACCATGTCGCAGTGAAGCATGAATACCCCACTCAGACACATTATACTGACTCCGAGCCAACCAGTCCTTGTTGTACCCATTAATGCCGAGCGCCAGGCAGGGACCAACAAGTACCATATTTTAATATCTTTTGGTATGCCGCGGTCGGGGATCGAACCTCGACCTTCCGCTCTCCGGGGCGGACGCTCTAACCACTACACCACAGAGGCGGCCATCTCCCTATCAGAAGCATGGGAATCTCATAATTTTTCCACTGTACCTTAAGGAAGGTACTCTGGAATATTTTGGGGATGGATGGATGGGCGTTAATGTTTCTTGCCGCTGTATTTAATATTAACAGTTTCCAGTTACTGTACTTCTGATGAGGTAATGAGGGCAGCTTTCTTGTCCAAGACCTTGTTTATGGCTGTTTTCACTGCTGAGAACCTGGGTTCCCGGACCTTGACAACTCTGAGGATTTACTGATTTTCCAGTTTTCTGCATAGCTGACAAATGGAGCCCACTGGATCCTGAAACACCTTCATAGGAAATATGGGCATCTTCCATGCATGATCATAGTCGATAGTCAAGGTCATGCAAGCAAAGTCTAGGAAGTCCCAGGAAAGTCAGGTTTCTGCTGTCCTTTCGAAGATCCACTCCCTAGAATTTCTTCAGTGGGGCCCCTTGACAATAGGGATTACACTGATGTAGTCTAAGCTACAATGAGGAAGCCAATGTTAGATCCCTGTTGAACTTCCTATACTCCTCTGATATGAGGACTTCAACAAAACCTCTTCAGATTTCCATTTGAAAAGCTAATTGGGGAGGGGCTACAAATACAGCATGTTCTTTGTCTCCAATGAGATGGATGAACATAACTGATGCAGATGCTTATTTCTTCTATTGCCCCAACAGGTAATGTGAATCAAAGACTGCCTTTGCCATACTGTCTGTTAATAGCCATTGGTCATCCAGATAGTATCTCCTACAATCTCCATCTTGACAGTTGATGGATCATCCATGGCATCAACTTCAATATTGTTTGTATCGCTGTACCCTTTGATCAAAATCCCTGATTCTTCCTTACTTTATGACCAGATATGTACAGCTACTGTAACTGTAAAGACTTGAAATTCTGAATCAATGGAAGGTGACTTGACCCCTAACATATTATCCTTCATTGATCATCTTCGACTGGAAGGATGACTGAGGTAACTTGGACTTTGTCCTGGTGTTTAAGAGAGGTAGAGGCAGCACTGACTCCAGATAAGAACATCCAGAGCAGCCAACTTGTCTGCAAATGTATACTTTTAGAGAACATGTGATGCATGTGGACAGAGCAGTCCTTGTCTTATAACTGATAAACTCTTCCCAAGTTGTTGGCATCGATATTTGAGATGAATACTTTCGATAGCGTCTGGAAGACCACTGGGAAGAAAGACCAAACCTATTCAAGCTGAACATGTGGACTCAGAATCAAGTTTCATGAAAATATCAATCAAGTGTTTGAGGTACACATTCGTAAGGATTAGATCTTTTCAAGTGGTAGTTATGTTATATAGTACAACATTTTGAAAATTCTAAAGAACAATATTTTCCACAGATGACAAATATCTGCCAACAGCAGCTCTCAAATTTTATGAAAACCTCAGAGCCATACCTCTACTGACAGAATCATACACAACACAAACATAAAATTGTTTAAAGTAAGGTAAAGGGTCATCTGGTTAAATTGTAAGTATTTTTAATGATAAAACACAACAAATAATTGGTTGCTTGGTAAGGGATGTGTTAATTGTCAGTAACAATGTTCTCAGCTGGACAACAAAAACCTGAAATAATAATATTAGTAACTTAATTGTGCTCAGCGTGTAAGAACTTCCAAACTTTTGACATAACTACAGTAAACTGCTTAAGAAATGCAAGCATGAAATATATTTCGTGGTTTTCTTTCAAAGTATTGTACAATGTCACATTAAAGACAGCATTAGTCTCTGAAACAAGTTTATTATAAACGTAGAGTGAACAATTTGAAATAAACTGAAGCCATATAGTAGAGGGGTACCTTGAGTGAAGCCAAATCTGGTAGAAGACATTTTGACTTAGCTAAGGCCAACAAGCATGATGGATAAGATGCTGACCAACCAACAATCAGAAATTCCAATGGAAGACCAGCCAGCAAACAGAGCTGCAACTCTGCAGAAAGATACACACCATCTCAGACAGTGTGAACACCATTGCCACACTCTTCCTTGCAATCTCAAACCATAATTAAGTAACAGTAACACCATAAAGACACATCACGCTGAGCAGTTAAGTTATACATAGGCTAAGGAACAGTTGCTCACCAGGTACATTCCAAGTCAGAAGAATGTTATACATTTTGAAATCTTTGGCACTAAGGAAGGACAGGACAGCTGTTAATTATTTTTGTAATTTTTGGTCAGCTTGAAAGGAAACTATAATGTCAATTCTGCAGTCTTCAAAACACTTATTATGGTTAAAAACATTCATGTGATAATACAATTATTTTTAAAGGAGTTTCTTAATCGTTCAAGAGTGGTTTTGTTGCAATACACATACCACAGAATTATCATATCATCCCTCTGAGCCTAATAATTCCATGCTAAATGAACATATCAAGTCATGCCCTGGTCCTATGCATATTTACAATGTCTCATAACTCTGAATATTCGATTTCTCATCTGAAGTTCAACGTTTCCAATTTGGAAATTTTAGCATTAAATGAAAAAAAGAAGAAGATTATTTTCTTGGAATGAGCGAATCTGAATCCCACTACTCTTTTACAAATCATATCAATGCTTCTTACTAAAACAATTCAATCTAATCCCTCTAGTTGTTTTGGTGAGTCTAAAGTCAAACGTGAAGATAGGGTTATGTCTGATGAAGGATGTATGGACAGACATCATGCTTTACCACTTGGATGGAAGGTCCAGGAGACCTAAAAACAGTTAGAAACAAACAGCCATTCATGCTGGGTATCTCATGCCTGAAAACAGAAACAAAATACAGCTGGTATCCATAACCTCTGGCTCCATAGTCATAATACAGGAACATATCCTGCGGTGGCGGTGGCACTGGTGGGGTGGACACTGGACATCCTGATGCTGGCTCATGCTGGCTGGGCCGTAGAGACGCTAAAAAACATAGCCTGACACTTAGCCAACATACATGCTTTCATTTAAGTATTGCTTGCTGAAACTTCTAACCAGATTTTTTTGTTGCGGTTGATTTGTCATTGGGCATCTTCCACAGGCAAACCATTTTCAATGCATAAAATATTAGCAACATACAGAAGATATGTTGTTTACTAGCAAAAGTTAAAAAAAATATGTATGTCAAATTAAGGGCAATGTGAAAAAATATTTCAATGACTAAATTAACTGTACTTATGATGATAAAACATTTTGTGCATTATTGAGTTACAAAGGGGAACACAGTCAATAGCTTTCTGCCTGAGTTGTTACAAACATAGCCATGGCACTACAATCAGGGATTAATAACAATTCATGTTTTTAAACAGGCAAAATACTATCAAGTATTAGCTTCACAAATATACAAAAAAGAAAAATCACTTGGATGGAAGTTATTTCAGAAATGACCTTCACAGAGTTCATGATTCCTTCACTGGGTCATCGGGAGAATACTTGACCATGGGCATGCAGTAAACCATTCATCATTTTCTGATGCATGTTAAGATTTGGGATTACACTGTCCAAGTGATGAACAAATACAGCTCTGCTTATATCCCCACTACAGACTTTTAATGAGGAAATGTGAGCAGCTGCTCATCCAATGTAAGGGCTTTATGTTACGTCAGCATAGTCTATGTGAAGCTTGACATAACGTACCTAACGGATAGTGTTCTTGCTGGAACTATCGCAAAGAGGCGGCAGACACATACAAACCCAAACATTACAATACAGGAAAAGTAATGTCACTGGAGCACAGTGTGAACACAATCGGATAAGTGGAAGCAGGAGAAGTGCAGTCCCCTGTAGCAAGGACTCATCTGAAGACCACAAACAGCATGGTGTGTGGGCCTAACTGACCTATGTCAGTCCACAGAGTGTTGCCATAGCTGTTCAGGAATTCTCCATTTGGCAGCAATTCCAAAATTTGAAGAACTGCCTCAGTGAGGCAGGTGTCACACAACCTGTGAGAGGTGTTGGTTTGATGCAACAACATTGTCAACTGTAACATCAGTGGTGTCAAACATACAAATAATGGCCTAACCTTTGAAGAACTGCTCGGCTTAGTGAAAACTCAAGATTTGTGCTGCATCAAGTGGAAGGGAAAACCAGGTTGTACAAATGTCACTTGTTTTGTTTCCAGGACTGTATGAGAGCTGGCCACCTTTTGGTGTTCACATCATGATGAAGAAATGAAATACTATAGCCGCCAGATTTTGGTGGTCACATCGTGATGAAGAAATGAAATACTATAGCCGCCACCTTTTGGTGGTCACATCATGATGAAGAAATGAAATACTATAGCCGCCACCTTTTGGTGGTCACATCATGATGAAGAAATGAAATACTATAGCCGCAAGATTTTGGTGGTCACATCGTGATGAAGAAATGAAATACTTTAGCCACCACCTTTTGGTGGTCACATCGTGATGAAGAAATGAAATACTATAGCTGCCACCTTTTGGTGGTCACATCATGATGAAGAAATGAAATACTATAGCCGCCACCTTTTGGTGGTCACATCATGATGAAGAAATGAAATACTATAGCCGCCACCTTTTGGTGGTCACATCATGATGAAGAAATGAAATACTATAGCCGCAAGATTTTGGTGGTCACATCGTGATGAAGAAATGAAATACTTTAGCCACCACCTTTTGGTGGTCACATCGTGATGAAGAAATGAAATACTATAGCTGCCACCTTTTGGTGGTCACATCATGATGAAGAAATGAAATACTATAGCCGCCACCTTTTGGTGGTCACATCGTGATGAAGAAATGAAATACTATAGCCGCCAGATTTTGGTTGTCACATCGTGATGAAGAAATGAAATACTATAGCCGCCAGATTTTGGTGGTCACATCGTGATGAAGAAATGAAATACTATAGCCGCCAGATTTTGGTGGTCACATCGTGATGAAGAAATGAAATACTATAGCTGCCACCTTTTGGTGGTCACATCGTGATGAAGATATGAAATACTATAGCCGCCAGATTTTGGTTGTCACATCGTGATGAAGAAATGAAATACCATAGCCGCCAGATTTTGGTGGTCACATCGTGATGAAGAAATGAAGTATTGTAGCCGCCAGATTTTACCATTTATGAACCATACTAACGTTATCTTTCTAAATGGTGTCCAGAAGCAATCCTAAAGTACAAAAGCATTCCCCTTGAAGTTTGATCTTCTGACTAAAGCAGGTAGACCAAGAGACCTCTGGTACAGTATACACAGATTTATTCACTTGAAAATCACATATAGATACTATTAAAAAGGAAGGGGTACACATTAAAATATCCTAGATTGTAAGAGACATTAGTTTCTAGTGATACTTGAGGAAAATAATGACCATTTTCATAACATTACAATAAGTATGAAAGTAGATGTTAAAACTGCCAACAATTTTAGGCAAGGGGTGAGATGGGAAATATCAAAGAAGTGATGGGAAATATCAAAGATGACATATTTTTGTTCCATAACGGGTAACACCGCCACGATTTGTCATTGTTTCATTCAATGGGGCAAAATCTGCAGGAGTCTTACAATATGATGGAGTCTGTCCCAAGACATCCAAAGTGGCTGACTGGGTTACATAACTAACTTTGTGTGCTTGCAATTTGGTGCCTCATTCTAAAAATGTGGGTTCAAATCATGAATTGGACTCTCCCCAACCCCCACCCCCAACAAAATCCAAGAATTTGAAATTTGTTCAAAAAAAGTATAATCCCCAATACATTTCTTACTTTTGAACGCGTTCTAACAGGCATTGTGTATTTACAACTTCAATCAGATTGTTTATTATGATCATTGTTATGTGTTCCTGTTAAGAGACACACATAGCTTTGCAACATCTAATCAGTTAGAGCGAAATGATTACCTCTAAGCAGAAACATGGGCGGTGGGGTAGCCTAGTGGTTAAAGCGTTGGGTCGTCACGCCGAAGACCTGGGTTCGATTCCCCACATGGGCACAATGTGTGAAGCCCATTTCTGGTGTCCCCCGCTGTGATATTGCTGGAATATTGCTAAAAGCGGCGTAAAACTAAACTCAGTCAGTCAGTCTAAGCAGAAACCTATTTACTGTCCTCATTCACTCATGGATTTGTCTTGTGGCCTTAACATTTTCAATATTGAGGGGATTTGTGGGGTAGGGGTGATTGTATTATCACAATCATATATTTTGGAAATATACAGCATTACACATTGACATCATTTAATTTACTGCTAAAACCTGTCAGAGTTTAACATATGGGAATAACGTTTCCAAGGATGCCACTGGTAAATGTTACTTACTGACATGAAATAATGAGTAGAAAAGTAAAGGCCAGTAAAGTAGAAATAGTTCCATATGAATGTTGTTATAGAAGGGCCTGTGATTTTCGTTCCTATTGTGACTGAAACACTAGGAAACTGAAGATGGAAGAAGAAGAGCATAGGCTGTCTACCCAGCATATCATGGACATGAGCAGTGTCCAGGGAAACAAGGCTGAGCATAGCAAGCAGGATGGCAGAAGGCCTCACAGAAGAGACTGGTTCTTGAGCTACAAGTTGAATCCTTTTGAAAGCAGCAATATAAAGAAACCGCTTCTGCACTTTTGCAGCTGTAGTTATCTTGAACCAGACTAATCTTAAGGAAACTGACCCTTGTTCAGAGGATGACGGAATAACAAACACAAAACAATCCAGAATGTTTGGCATTGAAGCCATCAGTCTCCAGAAAGGTTAGAACTAGACACTTTGTTCCATCTATTTACTAAGGCATGCCATTTAGCCAAGACAGATCAAGGATTATAATACTTTCCCCAGACCTTTGGGGATTCAAGAATCCTCAGCCTAGAACTCTAATGATCTGATGATCTACTGCACTTTCCCACAAAACTCCTGATTCAAAGAGGCCCCAACCAACTGAACATGGTCTCAAAAGCATCATAGACCTGTTCATGGGTGCCTAATAAATGGAAAATCTCTGCTAGACCAAGGATCAGGTACAAACTTAACAGAATCATCCTGAAAAGACTAATCTTTGTTAAATCACACATTAATGTACTTAATGACAGTAAAATATAATATAAAATATACATCATATACAGTCTAATACTAAACAACATATACACTAATACATCTACAAAACATGATGCAGAACTGAAAAATAATGCTGATGTTAGTAAAGAATAAAGAATACATCATCACATGTTAGGTGGGAGGATCCAGGAAAGCAGTACCTTCATGTGCTCCGTGGGGGCCAATGGAGCTGTAGCAATCTGGAACTGAGTGAGCAAGTGGGACCAATGAAAGAGCAACAATAAAAACATCAACAGTGTCATATTAACATCCATGGAAAGCTGATGCATCATGCAAGATGCAAAAATTTGTGCATTATTTGATGAATAAAACAGCAAAATTCCTTCTCCAATATTTGGTAGAAGTATATCAGAATCAGAGCAGGTACAGACTGCAACAAAACTTCAACTAGTATACTTATAAATTACCTGGTGTAACATACTGAAGCATTATTCTCGCCAGTTCTTCAATGGGGTAAGTTTGACCTTGGACAGTTCCCCACCCATTTTTTTATGCTAAGGATCTACACTGCAAGGGATATGCTTATCTATGTTTTTGGGGTACACATTTCACTGACCTATTCAAGAACTGCTTTATTGAGTTGGAAGAGTAAAACTGATACAAATCAAGAACAGATGGCACTTACTAATAATATGCAATTGGCGAGCAGTCTGACAAAGGAATAACACTGCTAATTGATTTCTCTGTTTAGGAAAAGAAGTAACGAGACTCAACTGATCAAATCCAAATTTACAATTCCAGCTTTCATACTGATTCTCCACCTTGTGACTCTCCAGATTGCCATTAGTCAAAGGAGATACATGGTGGATGCAAAAGCGGTGAAAAAAGGGTTTCGAAGAAATAAACATGGTGGACACTGAGGAACACTCATGCCATATTGTATTCCATTACAAAAGTACTATTGTTATATCATGTCTGTTATATATACAAACTACATCATTTCTCAAATATGATACATGGCATCCCAATGGAAATTCAATAGGTCAAATTGCTGCTGGGGGTCCCAAGGTATGGTCCATGGCAAGCCAAACCCTTCTCATCTTAAATACTGTATAATGCAATTAATAGGAAGATTTTGCCTTGGTAACATAAGACATCGAAAGATCTAGCATAAACTGAATCTTATCTAACTGACAAAATTTCATTTTGGGTCATTACATTGTATGTTGCTTCCTATTTTGACTTGCTCATGATATTAGGTTATGGAAACTGATTCCTATGGTAATGGAGCATCACCTTCCCAACTACAAGTAAGTTAAAACTTGAGAGGGTGGGGTGGGTGTGGGGGTGGGGGTTGGGGTAAGATCTAGTAAAGCTGTGGGAGAACTGGCCAAAATATGTAGTGAATACACCTGCACCAATATTATTTGGGTTTCTAAAGACATATTGCTGATGCAACTCCCTTACAAAAAGAATTAATCCCTTCACATAGATGTGAATGCACCATCATGGGTTTCTCTAGTGTCTTTTGTAGACATTATTAAGAATTCATGGGTGTGAACATTTCTTTCAATACTCTTTCAAAGATACATGGAGATATATCATGGCGATGTAATCCTATTTTAAGGCTTCATGGGTGTATCTGTATTAGTGCTAATATACGCATAGATGTCTTTATGAAGCACAACAAATAGCATCAGGGTAATATTGCCTACCTGTCTACATTCAAAGAGGAATGAAGGTTAATTCTCATCAAATCAGGAGTGCATCTGTTAACTGTGTTAAGTGGACAGTTTGCTGTAAGTAGTATGATCAACATGCTCCTTAATATAACACTGAGATGGTACCAAGTACCACCATAATTGTGCAGTAGTTTCAGAATTATGCAACACAATATTTTCAAACATTAGCTGAGATGATTTTGTTTAAAAGAAACATACAGTCATTATCTACACCCAGTTTCAGCTTGGTCAATGTTATTGTTGAAATATCGTGCCATGGAGCTGCAGCTCACCCTGATGTGTAGTGAACAATTTAACATGTCAAGATACACTGACACTAACAAGAGCTGTTTGAGCAAATATTTCTGCTTATATACTGATCAATAACTAAAGTTTAATAATCTGAACAGAATATGGCATTGAAAGAAGAAACATGTCAAAGTGCAGCTCTATAAAATATCAGGATACGTTCATTCAGCTTGCTGACCCAAACTAAACTTGATATTGTAAGATATCTGAAGGTTCTGAAAGACACTCACATTTTCTGATTACTGAGTCATTTGAGTGCCTGTCTTCTAAATTTAAAAAAACAACCCCCATGCTGTTGGGGATGTCATATTTTCAAATTACACATTCGTTGTAGCCTCAACATCTAGGAATCAAAGTGCAGATGTTGAAATATACAATGTGCACAAGATGACAGATGAAAGATGACAGGTTATGCATGATACATGACATTGTATCCTTGGTACACATTAATAATGCAATATATTATCAGGAACCATGCAAAGTAAAGGGTTATGATTTTGAAAACAGATTGGCAGGAAATGGGAATTCACACACATACAGCACCCAGTTATCTACCTCGAGCCACCACACTTCTACCAGCATCACTATCAATTACTATGGTGTAGGGAGATGCACATAATGGCTTCTGCTGGATATGCATAGTGTTGCTAAATTCTTTATGAGGAACTTTGGAAGGCCATCCCTTCGTTGAAACAGCAAGTTGATCTACACACGATGTAGCTACAAATAATTAGGACAATAACACAGAACACATAACCTTGAGCACAATATTTAAGTAGTCAAGTAGTCAATAATTTCAGCATTCCAAACAAAAAATGTTTTTTGACTTGCAATGTACGAAACTGGAAGCAATATATCTGAGATTCTGGAGCTATCACACCTTTGACTTTTGAATACTAAATTCCATCTATAACATACTCTAAATTTCAGCTCCACAGCTGCAGAAAGGGAGACGTATGAAAAAGGGTAAAAGGCCTAAATCTGCATAATTTAAGATAAATGAAAAGTTTAAGAAATTGTAAAACTATCACATGTTTAGCTAAATGAAAATTTGGACGCCACTCTGTTGGCACTTGTAAGTTTAGGAACAAAGGTAGGTAAAGCTGGCACATAATGTTCAAGGTTCTTCAAGGATTTTCTAATATTTTAGTGTCTGACCTGAAGTAATATTTTTAGATGTTGATTAAGATAATTTAAACTAATAGTAAACAATTGTGCAAAAGTTACAAAAGAGAAACATCAACATCAAGGAATTCAAAGCTAAAACATGTCAGTTCAAATATTCAGAGATGTATTTAATGTCACAGCCGGGAACAGTATAGAACCACTTGGTTGTAAGGCAGTTAAAAGTACTCTTTGGGTTGAAATTGAGTTCACAGTAGATGTTCATTCATTAAACAGAATTTGCTACAACTCACATGATTATCATACTGAAGTATATATTAAGCAGTGAGGATATTATTACATCTGTTATTACATATTACATGTTTCACATTAACATGTTTTGATTTATATAACTATGTCATGATTCCCATTAAAATATGATCTCTTTATCCCATTAAACCATGATGGTTTCTGAGAACTATCATATGACACTAATTAAGAGCAAAGCTTTAATTTTAAATACCGGTTTCGTATAATCGAAAGGAAGGAATGGTCACATGATAAATAATTCCGATAGGATCGTCGTTACACAATAAGTGGGTCAAATCACAAAAGTGTTGAAGTCAGCTTCAGATTTCTGATAGACAATTTCGCTAAAATTATGTTTGTTACTTGCAATGATTCCAGTTCAAATATATCATTAATTTTGATGAATGGAAGGTTAGTGAAGTCTGAAAATGTATTAATTGATGAAAATATATGTTTTTTGTCTATATATCCAAATTTCAATGAATTTTCTTCACATTTCATAGAATTTCTAGTGCAATCGTATTGGTGTAGTTTAAGGCTAAAATTCGTAGCAGCTATGATAAAATCGTAGAGGTTGGCATCTCTGTATCTTATATTAATAAGTTAAGAATGATAATGCCATTCAAACATGAATATATACCACATCTGCACCATCCATTTACAAAAAATAGTCGTAAAAATGATAAATATGCACCAAAACTAAAGCCACTTTAGCCCCGCCCACTCGTATGCATGTTTTTATTTTTAGCGGTCTGACGTCTGTGGGTGTGACGTCATACCCGAGAGTCCGCTCAGTGTGTTGACATTTCAGTAGTGTATACGCCATCGAGTTGAAAGTGACACGAAGCGCAATTTGTTCATTCAGATAATGTATTTCTTTGTGGGTTTTGTTTTTGGCAAATGTAAACATGATACTTTAATGCTATTTTTAGGATGTACATGGCAGCATTTCACATCAATGAAAACAACCTAAATACCCTAGAAGTGACCAAGATTGGGGAACCCACCTGGGCAATCAGCTACCCCTAAGCCTAAACCAAGAGGCCAAGACAGTGAACAAGAAACCAACACATGGTAAATATATTTCAGACAATCAATAATCTTTCGTTGAACTGGTGCACTCCAGTTTGAAAAAAACCCACTGTTCCTATTACTGCATGTTTTTCCCAAACTAATGAGTCAACACTAAGTCTTGTTTGCAAAGACACTGGGCCTAGATTTCCGAAGTTCTCTTAGAACTAAGATAGTCATAAGTTAATGTTAATGTATGGCCCTAAACTATCTTAGCGCTAAGAGAGCTTCGAAAATCTAGGCCCTGGTTTTTAATCATCATATCTATTTTCCCTCTCTCAGCATTTGTTAAGACAAAAGTACTTACTTTTTTAGTGCAGATTTCAAAGAAAATTATTATTATGGTTGCCAAAACAAAATATACTGAAATTGTGTTACAAAATGTCTCTAATTCAATGTAACATTTATTCACAGAGTTTGTGGAATTCCTACTCAGGGCCATTCTCGGGAGAAGAAACATGTTTCCTTCCTACAGACTTGCAGGACACAACAGCCTATTTTTCCAGGATATTCTGCCAGACACTTTCATTTATAACTAGTAAACAGGAACTGGTGAACTCACTGACATTAAGATATAAAATGAAATCATGTATATGTGTCTAGGGTGTGAACTGAAACCAGTTGTGCCTGATGTCTTAAGGTCTAATGTATTCGTCTGTTTGATCCTGGGACTTGTTCAGATGGTAAATGTTTCCAAATTGCAGTCACCACTGTGTCACATGGTGTTATTGGAGATCAATCTTGTTTTCTTAGGCGAAAACATCACCCAGTTAATTTACACGCATGTCTTTGCCTTCATGATGTTGGTGTACACACTGTATTCATTAATTTGTCATAAACAGGTTTGTATGCAAATAAATTATTTGCTTTAATTTTTGTGTGCTGGTTTCTTGATTTGATCGATGGTCTTTCTTTGGGACTGATCACACTTTACACATTACTACTAGAACACAATGAAGAATTTTCTTTTTCACTAACTGACAGTTAAAGAGATAGATAAGGATTTGTCAGATCTATTTTTTGCATCTATATCTATTTATTATATCTATTATCAGCTGTTAAGGAGGTTGCAGGTCTTTATCATTTTATGTATATTTTGCAGATTTATATGACTAAGTATCACGACAAGTAACCGATGCCTTACACGTGTATGGAAATCGAAAATGTAATAAAACTGATGTTTGATGTATCATATCAGAGACGATACACCGACTACTCCGAAAACATACACTTACTAATTTAGGGTACTTCTGTACTGTATACAGTAGTGAAATCGAACTTATCGACTTCCGTAACGGTACGTATTTCATAGAAAAGATTATCACCATACTTAAACCTTTACGGACAAATTTAGCAGAAGACGCATTTTATGAAATAAAGCTGAAAGTTACTTAATAACCTTCATAAATTCATGAACCTCGAACGTAACTATTTCAGTGTTTACCTTCCCATACCGATGTATACCGGAAGACAGGCTCAACACATTGATCGAACATTGCCATTATCCTGACTGCAAATTTTACCGTGACCGAGGAAAAATTAATTCAGTATCTAATCAGTTTTCCATGAACATGTGATAGGCAATTGGCTTGCATACCAGTCTGCAGTAGGTCTATTCAAAACATATTCGGGATCGGGATCGTCCCACGGCTGTATATTGTCAACTGGTGTAATCGTCGTCAATATTCCTCTCGGTCTTGCCGCTAGAAATACTTTCAAATTGAAAATGTTGCATGTATGTGACATTATCTGTATCTAGTATGCCATCCAAATCCAAGTTTGACTTCGTGGATTGATTTATTTGCTAAACTAGAAGCAGACCTCAGTAAGCGAACAGGCTCTGTACCACTGTATTTTCCGTGTGTTGATGTAGCGACTCTCGGGTATGACATCACGCGACCAGCTACCTCATTATCTTGCGTAATCGCGAAATGCTTTCGAAGGAGGTGCGTTTTAGATTCCTAATACAAGCTGTATCATGAAATATTACCGTTTTTAACTGTATTTTGTGAATATTATATATACCCAGGTATTCATTAAGAGCGAAAATACACAATGTGAAGTGACCTTTTTAAAAATCCTTTAAGCAATATTCCAGCAATATCACAGCAGGGGACACCAGACATGGGCTTCACACATTGTACCCATGTGGGGAAACGAACAAGGGTCTTCAGCGTGACGAGTGGACGCTCTAACCACTAGGCTACCTCACGGCCCCTCTTACAGAGAGAGAAATCATCTTCTCTTCTGTGGATAACAGTAGCAGCTGCGACAATATGCACTGGTCCTAGACTGCTGTTTGCATGAGGAAGAATAAGATAACGATTACATTTCAGAGTGAAATTCACCTGATTCTAAGTGTAAAATGTGTTACTTCCATCAAACCTTATCATGTCCTGTTTGCATTAATTAACTTCAATTTGTCAATTTTGTTAGATGAACTTTTGTTAGACTACAGCTGCACTTCAGGCAGCAAAGTTTCCTTGAAACACTAAGGGCCTGGGATTAATCTTCCTCACAGGAGTGTACACTGTGTCCATCACTGGTGGTGTCTTTATAAGATGGATTTAGAAGATGATTGTTACATATCAAGTTTGTTGTACATTTGTTTAAAATCTTTGCCACATGCTTTATTTATTGGATACATGTCTTATATAAATGAACTAAGCCTTATTTGTATAAGTCCTAATCATAGAATACCTGTGTTGTTAATAGAAGACATGTTTTATTTCTATAACATTTTATTTCTACTATACCTGTATAGTATATATTATTAATATAATCTATGATTTATGAAATATACAAATTCTCTACATTTTATACATATACCTATATGGTACAATTTTAAGGATGCTGCTTGTAACATTGGGAACCAGGAAACATGTTTGATCATCACAGCCTGCATGGAGCTTAGTACTCCAAGTTTGATTCAAGACAAGACAGAAAGAGAGTGAAATAGTTTCACATCTAGTTGGCTGTTAAACTTAGCTTGCAGCTTAGATTTTTCTCACCTGAGATATGCAATTGTGACATGTCTGGTGGAGGAGGAAAATGATCAGCATGTCCATAGTACCCATCAAGTGGCTTGTTAACTGTCACAGCCTCCCTTACTCCACCAACTGCATGAATAAGCTGGAAGGAAACAATGACAATACACAGTCTGTATACTTTAAACAAGCTCAGTGTACAAAACTGATTGTTAGCCTTTTGAATAAAAGAATGATACAGCTTTGCATTTTAACACATGGGGTCACGTGCTTCATGCAGTTATGTTTTCAGATAATACAATAGATAGTAAAAACATGCAACTGATAACCATTCTCATCCAACAAAATACCTCTTGACTTGGAAAGATCTTGTCTCAATCCTCCCTGAACAGAATAAGCTATCTGCCTAAATGTTGATCTTAACCATAATGTGGAGTGCATAGGAGATCATTATCATATTTATGTCTCTTTCATGAAGTCACTAAAGACTTAGTATCATTAGACAGTCCACAGGAGCTCTGTAACTCTCGCTGGTACTGAGGATAGACTGAAAAGTGGCCAACTTTAAAAAATAATTATAATAATTCTTAGAAACAACCTATTCCACTTGATTGCCTTTTTCCAGAAACTTGTTTCTGAATCCACAGGTCCTCCAAGCGGCATTAGCAGGAATTATCTACCCTATTGGAAAGTTTGAGAAACCTGATAATGTTTCCTAGAGTACCTTAAGACGGTAAGGATAGACTGGGTGACAACAAGAGACCCCAGGTCTTCAAGTCCCTGAAGGTCCTGGGTGACATCCCTCAGATTGAAAGACATAAAAGTATTCAAAGACACCCACTGGCAAGATGACATGATCTGTTCTAGTAAGATGGTCTTCCGCAATGCTGAGGATGAAGCAATGGCTTTAATGTCATGTGGACGTATGGATCCATAAGTTGGTGGCTGATCTGCTGACAAAATCTGAGTCAACTTTATAGTTTTCTTAATCCAGGTAGCCAGTGTGTTTTTCGAAATATCTTTCTCTGATTGTTCTTAACAAAAATGAAGCATACAACTTGTGAAATCTGGCCGACGTGAAGTGTCGCTGTGTCCAAATGTGTAAGTGGAGTTGCTCCAGGTTGTGCTGGAATATGTAAGACTTTGGATGTGTGAGAACATTGGCAAAAGATGGAGACATAATAGTTGATCCACTGGCAGGGAGAGATCTGAAACCCATGAGTGTGTCAGCCATGCTGTGCCACGGTACAAATGCATTTGCGATCATGACTTCCCAAGTTGCCAAGGCATACACTGGAAAAGCTTGTAGATCTTGATCTGAGCTCATTTAAGCTGGTAAATGGTTGAATGGCGATGCTGCAAACAGATCCATATGAGGTTGTTCCCATTGGATCACTATCTGTCTAAAGGCTTCCAGATGAGGTGTCCATTTCGTAGACAGGATCTTGTCTGGATGAGATAAAACATCTACAAGGATGCCGTGTTCCCTGGGATCTGTCTGGACATGATGTTGCAATATAGACTGTACGTAAGATAGAAATATTTCCTTGCAAGATCCAAAAGGACTTGAGTATGGGTTCCCCTGAGCCTGTAGATTTATAATATTGCCATGGAGGAGATTCTTAGGTGTGGCACCCAATGCTGAATAGCTAGGTGATCTGCTCTCATCTCCAGTGTGTGAGTGAGAGAGCCACTTTTAGCAATATTCCAGCAATATCTTGGAGGGGGACACAAGAAATGGGCTTCACACATTGTACCCATGTGGGGAATTGAACCTGGGTCTTTGGCTTGACGAGCAAACACTTTAACCACTAGGCTAACGCACGCATGCACCAGCTGATGTGGACAGGAGAATTTGGCACCCCTGACCTGATGCAGTCCTGTCTTCGAGATGAGCACCAAATCCTGTGAGTGATGCATTTGTGAAGAGGTGGCAATCTGATACGCACTAGATCCATACGCACTATGTCAGAATGGAGCTGTGTTCCCTGATGTTGGTTGATACAATCTTGAATGTATCTTAGATGCAGATAGCCTCTGGATGTAAGATCCTGCATAGAAGTGAGAGTTTCTTGTCGTGAATTCCATTGATGTAGAGTGTGAGGAGATTGCTGTAACTGTGGTATCTTGGATCTGACCTCTTGAAAATGACCCTCTAGAGGATAAACTAGGCATTGACTGGTGTCAAGTAAGAATAGCCACAGAGTGATTGAGATTCAAAATGGTAGAACCTTGAACTGGAGTCTTCCGTTGACCGAAATGTAGGTATCTCTGAGAGATCAAAGAGCTCCCTATGGATGGTCTGTCCAAGGTTCCATATGGACTCCATCTGAAATGTGTAAGGTCATCTCAGGTATTCCCGTTTGAGGATCTTCAGATTGATAATCATCCTGCAGACTGTTGAATCCTTCATGGCAACCAGAAATACCCCGAGACAAAAACCCTGGGCTGTGCTCCTAAGGCTCAAACTCGATGACTTGTCCAAGGTCATGTCATCGTTGCTGAAAATTTGAGTTCCCGGGGCAGATACCGATGTCCTTGAATCATCTTGTGTGAATCATCTCGCCAAATTGCTTTCAGGATCTACTGATTGGTTGTTATGATCTTCCAGTTTTCTGCAAAAGCTGATAAATGGCTGCCAAATGGACCCTGAAACACCTTCAAGGGAGATATCTCCTGCAATCTCCATCTTAACTATTGAAGGATCATCGGCAGCATCTGCTTCATTAGTCAAAGGCGGCATCTTCCGAATCTCCCGAGACAAACCAAAAGTTTAATCCCAGAATTAATATGTTGATCTATTCAATAAAATCCCTGATTCTCCCTTCCTTGATGGATAAAAGTTTTGTTATTTAACTGAAAAATCTTGATATCCTTATCAAATGAAGGTGATTTGATGGGTAATGTCAGTTATCAGTCACATACGAATCTTTTCGGTGAAGAGAAGAATGGCCCAAACAGTCTGGATACAATCCCTCAATCAACTCCTTGATCATCTCAGACTGGAAGGATGACTGATGTTACTTGAGTTGGGCTCTGGAGCCTTTGTTCAAGGGCTTTCATTGGCAAAGTCCTTATAATCAGGTAGAGGTGGTTTTGATTCCAGAAACAGGACATCTAGTGCAGTCAAGTCAGCAAATGTTTATCTGGCTGAATTGTGATCTTAGGATTCTGTTCTTAATTTCATAGACATAAACACTAGATTCTCTGAAGCATCTGTAAACTGCTCTGAATAACTGTTTGAAGATCATCTAGTAATAGTTATATGTTAGCATGTAAGGCCAGCCCTGTGGAGCTTCTCTTCTTGCTCATATGCTCACTGCTTTTTGTCATGAAAACTGTCCCTGTCCATACGGCCCAAGCTGCCTGTAATGAACCATCTCTCCACACACGTATTGTTATCTCTGATCACGCTTTCTCTGCTATGATGTCCTCAAACAGGATCAGCTAACCTCCTATTGACTGTTTGGTCCATGTGGACAATGCGGTCCTTGACTACATGATGAACACTTGACGAACAATCATTGGGTCGTGGTTGTCATCCATGCCTTCCATCTCAGGGTATACCTCAGCTCTATTGAAATTTGTTTGAAATTTATAACTATAAACTGTATACCTATAATACTTATCCTATCCCACGTATTGTACTCTCTCTCTTATGATAGACAGTTGACTGGAAACAAACTGTAAGCAAAGTTTTTGGACTCACTTGAACCCTTCGATCGAACACACCCCTACTGCTCCCGTTCCTGGACAGCCTGGTTGCCTCTGAGAAGCATACAGCCTGTGCTCTAATGGGTCTTTAGTTAAAATATTAAAAATTTCTAAAACTTATCCTATCTCACGTCTTGTACTCCCCTGGTTGGATGGTGGGCCAAAGATTACCCTGTGTCTAAGTGAATAACAACCTTGATGATGATGCACAAGGAGGCCTGTTATGAGTACAATCTCCTGACTGAATCATAACTCCTATACTTGTGATGGGTTGCTTCTTCAAAAGCCCCTTGGCTTACTAAGCACAAAAACTCCCTGGGTGTGGGAGTAATGTAAATGTAGTTTTCTGCTGTACATTTGTCCTGAAAGTTCCATTAATTAAAGTCTTGCGACTTTAATCTGTCCAGCCCCTGCTTTGAAACTGTCTCCTATGATCACACATAATAATGAAAGGCGAAAAAACTACGTACATTCAACTGTTTAACGTTCGGCTCCGGATGACATTGAATGACCCTTGCTCCTTAGCTTCAGTTTAGTCAAAGATGTGCCTGGCAACTAGGAGCAGTATTCATACTGATTGCTCAGCGGGTGAGTATGAGAGTAATGAAATATTTTTGACTTACTGACAGTATGGTCTAATTAATTGGGTTAGCTGAGATAGGACTGTAGTTCGCTTGTGTCACAGGTAACTTGCAATTCTATTAAGTCACTATTGTTTATACTTTTCATTGGTAGGAATTGCATATTTTCCGAGTTTTATCGCCTAGAAAGACTTGCCATGCCTCTATATTTTGCAATGTAATGCGCCATAATTGTTCAAGCTGTAAACTGTTGTTGGATTACTCGCAGACACTGGATATTGAAATTTCGGCATGTGTGATGTTGTTGTAAATATGAAATATGGACTTGAGCATGTCTGACTGGTGATTGTCGAATTTGTATCGTGTGCTTGCATTCCCGCATTTGTCACCATGATCATGAGGTATAAGAATAAATCTGTATCGGCAGGAACTATTCTTATGTGATTCATTTCTTTGGTGCTGGTAAGTTGGTGAAGCGCGAGCCAGCCGTACATACACACAACATATGGGAACACAGTAAGCACATTATACTTTGGGGTAACCATGAATGAAGCTTACATGAGCATCGATCACCTCTGCAAGACTGGCTTCTCAGTCTATAAAGTTGCTCAATGGTGACTGTACTGCAATGCCCCACTATGGAAGCAGGTGAGGTAGATCTGATGCCCAAAGGAAAGTAGGATGAAAAGGAATAATGAAGTTCCATACATCGATATCCTTATTTACTATATTCAAGGTAACACAGACTCCTCGAATGAAGGATGCTACTGTCTGCCTTGGACAGTTGCTGCGCCAGTACCAGGGCACCAAACTGTTGAAGTCACTCAACGTCAGTCACTAAGAGGACATGCAGGTAGTGGGAGGAAAAGACCACCTCTGACCTCCAGAAACATCAGGTCAGCAAACAGTTGCTGTGAAGAGCCATAGTTGATGCTTAGACATGAGTCTCATGAGGGTTGGAGGGGGGAAGAGCTGGAGTTGGAGGGGGAAGACCGGTGAAGGTGTGGGCTTGCAGGATGGTGGATCTCATCCAGAAGGCTTATTTAGTACGGGAGACTTTCGCTGATGAAGCTGTTGAGAGGAAGATGAACAGGCATTTGCGCAACCTTAGATGGTCTGGTGATGTAATTCTTTAGTGCTCTGACGGGACACAGCGTGAGATCTTCGGTGTCGTGGACAATGGGGGCAGAATGAAAAGTCTATCTGTTAGCCCTGACAGTTTATTTTTCGCTATGAAGTCCCATCAGAGAACCAGAAAAACTCTGCTGTGCCTCTTCTCTCGAAACGTACTCGATTAACTTCCAGAGCGCGCTGAGTTCTGACATACGTGCAGCAGTAGCTAGTGCTATCAGGAAGAAGGTCTTAAAGGTGATGCACTCGAAGTTCTTCTCTTCCAGAGGTTCGAAATCGTCTGAGACGAGATGTCTAAGGATGAGGTCCCAAGCCGTAGGTCAGAACTTCTTTGATTGGTCAGATAACTTGTTCAGTGGGACTGAAGTTCATTGTATCACCGTGTTGATAACTGCTAAATATGTGGCAAGGGTACACGCCTTCAATTTCCAGATGTTGTAAGTGTTCAGCAACAACCTGGACAGATGCTGTAGTGGGAGATGGTATGCCCTTCATTCTGCAGTAGTCTTCAAACTTCTTCCACTTGTCATCGTAAAGAGATCAAGTGGAAGTCTGATGAGCCGAAGTAATTGCAGCAGCTACTCTTCTGGAGTACCCTTTGGCCATAAAAGATTTCTGAACTGAGTGAGTGAGTTTAGTTTTATGCTGTTTTTAGCAATATTCCAGCAAACGACTATGTCAAACGGACTCTAGTACTTGTATTTTCTGTACTTTCAGAAGTTTGACCGAAACAGTTGTCCTAAATTTTCTCTGTCTTTGATCTCTGCTCTTAGGCGAAGCAGAGCCTGATTCTTCTATATACTGTAGTTAGCAAAATGTCGTCTAACTTGGCACAAAGGCTGCATCAGATCTTCCTCTGCTATTCTTCATATGAAAAAGACCTATACAGTCTATGCAGGATGCATGAAGGTCTTCTTGCAGTCCATGCAAACTTTTCTTTTCCTTGATGTTGAAACTTCTTTCCCCATGATGTTAAACGTTATTTAAGTCAGTGTATTTGCCACAGTTTACAGCACGTCAGCAGCCTAGTGCAGCAAGAAAGAGAATAACTACACAAAAGGGTCACATGAACCATCAGAGCACAGGCTGCATGCTTCTCAGAGGCAACCAGGTTGTCCAGGAAAGGAAGCAGTGGGTGTGTGTTTGGGCGAAGGGTTCAGGAGAGGCCCAAAACTTTGTTTACAGTTCGGTTCCACTCAACTGTCGATTATAAGAGGGAGAGGGAGTACAAGACGTGAGATGGGATAAGTAAAAAAATTAGAAAAAGAATTATATCATGTTTTACAGATTCAGAAATTTTCAGTAAATTGTATTTAAATCCCGGACAAGATCTGCACGAAATGTAAGACTGATTATATTGTTGACGACCCAAACTTTAATCAGTCTTGGAAGTGAATAACTGCAAACCTTTTCCATATTCAATGCAAAACCCTGTTTAGATGGGGGATAACAAATAAGACTAGCAGAAAGTGTTTGTACATCATCAATTCATTGGCTACAAAGCCCCATTTTGGAAAACTGTAGGCTAGCCTTTTCAAAGTGACTGTTCTCTTCATATCTAACCATCCGAAAAAGAAAAAGAAGTGAAGTAATCACTTACAGATTGATTTGCTTTTCTCCAGTTGTTGCCAGCATTCATATCCCGTGGATTCATTGAAACTACCTTGGCATTCTGTACCATTGGTGTTATGGCTGTAATGGAAAAAGGAGACTAATTAACCAAATTAAATTATGCGAATCAGTTTTGTTGTTAGGAACTATGCAATCAGTCAATACTTAAATAAGGAACAATTACATGTATTGTTAGTAATTGTTAGTAAACTTACCTCTGGATTATGGTAGCCTTATTCCTGTGGATGCACAGAATACATACAGAAAATCACAAGAAATTTTAACACTAAGTCATAGCCATTCCTGGTGGTACACCTAATCTACCCCTGAGTTATCTCCCTTGATCACGACGTCACTGTATCGTTCTCCTAGAACCCTTCATAATTTTTCTAAAAAACAACACATCAATGACATGTTCTGAGGATAAATTCACGGGGAGGACACAGGGTGGGAACTACTCCCCATAATCCAGAGGTAAGTTTACTAACAATTACTAACAATACATGTAATTGTTCCTAATTATAATGTAAACATTCCCTCTGGATTATGTTAGCCTGAATCCCAAGTAAGGAAGGAGGGTTACCCTTGGAAGATACTACCCTCTTTACCACTACAGTCTGTTTGGCTCAAAAGCGGACCGATGAATTGCAATCTAACTCGAAAACTAATAAACATAACATACTCAATGAAACGCTGATCATAATCAAAACCTCAGACCAACTCTGTGAGGTTTTTGCAGAATTTTTGTCCTAAAAATAAAAAAAGTTGTTTAACAAACTATCATTAAAATATTGACACAGTTCACTATTAGTTACGAGGGGAGGAGAGCAGAGAAAGGGACAGCCAGGTGTCCGACACTAACATGAGACTTCCCGTACAAGCGATTCCCCAAGCAACGAATTGCTTTCAACAGTGCTAACATCTCCCGACAGTTTATATGCAGACTCACCTCTGACAGATTCCACACACCTTGAATTTGCCAAATGTCCATGTGTGCACCCCAACCCATGTTCGAGGCATCCTCATAAAGTGTCAGATCCGGTAAACGAGGACGTAATGAAACTCCTGGCAACACATTCACGTCCACAGTCCACCATAATATCTCCCTTCGGACGCTGTCTGGACAGGCTATGAGCAGTTCCAAGTCCACCATCCGAGACTGGTTGAGCCAGATGCGAGATTCTCAACCTTAGTCTTCCTCTTACAGTATAATCCTGGATTGAAGTGAGAGATCCTAGAAGGGACATCCATGAACGAACTGATGCAGTTGGCGTCTGTAACATATTGGTTATCTTGGTTGATATTTCCAGAAACTTGATCCTCGTAGAAGGGACCAGTTCTGACTTGGTAGGATGAACTATTAAACCCAGATGTGTAAACACGTGGATTATAAAGTTGGTTTGCTTCATGAGAACCGCTGTCACCACATTCCTTGCCAAGAAATCGTCCAGATAGCCGTGTATCGCAATCCTTCGTTGGTGAAGATAGTCCAGAATCGGGGAGATTATTTTTGTGAACAACCACAGCGCTAGAGATATCCCGAACGGCAGCACCCTGAACTGAAACCTGCGACCATTCACTGCACATCTTAGGTATTTGCGAGATCTTGGATGAATAGGGATATGAAGATACGCATCGTTTAGATCTATACTTATAAACTTGGAATCCTGACGAATCAAGGTGCGTAGGTTTGCAATTGATTCCATCCTGAACTTTGGCGGTTTCCTCAAAAATAGCTTGTGTAACACTTTCAAGTCTATTATCATGCGCATTTTGTCCGAATCTTTCTTGGGGACTAGGAATACCGGTGAATAAAACCTGCATGTCTTATCCCCTGGATTAAGTTCTATGATTGCCCGTTTCTCCAGTAGCTGATTTATTGCTAAGTTTGCCCCCGCTAAACGCTGGCCTTGAAGACAAAACCGACGACCCTCTGGAAAACAAGTCACTGGAGGTTGCTTGTGCCAAGGAAGAATACCCCCCCTGCTCACTACAGACAGGACCCACTCGTCTGATGCTATTACTTTCCAATTGTCTAAGTATTGGGCCAATCTGCCCCCTACTGGAGATCGTCTCACCGGACATACAAATTCCAAATCCAATATCATTTCAAGGGACGTTTACAATTCGTAAGGAAGAGAACGCTGAACAGTGAGACTTGAGTCAATATTTCTTGGAAGTTGATCTTGATCCACGAAAAGATCTACCTCCCCTACCTCTACCCCTAGATGAGGATGAGCCTCTAGTAACAGCCACATTTGTAGAACGCGCTCTTGAATCCGAAGTCAAATCAAAGGCAGATCTCTGAAAGTTCTGACTACGACTTGATGAAGATGGAGCAGAACGAGACGTAACACTAGAACCTCTTCTAGATCTAGTGTCAGCCCTTCCTCTATTTTGGAATAAAAGAGCCGACGCCAAACGTTGATTCAAGTTCCTCAACATCAAGGCATCTCTAGCTTCAATAGCCTGTTGACATTGTCCATTAAAGGTGTTATCCGATTCCAAGGGCTGGTGCAATAGAAAATCCCTTGAAACATCCGGTAAATTCCTCACTGAATCTAGCCGCTGTATCCGTTCAATAGCTGTAAGTCGTCCCAATATATTCACTTGAGTCACCATCGCATCGGCTAAGGACTGATACACTACATCCAGAAAGGAATGCGCTAACGCCACCTCTTTAGCAGTCATGGAAATCAAAGTGTCTTTCTTGACTCTCGTATAATCTTGAAACACTGGTGGGAGCAAAGCACGAACTCCCTCAGAAAACCAGTTTGAATATGATAGGGTATCAATTGCCGAACGGGCTGCCGTATCCAATCCCTTTCAATTCTTGAAGGTACAGAACGGTGCATATTCACGAGAGCCTCTAGCATCCTGTAACTGTTTAAAGTCCTTGTCTAAACTTGGTTATTTGGCTGTGATAACACGATCATGAATGGAATAATTGGGCATCCGTTCCGGGGGAAGGCAACCTGATAATCCGAGTTCCACAGGAATATCTATCTCCTGTTCGTCCGACAGTGGTGGCAGAGTATTAGGATAAAGTCTGTGCAAAAGTTCCAGCTTTTCTTTAAATGACCAGCCCTGCTTAAAATCCTGTGCTGACATGTCCATAGGATGTACCGTCAACAAGCCTTCTTTCATGGAAAACTTCGGTTGTGAAAAAGGATACACTGATAAATCCTCCTGATCCGTCACATCAGATACTAACAGAATTAAGGGTGGATTGTCCGTGTCAAAATAACCTTGCGGGTCCGTAGCCGTGTCCTCTGAACCACTAGGCCCGTGCAAATCAGACTGCTGGGTTGATACACCGCTATCCATAGCAGCCGACCCAGTGGCCTGGCTGGAGCCGGGGCGGGAATCACGTGCCGTCTGAGCCGAGTCAGAGCTGTGAAACCCTAGCCGCCCGGTCTCCCCATGGGAAAAGGTAGCAGGCTTTTTGCGACAGGGAGCAGCCATGGATGACGGGCTCCTGGGGACAAAGGACGTGGGGTGTGTGGCCTGAACCATGGTCACCCCAGATCCGGAGCCGGCTGTGCCGACTCCATCCCCGTCGCTTGTAGGGGACCGGCCTCCTCGTTACGCCAGGGCGTGATAACTGCTTTTTTCAGTCAGAGCACCCCTGGTTTCCGTAGGAAGGGACTTGGGTTCCCGGCTCTTTCCATCGACCACGAAGCCCCCACAGCTGTCTGCCGTCTTGCCGGGTAATACAGGATCTTCCAAATGTTTTGACAGGCGATCAAAGTTTTCGTCATTCCTCATCTCCATATCCCGTACAGATTTATCCATGGCCGCCTGGATCTCGGATTTAAATCCCGCCAAAAGTTCTGAGAACGCAGCTATATCCAACTGGGGAGAGGTTTTTTATTTAGATCTAGAACGAGACTTCGGTTCAGATTTTATAGATAAAGGCGGAGATCCCTAAACTTTCTTCGACTTAGAGCATTCTGATGACGATGAAAGTTTACGCTTCCTAACTAAGGAGCGAGATTCGTCCATCAACAACCAATCTTCTTCCGACATTTCCTGACACAATAAGCATCGATCCGATATTGAGCAAGGTAAGTCTTTATAACAGGAAGCACACAGAGAGTGGGGATCAACATCCTCCATGAATTTCTGACATTGTAAACATTTGCTCTGCGCCATACTTGTCAATCAAAAGGGCGGGAAAACTTCAGATCCTAAGTACGTTGGAAATATATATAATATAGATGCAAAACAGCAATGCGATTGAATATTAAATGGAATGCGATTTGTAACTGACCTACATATGAAGAATTGATAACTTGATTTGAAATGAAATTTCACTCGATTCTCAGCACGTCATGCGTGTGGACCATACAGAAAAATTATGAAGGGTTCTAGGAGAACAATACAGTGACGTCGGGATCAAGGGAGATAACTCAGGGGTAGATTAAGTGTACCACTAGGAATGGCTATGACTTAGTGTTAAAATTTCTTTTGATTTTCTGTATGTATTCTGTGAATCCACAGGAATAAGGCTACCACAATCCAGAGGGAATGTTTACGTTATAATTATGCCCCTTATTCATTCTTGCCCTCACAAAAAATTGTTTTTAATGGGCCAAAGGCCTTTTACTGATTAAAGGGAAAGTGTACATGATAAAAACATGTTTTTTTCTCTTCTTATAGAATTAGATCAAATCATTTTTTGAAAAAATACACTCATTTTTCTCACTTTTAAAGAAGAACGCCCAGTATAAGTGCTGAAATGTTATGCCATTATGAGGCCTCTTTTTTTCCCGAGCTGAACTGAGGCAAGAGATACCATCCTTTGAATATGACATAATTGATGCCAGTTTATTCAGACTGGTCTTCCGTCTAGTACCAAAGCAATAGACATTCATACTGAAATTAATCCCGTGAAAAAAACGTATGTAAATATAAGAAAGAGGCATTATAACAGAAAATGTAAGCAGCAGGATAGATTGATCATGTGCATTTTCATTCATATTCACTCAGTGAAAATACTAAATATGTTTAACAATATTGATGTACGTATGACATCACTATTGGCAAGTGACTTTCACAAAAAGGATTGGTCACAGACACAAGTACCCAAGATATTAGGAAGAAGATGGGTGGGGGTGGGGTGGAGGGTGCACGGTTCATTTTCATTCATTTTCACAAGTGTTTCAATTTGTGGGGAGGGGGAGGGAGATCCTCTGGATCCGTCTTTGCAGTATATATAAAAGGTCTTTGTCATGTCTACCCATGTCTTATCTGAGACACATAGCGCGCACATACACAAACACTATGAAACACAAGAGGCTGCAATGGAGGAAATCTTTTGTTGCACCTACAAGTTATACCTACAAGTGCGCCCTATTTCGTTATCAAGATATCTAGAGGTTAATATTTGCAAGATATCAACAAACTTCTCAGTCGATCACTTGCATCACATCACATGTCGGAGATCCCCTCCCTAAAATAATAACATATGTGTAGGAAAACCTAATGGGTGCTACTAAAATGGAATTGGTTTTCCGATTCTGCAATTCGGATTTATGCACTGAACTGGTAAAAGTGTGCTCTATTACGTGTACAATTGTTTCGAAATGAAAGTGTATCAGTTTATTAATGTTTTGGCGTTTTTAAATTTTATCAGTAAAAGCACAGAATTTGTTTAAATTAGAGATTAATAGAAAACATGATTTCCGCATTAAAGCGGGACAAATATTTCGGATTAACCACATAGTCACATGGTTCCTAATTTGCTATAGTTATGTTGGTCATTTGGAATTGCCAAAATATAAAGAGACTAAGTATCATTGGCTGAAAGTCATTTTGAATATTCCTATATATAGAGAAGAAATTCACCTGAGGGAAAATTCAGATTGATTATAAGGTTGGAGGCGTTTGGACCTCCAGCCAATAAGCATAACATAACCAACATATGTGTCATGTGACACACCCCAAGATAAATACTGGATTATGTCCACACTGTATGAGTTATTATGGATTTAGCTCTTCAGCTTGTCATGTTATGAGAAAACCCCAGTCCTTTCCAAATGTCTATCATCAGGAGACAGAAGAATGTGGAGGAGAGTGGGAATAATTCTGACGTAATAGAGGTAGTATTTTTAGTTACATATAATGATAAGTATTGTTCTAAAATTGTTACATATCCTCTACCCCTATTATATCAAGGGGCAGAGAGAAGGGACTCTATCAAGTGTTTGTGTCTTTGTAAGTTTGTAGTTCTAACTATATGGGTGTTATTCCAACTATATGATGGGGGCCTGTAGGTATCAGGGTCTAGACCTAACAAACAGGTGACATTAAACACAATGATCCATGACATTAGGGTGTTATTCCAACTATATGATGGGGGCCTGTAGGTATCAGGGTCTAGACCTAACAAACAGGTGACATTAAACACAATGATCCATGACATTAGGGTGTTATTCCAACTATATGATGGGGGCCTGTAGGTATCAGGGTCTAGACCTAACAAACAGGTGACATTAAACACAATGATCCATGACATTAGGGTGTTATTCCAACTATATGATGGGGGCCTGTAGGTAACAGGGTCTAGACCTGACAAACAGGTGATATTAAACACAATGATCCATGACATTAGGGTGTTATTCCAACTATATGATGGGGGCCTGTAGGTAATAGGGTCTAGACCTGACAAACAGGTGATATTAAACACAATGATCCATGACATTAGGGTGTTATTCCAACTATATGATGGGGGCCTGTAGGTATCAGGGTCTAGACCTAACAAACAGGTGATATTAAACACAATGATCCATGACATTAGGGTGTTATTCCAACTATATGATGGGGGCCTGTAGGTAATAGGGTCTAGACCTGACAAACAGGTGATATTAAACACAATGATCCATGACATTAGGGTGTTATTCCAACTATATGATGGGGGCCTGTAGGTAACAGGGTCTAGACCTGACAAACAGGTGATATTAAACACAATTATCCATGACATTAGGGTGTTATTCCAACTATATGATGGGGGCCTGTAGGTAACAGGGTCTAGACCAGACAAACAGGTGATATTAAACACAATGATCCATGACATTAGGGTGTTATTCCAACTATATGATGGGGGCCTGTAGGTATCTGGGTCAAGACCTGTCAAATAGGTGATATTAAACACAATGATCCATGACATTAGGGTGTTATTCCAACTATATGATGGGGGCCTGTAGGTAATAGGGTCTAGACCTGACAAACAGGTGACATTAAACACAATGATCCATGACATTAGGGTGTAATGACATGCAATGAAACATTGTACAGAGTCTAACTACTTGTTGTACTCAGTCACCCCATATAGCAGGAATATGCTGCTTTCCATCAGTTCTAAACTGGAATCCTTAAAACCCTGTATGAGGCTAATAGTGTAATTGCAGCATACACTTCACTCCCTTTTAGTGATCAGTTGAGCTGTCATCATGAAGAATGCTCCTTTACTTCAGTCATAACTTACTTGCTTTCAGATTTTCCGAGGCAGAGTTTACTCGATCTACAAAGGCAGGGTCTTCACTATTGTCCACCTCATTGTGGGCAACTTGCAGAACTCTGTTTGCTCTTCTTGCAATATTTGAAGCATTTGCAACAATCAATGGTGAGTCATTAGACCGTATACCATCTTCTATTCTCTCTGTGTCCCGCAAAATTCCTTCCTCTGTAAAGGTACATACAAACATTTAAGTATAAACACATAAAACAAAAGGACTTCAGATCTTTTCTACTCTTAAGTATAACAAGAAATCATATGTAGTCACATGTAGCAGTTGGTAACCGTAGCAGGTTCAGGTACTGTTTAATCAAATCAGATGATGAATGAACTCAACCACATCTTTCTATATCTTTATCCTTCATGCTGTCTATGCAGTTTACATACTGAGTCTTACTACCTACAAGCATGTTACAAGTACTTATGGTTCAGTGGGATCATATCTGTTTCCATTCAACACACCCAATGCAGTACAACAATGAAAACATATTTCTGATGTGTACATCCTAAAATGCATGCCCAATGTAGTCAAACCTTCAAAATGGGAAGTTACATTCTTGTAGCTGATTTCAAAACAATTTCATAAGCATTTCTGTTTTAATGAAATCCCTTTTGGTTGTGTAAGCATATGTCCAATGCATGGCTACATTGAAATAGAAAGTCAAGTGACTCTATCTACTATAGCAATACATATGCATGTACAGGTAAATGATATCAATTCAGGTTGATGTAAGGGCATGTTACAGGCAGTGCCACCTTTCTAACTGAAAGCCTACTGCCTCTCACAGTGTTAACAAAGGCATATAGACTCTCAGTTAAAGGATATCACTTCTAGCTGAGGTAAATGCATCTTACATGCAATTTGACTTGCAAGACAGCTTTGAAACAGAATGTCCCATGCCACCATTGCTTGTACTATCAAAATTAAAATCATGCAAGCATTCCAGAAGCATCACCTTTCCTAAAGCTCCCCAAACATACAATGTACTTTCAGTCATAAAGCATTACCTCCATTACAGGTATGATGCTGTCATGTTTCACCTGACAGATGATCACTACCTGGATACTGGCAACTTTCAGTAAGGAAAGCCAAGGAGCAAATTTTGTTGATAAAATTGAAAATTGGCCTCTGAACCACTCATCCAAACACACCCCTGTTACTCCTGTATCTGGACAGCCTTGCAGCTCCTGTGAAGCACGACACTTGTCTTCTGATTGATCATGTGTTTCCTTTGTGTAGTCGTTCTCATTTTGGAGCAGATAGTCGTAATCTGTGTAGCGGGATTGGTCGGATGGGAATCCATCGTGTGAGATAGGATAAGCATATGAATATACATAGTTGAACTTTTCACATGTTTAATCTTATCCTATCTCATGTCCTGTACTTATACCACAGTTAGGCGGTGGGCTGCAGCTTACCCTGTGTCTGTAAGTGGATGACAACTGTGATGATGGTGGTGAGGATGCACAAGGAGGCTAGTTGTGAGTTCAATCTGACAATTGACTGCATAACTCACTTGTGATGGTTTGCTTCGTGTAAAACCCCTTAGTCTTACACAGCAGAAAACTCCCATGGAGTGGGTGCTCCCAAATTTACATGGTTTTCACGCCATATCATTTGTCAAAGGACAAAAGACGGAACTGTGACAGGTTTTCCTGCTTTATCCCGATTTCCAGAAAGCCCCAGTAAATAAAAGTCTTGCGATTGTTTATTAGCTCAACTGTTTAACATTCAGTTCCAAACAACATCAATTGCCCTTCGCTCCTTTGTCTTAGCTTGATCAAGGATGTGTCCGGCAACCAGAAGTGGAATGCATCGAAATCCACTGGAAATTGGTATTCACGCTCCACTGACGTAATTGCTCTTTAGAGGTGAATGAATATGAGTGTCGATCACCTCTGCATCGTAGTACAAGACTGGACTCTCAGTCTATGATGAAGTTGCCCAGCGATGACTGTACTGCAATGCCCCAGTGTCAATCCAGGTGAGGTAAATCTATGCCCAAATTAAAGTAGAAGGAAGATGAACTAGAATGAAAACACCTTGATTTACTTTTACAAGTTATCACCGATTTCACAAACGGATGTCACTATCTGTATTGTTGGGCGGAGGACAGTTGGCTATGGCAATATCAAACTGATGGAGTCACTCAACATCAGTCACTGAGACACAGCGCTCTTACTGGACAGAGTGAGAGATCTTCTGTCGTCAGGCCCAAGTCGGTGGACAATGTCGGGATAGTCTCAAGTCTATCTGGTTGCCCTGGCAGTTTATTCTTCACTATGAAGTCCCAACGAAGACCCAGGAAAAACTCTTGCTGTGATTCTTCCTCTTAAGCCGTATTCGGTTAACGTCCACGGTGTTGAGTTCCAACATACGAGCAGCAGTAGCCAGTGCTACCAGGAAGAAAGTCTTGAAGGTAGTGTGCTCGAAGGTCCTCACTTATAGAGGTTCATAATCGTCTTAGAGAGGTCCCAGGTCGGAGCTCGGAACTTCTTAGATTCATCAGATAACTTTTAGGATCACAGTAAGGACTGGAGTTCAGGCACAGTAGAAATCTTAATTCCTGTCGCCGTAGCTATAGCAGTGTTGATAGCTGCTTAGTATGTAGCAAACGTAGACGTCTTCAGTTTCTTAGACATTCTCAGATATTGTAGATATTCAGTAATAGTCTGGGCGGATGCTGAAGCCGGAGACAACATGCCCTTCATTCTGCAGTAGTCTCCAAACTTCTTCCACTTGCCCTCACAAAGAGAGTGAGTAGAAGTACGATGAGCCAATATGTAGATGTAGCATCAGCGGAGACCAGTGTAGTCGATTGGAGTGTGGATGAATCAACACGTTGTCTCAAATGGGTAGAGCGAATAGGTCTGGATCTGTGAGACTTAGAAGATCGACGAGCCAACTTTGAGCCAGCAAATAGGGTTGTCTTCCCAGTGGGGCGAAGTTTTCTAACACTTCTGGAAGAAGGGCCGTAGGTGGAAATGAGTAAGTATAGGTTATGAGAATACTAGAGTGTCTTATTCCCACGCCAGTGTGCCTGAGATCAGTTATACAAATCTGGTTAGTTGACCTGGTCACAAACACATCTATCTGAGGGTGGGTGATCGGGAGACAAACTGATCTAAAGATTTGTAGCTTATTCGGTGTGGAATGGCTGATCTAATAGAGCGTCAGCAAAGACGTTCATCACTCTCGGTATATGTCTGGTTCTTGTTGAGACTGATAAGGAGTCTATCAGTTAAAAGAACTGGATCGCCCAACCTAGAAGGTGTGACGACCCTGTTGGAACCCAGATGATTGATGTGGCATACCAGTTGTCTGATTGTATGAGAAGACTGGTCAGTTCGTTTGTGTGAAGTGACTGATTGTCAAACGACCAATGCCTGCCACTAGATGATCGTGAAGATCCTTGAAGAAAGCATCAATGAATAGGTGATGAGTGGGGTTGAACGGTGTCAAGAAAACTCCTTTGCAAACATTCGTTTGAGTCACCATAGTAGGTATTGATGGATCAGCTCATGGGGATCGTCGAGCCTCAGGATCTGATGTAGAAATATGGGCATAGTTGTTGTTGACCCATGATCCTGAGGGCTTGGGCTGACGTAGAAGGCCGAGCAACTCTTGCCATTGTCAAAGAGTTCTCTCTTGAGACAGTGCTAGTGGTACCATGTGTTGAATCTTGACCCATCTGGGGAGAAACATCTTCCCCATACAAGTGTTGAATACGGCCTTGATACAATTCCTTGATGATGCAGAACTGCATGATAGCTTTCATGATGAGGATAAATAGCCATGTGCTTTAGCAAAGTCAATGGTTAGTAGAGTTGATACCAGCGCCGAAGGGTAGGTTCTTTGAATCGGACCATTTGCCCATCACTGTTTTCATAAGTGGCTTCCAATCAATGTATATCCTTTTCGTTGTACAAACACTCTGTGCATACCAATCTAATCTATTGCATAAATTGCCACTTAATCCCTTCACATATCACTTAATCTCCTTGAACTCAGTATGCACTTTCATCTCCCTGGCCTCCTGTACATATTATGTAATTTTGTTCTTAATCATATTCTGTCATTCACCTGATGAAGGGGCAAGAAGTAGCCAAGGTATGTTGTGTTGTAAATATTAAAGAAGTAATAAATCCATACTATACATTACGTTTCCTTCCAATTTCTAAAAGCCCATCAAGCATCTGAAGAGAATCCATGTTAATTCTCTTCAGGTTCTTGAAAGCTGTGTCTTAATGAGGCCATATGAGTAATGCAGGTACGAGCTGGTAGAGTAATCATAGATGAGTGCCGCTCTTCCAAGCAGAACATTGATATCAGATCATCCGGCGATTTATTTCTAGACAGCACCAGTTGATTGGCGATCCCAGCGAGTATATGCGTCATCTCAATGTTATCAATACTGTCATCCAAATTAAATTGGTTCTATGAATATGTAGGTGAGATCGACGTATTCGGAGGTTGAATTTAACGACACTTGTCTGTAGACACAGGTCAGAGCATGGCTTGAACAATCAAATCAAAAAGGTTGAGATTTGACCGTGTATCTTGGAAACGATGATTCCAGGATACTCATAACGTCGGCTGCGTCGGCCTTGTAACTTGTGACATGTGGGTGACTATCGCAGAAGTAGGCTGATGTCCAGTCGAGGAAAAGTCGTAGGATTCGACATTCCTTTTGAGAGGTTCAGGAGATATGATGCAGTTGCTGAATCATTAGCAAGTCTTGCAAGTTTGATGACTGTTTGATGAACTGTTTGACTACCCATGATGAAACTGGTGGTCTTGGGATCGGGGATCCGCTGGTATGCATCTGAAGTATGTAAAAGTCGTCTCAAGTTCTTTGATGTCTGATGTCTCCCCGAATTCAAGAGGATCGTCGAGTTGTGATCTTGCCAGTTTGATGAATGTGGGTTTGTCGCATCTTGCAAAACCGATGAATGTAGTTTCACCGCATTGACAAATGTAGGTTTGGAGAACATTGTATGACCAGTACCCATAATGAATCTGACAGACTGGGGAATCGCCGATCCACTCAATGCATCTGAGTTCATACTCAATAATTAGTATAGCAGCATATCTAGAAGTAGTCTTGATCTGCTATACATGTGGACACTCTGTGTGCCTTCTCCATGCACCTCTTGGTTTGCTTAGTTGAAGAAGGGCAGAATTCTTCTGACTTGTGTCTTGAGTCCCAGTCAGCAAGGCACTGGGACCCCACATTCCTGTAGTTAGCAAAGCTATAGTCATCCATCTTGATTCACATATTGCGTCTTTCTATCCAGTTGCAAAATCCAATGTAATCAATGCTAGATGCATGAGGATCTTTCAGTCAGCACAAACTTTCCTTTTTCTAATGATGTTAAAGTCTAATCATCTAAGTCAGTTTCTTGACAGAGTTACAGCATGTCAGCACAGCAGTGCAACCAGAAAGAGAACGACAACATAAGGAAACACATGATCAATCAGAAGACAAGCTGCGTGCTTCACAGGAGTTGCAAGGCTGTCCATATACGGGAGAAGCAGGGTGTGTTTGGATGAGTGGTTCAGGGGCTAAAAACTTCAGTTACAGTTCCTTTCCACTCAGCTGTTGAATCTGAGATAGGATAAGTTTAAAAATTGGGGACTTGCATATATTTCTTATACCACTATGACACTGCAGAAACTAAAAACTGATACTTTACAGGATGACAGAAATATATCTAATTGGAAGTAAAACAAACTTAATTTACCTTCAGCCTTTATGAGAGCTGTTGTATCAACTGCTTCATCTACAAGAGAGCGCAGGCGTTCCATGTTGTCTGTCCAGTGCTTTTTCAGCAGATCATAATGTTCCTGTGCAGCAGGATTATTTGGATTTTGGAAAACTACCCTTGCAGCATTTATGACTTGAGGTGTAAGGTCTTTAACCTGTAACCAAGAGATACACGAATACATGCAAGGCTGGTGGACAGAGATCTGTTCTTGTGTGTAAAAGTTCCAAATAGGTCTCTCAGATCTGCACGCCCATATCTGCTTGAGATTGTTTAGCCATCCAGCTAATATGGATTATATGTTGTTATCTCTGAGTCTATATTGCTTCAGATGAAAATATTTATATATATGATTCTATGTGTATGCTCTACTGCTCACTGGAATCAGAGTACTCAAACAGGACATCATACTGGGGAACGGACTTCAGTCTGTTTTTCTGTCTCTCCATTCCAATACTATCTGTTAGATTTAGGTAGGAAAGCTTAAGCATTGTGTACCATTGGGTAAGGTAAAACTATTTTTTTCTAAACAGTAGATCGACATAAGACTTGTTCGGGTTTTTAGTCAATCAGCATTATTCAGCAAATGAGTGAGTGAGTGAGAGTTTTGGGTTTTACGCCGCTTGTAGCTTGAGTGCAATTCTTGACATTCTTGTATCGCATGCAGGCATCGGTGATCCTGATCGTCATGTTGGCAGAAAAAAACATGTGGATTTAGAGAAGTTGATTGATAGTTCGAGCCAAAAGAAGATTTCTTCAAATGTTCACTACGCCAAAGGACAATAAAGCAGTGATTAGTTCTGAGGTGATGTTCACAAAATTTCTTACTGAGGACAATGTGCCTCTGTCAGTTTCCAATGTGTGCCAGGACTAAATCTACAGCAATTGTTAAAGGTCTTGCTGACAGTGAGTGATGCAAGATATATAACTGATCAAATTACATCTGCCTCTTTTAGCATTGCTACTGATGAATCAAATGACCATGCAGACATCAAACTTTATCTTTGAAGAAAGACTTGAGAAAATATTAACAACAATGCTGACATTGACAGAGTGCTATGAAAGAAGCAAAGGATAAAATATGTTCAGGTAATAATATGATTCATTTTAAATACTCTATTTACATGATTAATTTTGAATGGCTCTTGGTCCGTAATTGCAGCATGATGTTATACTTTTACAAATGTAACTTTTAAAAGGCCTTTAATATTTCCAATTTGTTAAAAACATTTCTGCTGATATCTTTAAGTAGGTGGTACCAGGTTGAAAAAAAAAACAGAATTTAAAGGAAGAACACACACTATCCGATTTGATTAATTTTGTTTCAAAGAATAACAGTGATAACAAGTCAAAGAATAACAGTGATAACAAGTCAAAGAATAACAGTGATAACAAGTCAAAGAATAACAGTGATAACAAGTCAAAGAATAACAGTGATAACAAGTCAAAGAATAACAGTGATAACAAGTCAAAGAATAACAGTGATAACAAGTCAAAGAATAACAGTGATAACAAGTCAAAGAATAACAGTGATAAAAGTCAAAGAATAACAGTGTTAACAAGTGTGTGCTTTGATCAGAAATGGTTTATCTACTATAAACTTAATCCAAATAAACATGTGTATGAATTAATACTGATATTGACGGAGATTCTTTTGACCACGACCTTCTTCCGACATCATAGACATGTGAATGCAGACTGACACATCAGCAAATGTAGACAAAAAGTTTTTTTTTTTTTTTTAAAATCCTATTTTGAGTGCAGTCGGTTTTGTCAACAAAGTTAAGAAATAAAAGACCAAATGATTTATTGATATTGTTTGGAGTTTTGAGTTTAAGTTGTTGACAGTTTATTCAGATGAGCCGTTGCATGTGTTCATGTTTGAGTAAGCATGGTAAGGTAAACATTAATTATAACCTTGCTACAGACTTGTGTCAATACAGCAGATCCTCAAAGACTCTTGCTGTTGCTGTTATTTTAAAATATTAATATTTTATACTATTTAACTTCCTGGTTTTCACACTTACCTTTCATTCAATATACCTAACATATTTGTATACCCAAATTCATTACACTTGTATTGCTAGCTTTAATTAAATTTTATTTAAGTGTACAGAAATGGAAAAAAAATTCAATTTAAACATAACATTATTGTCTGGGGCAATTGCATGACCTGAAAGTGAGCGACAACAGGTCTGTATCTTACACATCATTCACTCACATATAGCACTGGGCAGGATATGTAGCCAAAGTTGTGTTTTCTTTCCATTCATCTTCATTGTACTTGTTTGTATTCATCTTCATAATAATTGCTTGTAATCATATTGATAATACTTGTAAAAAACACAATTCTTTAGATTTCTAAAGTTTGGAAATTGTAACTATAAATTGTATATTTATAATACAGTAGGTGCTGAAGGAAGAGAGTACATTGAGAAAAACCCACACCACAACTTGAAAACATTCTTTCAATCTGTGAGATTGTATTTTATGTGTGCAACTATATGTGCAAGAATTTCCCTTTTGGAGACAAAGTCCCCTTGAATGCTGCTGTTGCTGATGTTAGCAAAAGAAGTTAAATGGATTTGAGCTCCCTATCTTTCTTTGTCAAGAGATTTAGAGGTATTTCTGAACAACTCCATCTTGGAACTTTGGATGAACAGGAAGCTGAATTATTGGAGCATCAGATTGAAGAGTTTCATGCAGAAATCAAGCAATCAGACAGGGCAGATACAGTATGGGTTTTGATTGGAAAGCTAGTTGATCCTGTAACTGGCTGCAAGAAGTATGGATTGCTTGCCAAGGTGATGCTGGCTAAACTGGTGATTTTTCATTCAAATACAAACTGAACAGATTTTCAGCTTTGTCACAAAGTCTTAAACAAAATTTTGACCAAACATGACAACTCCAACATAAAGTGCACTCGTCACTCACAAAGTTTCAAAGTCTTTTCTGCAGAACTCCAAAAACAGGTCCTCAAAGATGCTAAGAATACAACCTACAGCATGTTACATAAATGATTTGGCTTCAGAATGTTCAGATGAATCAAAACAGTATTAATGTCAAGAAACTTGGTATATACCTACAGACATCAATGTAATTGTGCCTTTTGAAGGTTTTAATGTTCAAGGTTTTTTCTTGTTTTCTTCATGTTAATTATTTGCTTACAAATATGTTTATAAATTTAGAATGTTTGATATATAATTTTAGTAAATATCCATTTTAATATGTTAATTTGAGTTATGTCTTATCTGGTTAAGTAGGCCCAGAAAATACAGGAAATTGCATATTTCCATGTTAAATTTAAACATATTCCAGACCCCCACCATCTCGCACTCACTCCCAAATTGCAGCTTCAGTGCTGAGGCATGGCTTTCAGCCAGGCATGAATCCACTTTCATTAGATTCAGGGTTGACATCTCTGTTAACGCCATTGAGGCTGGCCTTGTGCAGAGAAATTTGGCAAATACGTTTTTGATTTACTGGACTTTCGTTTTGAGGTTCATTATCGACTTAAAGTTTATATATTTAGAAAGTTGTGCATTAGGTCATACCATACATTGTTCAAAAGGTATGTGAATTGTACTTGGTAAATAGTTACATGATAACTTCTGCTGCGCTCCTGTCGAAAGGCATACAGCAGCATTGAGAGGATTAACTACTGCTGATCATGTGATGCGCCAATATTACTCCTTCTCCTTCTCATTGCTTTTGTCCGGAAACCATTTAAGTTTGAAGAGAATATATTTTGACATTTTCTGTGAGTCTGTGAACTCACAGGGTGAGACAGGATAAGTTTCAAATATACATCTTTAGCTGAGAATGGTATGAATTTATCAGAAACCTAAGACATTTGCTCCTTTATTGGTGCACTCAAATTGTCATCCTGATTTCCACAGACTAACGCTTAGTCTCTGAATATATATAATTTTGATAGTAACAAACAAGCCCATTTATATTGAAAAGGAGCCCTAGGGAGACCAGAGATTCAGAGACTAAGAACATCTGCATTGGGGCTACACGTGCTGGGGTCATTACCAATTAGAAGTCACATCATACAACCATCAGATAACGCTATAAGTGAAAGGCATATTTATTGGCCCTCCTGTTAAGCCCTGTCCTATCTCCATGCTGTCATCACCTCATGTGGGCCGGTCAAGTGCCCCTACTGCCTAACATTTTACTGTTGGGAAACTTGCAGCCCACAATGTCACTTGGACACTAGATGACCAAGGTGCAAGATCTGTGTGGAACACCAACAAAATTATTTATGAATTTGAACTTATCTCCAAATTCAAAAGTTTCCATTTGTATAATATGGGAAGAGGATACAGATAACCACCTTTTTTTAAACAAACTGTTCAGTGGAAGTGAAAAGGCCAGCGTCTGTCTTACTGTGAAGATGTTCTGGGTAATTCTAGATACTAGATCATCTTCACTAGATTTCACCTTGCATGCCTCAATCACATCACGAAGCTAAACAGATTTAATTCCGAGATTCTGTGCCTTTTGAATTTGCTTCTTCACGAGAAGGCGACTAACGGGATCGGGTGGTCAGGCTTGCTGACTTGGTTGACACATGTAATCGTATCCCAATTGCGTAGATGCTCATGCTGTTGACCACTGGATTGTCTGGTCCAGACTCGACTTATTTACAGACCGCCGCCATATATGGAATATTACTGAATGCGGTGTAAACCCAAACTCACTCACTCACTCTTCATGAGTGCTAGGTCCCTGCCATATGTTTTACTGTTGAGCAATTAGATAAAAAGAGATACTCAAAACACACCAGAGTTTCACACAATAATCTTATATCAGGAATAAGAAAAATAACCCTTGTTTTAATTACAATTAAATCCTTAACCGCATTTACAATTGGGCTGCTATGTGTGGACCCAAGTCAGACAATGAAACAATACTTTTACAACATAACATTCAGGAGGAACCTTTCCCCAAGATTTTGCTTGATTTGTCTCTTCAAGACCAGAAACTGTGCACAAGGCCTCCACTATAGCTTCATGTCACCCAATGTGCTTGTTAATTAAGAGTTGACAGATGAAAATGTGAGGCAAGATTCCAGACCACTGGTGAGGATGTTGGTCCGGCCAGCCATGGTAGTTAGATATGTTTACTTTGTAATCCGACTTTAGTTTTCTTGCAGATGTTAACCCCCCTGAAAGTGAGTTAGTTTTCTTGCAGATGTTAACAGACCCTGAACCTGAGGAAATCTAGACTTGCTTTATTTAGGGCTTTAGCACCCCTGCAGAGATTTCATTAGGGCTTGGCAGTAGGGAAAACTAATGTGGTTCAGGGACTGTGAGACAGACCAACCAAAGGTCCAAATATTTGAATACCAGCAACATCTTATGTAGTGAAATCTGTGAGATAGAGGTTGGCAAAGACAGTTTAATTTACCTTCCATGATGAATGTGCTGAAGCAGTTGACATGGACTCTAGCATGGACACTGTGGCTCTTACTTTGTGTGGATTGGATACAATAGGTGGATCAAGTCCCGCCACTTTGTACCCTCTGAGAACTACTGCTGTCATCCAAAACGAGATTGTTCTACAGACTTCTGTAAAAGTGATGAGGTACTATATTATAGTTCCATGACGGTGCTTTAAATTTCTCCTTTTGATCTTCTAGTCTATAAGATCTCAGAACAGCGATTAGTTCTGGAACCTTGGTTGGTTTAATGCTTCTATCCATTGTCAAAACTAAAGTAATAGCTGCTGGTAGAACGTGTGAGATGTCTTGTACTTCTCAGATGACTTAAATGTTCTGCAACTTGAGGATTAATAGAATTCGTCGCCATGAACCCCATCAATCTTGCGAACTGGTCAAAATTCTTCCATTTATCATCATCTTGCTGAATTTCCTTCTGATAAGACAGTAGTTGATACGTTCCACATGTGAAGTTCGAAGAACTCCGGTCTAGAGTGAGGTTGTCTTGAATGAGAACAAAGAAGAAGATTTGGCCAGTTTAGAAGCTTCCGACTTGGTTTTCCTGTGCTTCCATCTCGATGGCCGTAGCACAACCAAAATTAATTTCCGGTTCCTCGTTTGCTCAACAGTCTGTAAGACTCTTTGTGGGCAACTTGTTTTTGAGTTGTTGAGCCCAGTGAAATATAGGTCTGATTCCCACTTTAAATTCAAACCAACCTGTAGAGCTGGCTGATTCTTTGAAGAGAGTCCTCCTTGGACTACTTATAAGCATTTTTATGTCTATTAAAAATTCTTATGACAGTTGTAACTATATTTTGAATAGAATATGTTCAAAACAAAAAACCTTGCTTTTGTCTTGTTTGACCACCCCTGCAGGATCATCTGGCTTACACAGCAACAAATGCTGTCCCAAGCCAAACATGAGTGGACCTCTATCAACTGCCACGCCAGAGTCACGACGAAGAATCACCGGTCCGCGCGCTCCCTGGTCCACCAGCTCCCTCTGCAAAGCGAGCGGTACAACTGTACTGCATTACGGTACTGCTCCTTGAAGGAGCGGTAAGCAGACCATAGTGTCTGGACGTTGGTTGGGAATAGCGGCAGTCACTGACATTTCCTAGCCGAAGGCAGGGAAGGGGTTGATGACCCCTCAAGGGTGATGGAGACAGACACGCACGTGTTGACCACTAGTTGCTTCTATTCCAGTAAACGGGCAACTGGCCCATTATACAGGTACAGGGTATGATAAGTACAATTGTAACATGAGTGCTGTATATAATACACGTTCATTGAGAACATTAGTGTAACTAAGATATTATTTTAAAAAATGGAATCACGTTTCTTAGCCGCAAGAAATATATATATTTTGCCAGATTCTTGCATATGTTATGATTAGTGGAGAAAAATAATACCATTTTATTGCAAGTTGGGAACACGTGATAATACTGAGGTATGAGTTTGGATCGCAGATCAAGGAAAAATGGGCACACTAGGCAAAAGTGAAATTCATCCTCAACATCTGGTATAATACACAAAGGGCAAACACTTTCATTACGTGGAATTTTATAATATCTAATTTCCATTAGAAGACGGTGATTGGATCCAAGAAAGTTTAAAATATTAATTTGAAATAATTTTACATCAATAAATCAAACCCAGTTGTGATATTGAAAATGATCTTTTATAGCAAAGAACAGTTCAAGTTTGGAGCAGAATTGATTATTTTCATGCCACATTTGATTCTCAATGTCTACACATCTTTGCCTAAACTGATGTAAGAATATATCAGCCCATCCAACACTCTGTTGAATGCAAAACTCTGTGAATCCGTAAGAAATATCAATGATTAACCAATGAGTGCCCAGCAAGCACTACAGTTCTCTGCCCTTTTATGTTGGAAAGTATAAGCTTTCTTCAACATCAAGTTGTTTTCTTGAGTTAATAATCTAAGCTAAAATTTTACAATTATTAAATAATGTGGCACTTTGACAGAATTTCTAGCCAAAAAAGATTTTACAGAATTATTCGGAGTATTTTTACTCAATCCCAAAGTCAATTTACAGAATTTAGTGGGTATATATTTGTCACTAGGCAATGAACTTCTGATCCATAAGTCAAAATTGGTTACACTTTAACATCAAAAACTTTAAAACAAACATCTTGAGGCAGAGATGAAAATTTAACCAACCTAGACTGGAGTATTTGAATAACCTTCTAAGCTTGTTGGGCTAATGTCTTTTGAGTTAAATACCAAGAACCAGAGGAAGATAACTGGACACCAAAATATTTATAATTAGATACTGTTGTAACATCATCATTAGCAATTTTAAACTTTTCCTGATGTGTAAGCTTCCCACCATTTCTAAACACGACAACTTTACTTTTATTCATATTTATAGTAAGCTTTCATTTATCACAATATGCAGACAACTTGTCAAGACGCTTTTGTAGACCCTCAACAGACACGTCCACTAAGATGATATCATTGGCAAACAGCAAGATAAACAATTCTAAAGCATGTAATGTAACACCATGGGCTTCACTCTCCAACTCCTCCACAATGTCATTAATGAAGATTGAAAAGAGAAATGGTGACAACTGGCATCCCTGTCGAATGCCTGAGAGACACTTGAAGAAATCTGTAAGACCACAATCTGACGAGACACAAGATTTCTATACAGCGTCAAAGGCTCCCTTTCAATCGATAAAAGCACAGTATAGTCGACCTCTCTTACAGGAAAGATATTTATTGATCAATGTGTCAACAACAAAAACATTATCCATAGTCTGAAAGCCCTTCCTAAAGCCAGATTGTTCACCAAATATACAACTTTCTTGAGTCGCCCAGTTATATAACCTGTTGCAGATAATTTTCGCAAAGATTTTATCAGCTACATCCAAGAGTGTTATAGGCCTATAGTTTTTAGGGTCACGTGAGCTACCTTTCTTAAAGATTGGAAGAATAGTACCAAGAAAACACTGGTTAGGAGAGACACCAGTAGATGATACAAGATTAAATAAATCCAACAACATGTTCAGACAAGCAGGTGGTGCATTCTGAAAAAAATCAACTGAAATTCCAGAGAGGCTTGGTGCTTTACCTGGCTTCATACTGCCTAGTGCTGAGATAACAACTCACATATACTGACAGCTTGATCTAACTCACTTTCCATATCAACACTTCCATCGATCACTTCAGCTGAACACAAAATCATCAACAGATTTATAGAATTCAATAAAGTCTTTGCATTCGCTGTCTCCCTGAAACAAGTTTCAAAATAGCTTATCCAGTCATCAGGTTTAATGTCCTTTGAGATCACATATGATTTATTATGTAAACTACGCCATAAGCTTCTTCTATCATTAGTGTTCAAACAAGTTAACAAAGTATCAAAAAAGCTGTTCTGATAGCAACAGGCTTTGTGTGAGCACAAGTCTTTATACTTCTTCCATGCCGATGTATATTTCAGTCCGTCTACTTGGCTATCGGAATCATGAAATGCACGAAGCCATCGTTGCGTGTTTGCACGTGCTGTCTCACATTCACAATCAAACCAGTTATGTCCCTTGTTTGACTGACAGTTCCTTGAGGTTGAAAGATTGATTTCACAATGACTCGCGCAGGTTGACACAATGTTTACAAACAAAGCAGTTGCACTGTCTACATCATTCCTGGATATAACATCGTCAAATGCTTAATAATCCTCTGTCGATCGGTTGTTCCGGTTGTCAGTGAACGTGGATTTACATTCCTCTTTCCATCTGTATCTAGTCCAAGTGGATAGAGGATCAGTACAAAATTACCCTGGACAAAATGTTGATATTGACAGAGAATGTAACTGGCAGGTGGATAGATTCAACATAATCTCCCAGTTGGAAGGATGAGATCAGCGGGAATGACGTTTCATATGTCAGAACGTAGTCAGTGACACTCTGGCCGTTGTTAGCAAAACAAGTGTACTTGCCAACTCCAGCATTGTTACCAACAGATGCAGATTTATATTCAATCAAGGAAGGTGGGCATCTGAGGTGTAGGGGAAGAGGGTTCCATAGATAAGCAGCAGATTATCTGAAGGATTTGGCACCAAATGTCTCAACTTGTTGGGTGGTACAGAAAGGAGAAACTTGTCAGCCGAGCAAAGGTTTCTTGAAGGTTGATACACTGCTGTAAGAGTTCAAAGATATAGATGGAAGATCTTGTGGACTGATTCAAAGGCAAGACAAAAGACTCTAAATTGTATCGTTTCATGGACTTATAGCCAAAGAACTACAGGTTGCTTAGGTGTGTTTGCTTAGTAACTGGCCTTGCGGCTACATTGCAATCTTTGCAAACTGTGAAGTTGATCCTTGAATCTGTCATAGGAGCTTGTTGCAATAGTCCAGGCAGGAAAGAAGATGCTGCATAGCACCACCATACCTAAATGGAAGTGACAAGTTATGCACATATAACTGGTGTGGTCTCCATGGTTAGCGATCAGTCAAGGTTCATTCCAAGATCTTTACGGTAGGATTCCTGACCAACTGTAAGACTGCTGATACAACATTTCTGTAGTCTGAGAGGAGTAGAAATTATTGTAACCTCAGTTTTATCTGGACAAAAGTCAATGGAGGAACACCTTGTAGGGAAACTGTAGTCGGGGGAAGGGATACCTTGGGACAAGCTTTCGCTATAAGGGAGCTTTGATGATACATATAGCGTGAAGATGTAGAGTTTGTGGTGAATAATGGAGCTGATGGGAATGTGGATGGACCAACAGGCCATCATCCCTTGGTTGTAGAGTTAGAGGACAGTGGTCCGTGAGATTTGTGAGACTTATAAACCGACGTCTTGATAACCACAGGGGTGCAACAAGCCTCAGCTGACTCTTCTTAGTTTATTGGAGCTTGTGTTGAACTTAAGGAAGAAGGCCCGTCTCAGGCGTAGGAAATACTAAACAATTAGTCCTCCCTAGGAGACCACCAGGGTGTCATGGTCCAACGCCATTCAAAGAAACGAACATCGGTGTTGAGTGTTGAATCTTGTCACAAACAGATCTACATGAGGCTTGCTGAACCTCAGGTTTGTGTTACTTGAGGCTGGAATCTTTTATCAAGGCAGGTTCCACTCCACGGTTTATAGTCAAGGGAAAGTACTGAATGTGAGATTGGATAAGTTAAACAATTCACATTTTATGGTGGACATTTCCACCAACTGAATGTGTTGAAATGGAGATCTATTCCTGATTAATTGATGTGAATCACTCTGCACTGTGCTAAGATTGGTCTTGCAACCATCGTGAATAACCATGATGCCACTGATAATCTTAATGGCACAACTCAAGACTGTATTCGCCTTCCAATGGCAGCAAGTGTGAAGAACCATAGTTTCTTGTGTATAGTGCATACTTTTGATATAGACGGAAAGACGAATGTGTGTATGCTCCAAGCACACAATGAATTCTGAGTATTGTTGCCAACACATTCTCCACATAAGCAAGTAACACTTGACACAGCATGTAAACATATCTGTGATAACGTATGCAAGCTACTCCTGATAATGAACTGTGTAGTTACAGTGTCCATTACATTTCTAGACTTACTTGTAATCTGTTTTATAAAATCTATTAAGTTTATTCCAGATTTCACTGAATATTGTTAATACATGTACTAATTTTAGCATAATTGTTTTGTAAACTTATGGTCAGATGGCACCAACTCACTGTCACATGCCAAGCCTGCAACCACAGTCAGATTACTGCTATTGATGCCTAGAAACCAACACTTACTACCACAGAATGGATACATATCAAGTTGATACCTTGACTCTTAAAATGTCATATTTGTCTCCAATAGTGACTAGGGCAGAGGGGTAACCTAGTGCTTAAACGTTCGCTCGTCACGCTGAAGACCTGGGTTCGATACCCCACATGCGTACAATGTGTGAAGCCCATGTCTGGTGCCCCCCGCCGTGATATTGCTGGAATATTGCTAAAAGTGGCAAAAAACTAAACTCACTCACTCACTCACTCAAATAGTGACTCATTAAAACCGTTACCTATTACACCAATGCCCAGAAATATGTCACACAAATGCAGCGGTTGTTTGATACAGAATAAGGAGCAGATTTACCTGCACAATTACTGTTCCAGTTACCTTGACTGAGTGGAATTTGAGTGGAAAAGGCAATTATACTTTTTCAAACACCTTGATCTCATATGCAGGTGATGATAGTGATGCTTAAATACCATAAGAACTTACCTAGTGGTACCATAGCAGCCTCTGACAACTGCTTAAGAGGAGTTGAAATGTCTATAAAGTCTTCAGCAACCTGTAAAAATACAAAACTTTTTTGTTAGTCTCAGAAGTTGTGAATGATTATTTACTCCTGGCATACAAGGTCTGTCTGACAGTTTGTTTAGAAAAATCATCAACATTCAGAATTTGGCCCCCAAAAATTGGTAGCTTTAGACCCCTAGCCCGTTCTCACAAAACAATCTTTGAGCAACAATTGTTACAAATCCTTAAGACCACAATTTTAGGCTTTGAGTACAATAGCCATCAACTTGCACAAGGTGAGTGCAGGTTAAAATCATTGTAAGCTGCAATCAAAACCCTGCCCAACCCAATCTAAAGTAGTTAAGATCATTGGTGTCTGTGAATAAACTTGACAAAATGGTGTTCCAGTCAGGGTTTGTTTCACACAAATTGAAAATTTTAGCTATAAATTGCATATTTATAAATATCTATCCTATTTCACGATCAGCATAAGCTAGTCAGGATGTGAATGATTGCATCAAAATCCAGAAACAGAAACATTGTTAATTGCAGTAGTCAACCACTTACAACTGTCAACTTGGTAGCTAACAGTACCATCCCCAACCGAGTCCATGTTGGATGAAGATGAAACAACATACCTTTTCAAGAATGAAGGATAATAACAGAAGGTGTCTGCAAGCATTAGTTTAAATTCAGATTCACTAAATCTAGAACCAAATTTATGAATATATTAATTCCCATTTCATTTTTTCAAACAACATAGGAAGGAATTTTTCTGATTGCATTATAGAACACACATTTCATTATTTTAATGTAAAATGCCAACATAGAATTTATGAAAGTCAAATAAGCCAACTTTAGCAAAATGCTTGTCTTCAAAATACTGTTCTACATTTTAGCACTTAGATTGGTCTGTAACAAAATCTTACCTGGCTGACCAGGACATCTTGTATTTTCACTTTCAGGGAAGCTAGTTTTTCTGAAAGATTCCTTGCCACGGCCTTTGCTTGTGGTGTACTTCCCTTCAAGAAAACAAAAAAGAATAAATATCGCAAACTAAATATCTCCATTAACACATGATTCAACAAATAGTTTTAGGTAAATAAAACATTATGAAAGGGCAAGATAACAAACAGAAATCACCTGTCCCTTTCTACATAAGTCCGATAGCTGATTAGTGAGGATCTCTGTCTCATCACACAGGCGCAGTAATTCCTGTCGCTGAGGTCCAGAGCAGCACTGGGCAACACGACGTCCTTCACTCACTACCATCCTGGTTGCCTCTTCCCCTGAAACATGCAGAAGATTTCAAGTCTGAAGTTAAGTCATACCAAGATATAAACTGTGCATATTGTTATAAGGCAGTCTTAATGTTTCACATACATAATTACTGTCCTCAGCTCCAAATGCAATTTTAGGGGAAAATACAGCAACACAAGCAAAATGAGTTTTCATGAAGACCCAAGGTCACAGCTAAACATCAAAAATATGAAAATATGAAAAAAATCCAAACATATTGCTCTTTATAGAACACTTGCTGCATTTAAGATTTCATTGTAATATTTAGACAAAAGAAACATTGGCCATGTTAAATATTGGCTCTGAATTCTGTCAGCATTAAGCATTATTTGAGACACTGTAGATGGTAACATTTATGCACAGTTTGGGATTGATAGGTCTTGTATTTTCAGTGGAGATGTTAAAAATGAAAAGGTTAACAACCAACAGACAACTGGACAGATACTGCTCCACTGTCAATATGTCATGAGTTCATTTGACTTTGAGTAAGGAGAACTGACAAAGCATACAAATGACCATTCAAGTGATCCTGGAGTGTGGGCAGTGGAAACCTCCCCACTTCAATGCTCTGCTATATGGATGCTGTGGACCAAATTATATAACAGTTTATTGTATAGTTCTTGTATGGACCATTTTGTTTTGAAACCATGTGGAGCTTGGATATTTCAGGGATATCATATCACGCATATCTAGTCTACATAAACCCTCATGCACGCATGACAACAGTCGTGCAGCTATCCTGAGTATGGCACTCAGTTGTTGCAAAGGTGGTGAGGTGAAATTGAGTTTAACGTGGTGCATAAGAATATTTTGCTCATATGATGATGGGCTGCTTGTAATAGCCCAGACTTAAGCTGGTTTTATAGTGCTAGCCCACTGAGATACCATGCTGCAGTGAAGCATGAATATCCCACTCAGACACATTATACTGACTCCAAGCCGACCAGTCCTTGTTGTACCCATTAATGCCGAGCGCCAGGCAGGGACCAACAAGTACCATATTTTAACGTCTTTTGGTATGACGCGGTCGGGGATCGAACCCACGACCTTCCACTCTCCGGTCGAAAACTCTAACCACTACACCACGGAGGCGGTCCCAGTTGTTGCACAGGAAAGAGTAAAGTTGCATGCCTATATTCAGCAAAGGCATATCAATTACCATTGGATTTTAAGTCAGAACAAATGACATATTCTGACTAAGAGAATCGCATGCTTTTCAATGATACAAAAATATCTAAATTTGATGGATATTTCATTGAGATATCTGACACTGAATACTGCCATTTAGGGGTGAGTATTGCAGAGAATTTTCATACTGCAATGGGAAAGCATATATTGTGATATGTATTGCAATATATTGCAAGAGGTTATTTTTAGCAAAAAAATACTAATTGAGTTTATGCTTGATTTATAAAAGCAAAAACACAACAAAATCACTATGCTTGATTAAGCTTAATAAAAAACATTTAATCACGACAAAATAAAACTGTAAATAGTATTTGGCACAAATGAAACAAGGAAATATCCAAAGATTTTCGAGTGTTACAAAGTTTTCCGAATGCATGTCAAAATACCGCTTTTTGTTCAGCGTATTGCAGTACAGATCGTTTTCATGTCTGAACCGGTAAATACTGGTAAACCAGTTATATTGCACAGCCCTACTGCCATTACTTATGAAAGTTATTGAAAATGGAGGCAGTTTTGGCATCAGAGCAACATGCACAGGTCATGTTAGAAACACAATACTATCTATGTGGCAGTGCCAAAATAAACTGCAAATAATATATATCAACCATGAAAATATGCTGAATTTTGCATATGTTGAGCCAAATAGACACAGATTTGGAGAGAATTTGATATCAAAATCTAACTGTATATTTAGTTTTGGAATTCACATTCAAAGAATTGGCAACGACTCAACTTGAAAATGACACATCCTTTAAACATTCAGTCCACTAAACATCGCTGTAAAGTTGCTCAGACACAAGTATATTGCACACTGGTTGTTTCAGTATTGATCTATGAATTGATGTATAATGTTTCAAAAGATTTCATTAATTCAGCAGCATAATAACAGCATACAAGTCTAACAACTATGATGACAACCTGATTGTGAAATGTAAACAAACTGTTCGGTCTCATGAATTTTGATATTCAAGGAAAATCCAACAATGTCTAAATCCTAATAAAAAACCTGAAATTTAAACAGTAAGTATAATGGGGAAACTGTTCTAACAACATTTTTAACTTTTGTCATGAAACAAAAATTCATTAAGATTGATTGATCCCTCAACAAGATTCCCAATATTTTGTAAACTTCCAATTCTTTGTGATAACAAAAAAATATTGCAATCATTTATATATCTAATATATAGATTGAAAAATCAGTTGTAAAACTTCTATTCCTTGCACGTAATGTAATACATACCAAGTCCATTGTCACTAATTCCAGGATTAGCCAACCACTGGCGTGCTTGTTCCACTTTCCCTTCAACAGTTGGTGCAGGTTTGCGAATACCACTCCTCTCTGTATTCATAATTCCATTGTGAGTCATCTGCTGTAGCTCCTTTAGTTTACCCTGAATTTCCTTAGCTAAACTGATGGCCTGAGGACTGTTTCCCTGTTAAGACATCATAAAAACAAACAGGTAAATACAGAGGACATAGAAAGTAAATGTTCTTCTCAAACATATGCATTAACTACACAAATTGACTATGTATGGCAGTTTCTAACAATATTATTCAATCAAACTGCTTATATCCCATAAGTAATAATGGAATGTGTACATTCTTGGTATTGTAGCTTGAAAATTAGTACTTAAATTTTACTTAAATTTCATGATTCATTTGCCAAACTTGAAGGCTTAGGGTTGGCTGCTGCTGCTGACTGCTGGGTATGGGTTTACGCCGTTTTTAGCAATATTCCAGCAATATCACGGCGGGGGACACCAGAAATGGGCTTCACAAGTTGTACCCATGTGGGGAATCGAACCCGGGGCCTTTGGTGTGACGAGTGAACGCTTTAACCACTAGGCTACCCCACCGCCCCGCTTAGGGTTGGCAATTGCATAAACTCATTAAAGGGGCACTGAGCGATTAATGTTTCATGCTACCAGTCTAATTATGAATCCTTGCTGCAAGCTGGTCAGTAACTGCTCCCTCGACCGTGACGCACATGGAAACTGAGCAGCTGTCTATCAGACGCTGTTATTTGAAAATATCTCTTGCAGTTCTTGTCTGATTGTAGTATCCAAGCATTGTTGGCTTTTTCGGATTTGCTAATGTGTGGATGGTATGATGACTGATCCAATTTGATCCTATTTCTGTGATTTTTACCTTCACATTCTTTTGAGATACAAGTAGGAGACAGACAAGGCTGTATATTGAGCCCCTTCTTATTTTTCTTGTTTCATAAATGAACTGGCCATGCAGATAAAATAAAATAAATTAAAAATTACTACTCTCTTGCTTTAACCCTTGTTTGGTGGTAAACCTACACGTTATTTGTCATCATTCACTTGATGGTCAGTTAATGAATTTATAACAGGTACAATTAGTGGTAACACCACTCTGATTACCCGACAGGTTCCCATTTGGCATTTCTTGTGTCTGGAGTAAATACTCAGCATTATGAATTAAGGTCTGATGTGGCAAAATGTATTTTCTGCCATAAAGTGTCTGTGTAAAAACGTCCTTCCTTCAAATGATTAACCGTCAATACGTTGATTGATCATTTTTTGTTTACTAAATTACTTTTTTTTAAAGAATGGTGGATATCATGCAAGTAGTTACTAGGTGGGCTATTTGGGTGACCAATGAGACTCTACACCAATGTGAAAAACATGAAACAGTCACGTGACTAGTTGAGAAACTGTCATTAGTTGATGATCTGTCACTTTTGTGCTTATTAGTCTGTTAAAAGACACATGAAATGGAACAGGATTCTTTGCCAGCTGCAGATGAATGGCATATCATTCCTTTAGGTGGATATTGATGGACACATTCCCTGAACAAGGTAATAGCCTGATATTATTGCTATATCTTTAGTTTTAATTTTGATATTTGGAAATTTTTTTTCTATTCATTTGTCGTAGCACTCAACAGAATCAGTTTTTTTCACGGTGAGGTGTATTGGGACAGACAACATACACTAGGTCGCACTTAAGGCATGTGTTTGAAATATGATTCATGTTGGCAATCTAAAAAATGTCTAGACATTACAGTAATGTTACAAATTCACTATAAACAGATACTGTACTTTCAAAATGCACACAAATATGATAAGAACCTAATAAGGATTATAAAACAAAATAAAAAGATGTATATTGATCATGTTATTTTACAGTCCTAACATTTTTACCACTGGCAGATGAAGTCAAACTTCAAAATGTTTTCTTTGTTATTATTTTAATGAAGATGGAAATATTAATGAGGAAAAAAGGTTTTCATCTTTGCTGATCAATGTATACTTTACTACCAATTGTGCTTGCGGATGGCACAGCAGAGATCGCCAACCAGTCAAGAATTCTGGGATATCATCCGGATACTCAAGGGAGATAAACAATAACAAAAGCAATAACCAGGCCACAGAAATTGCTCTGGATCAGTGTCCCTTTCATGCATTTATTTTATGACTTACAGTATAACTATACACAGCAAGAATGTTTGCATCACAAGTAAATTTGATAGCCTCAACTCCATCTTTTCCTAAATCTTAGACGAGAAGTGTTGGTTTATTAAACATGAAAAATGGTTTAGTATTATCATGAATTAACATGTTCTATGTTTGACAATAGAGTTTTCTGTTGGTTATTACAGACAAACTTATCAAAATATGATTGGATAGTTGGACGGTTTGTCATTTAACGCCACACTCCATATTCCAGCTACATGGCAGCAGTCTGTAAATCATCAAGTCTGGACCTGACAATCCAGTGAGCCTGGACACCAAATCCTGTTAGTTGCTGAAATATTCTAACAGGAATCTTCACATGTTTAACATAATACGATCCCATCGTAGAATACAGGTACATAGAGATTCATAAAGCTCCATTCAAAAACCCTTAAGACATAATTGGTGTCTTTGACATTCAAAATCATCCAATCTCATGTCAGAAAAAAAACTGAGTGTATGTAACATCCGTCATCTTATAACACAAAGAAACCCATTGCAGTGGCAGAGCTCAAACTTTAGGAAACATATAATAAGGAGCTGCTTAAGAAGAATGACAAATACCTTGCCCTGTTGGCGTAGTTCAGATAAGGCATTGGACATTGACTCTATGTCACTAATTTTTCTCTGAATGGCGTCTCTCTCGGTAGGATTAGTGCATCGGTCAGCAATCTTTTTTGAATCTTCAAGAATCTGTCTCAAAGCCTTGTCTCCTGAAATAAAAAGATTAATATATTAATAAATCTGCACTCATCACTGCCTGTAGTAACGTTGTGCTGTGTATGATAGTTAACAGTTGTGGTGCCCCTGACGATTATGGAGCAGACTTCACGGGTTTTCTCAATAAGACCAGTGGTTGCTCACAGTCCCCTAGACTACCCTAAGGAGACGAAAGCTTGCGTGTGGTCCCTATGTGCCATTTAGACTGAAATCTTCCTCTTCCCTTAGTGCCCGCATGGACAAGGGGACTTTCTGTGCCTGCTGGGGAGATTACTGCTTACTCTTGATTGCAGTCATCTATATTGAAACATCCATGAAGCACCATGGCCTGTAGGGCCTCCTATTGCTTCCTCAACAGTCCCTTTTCAAGGACAGAATTGATGTTGTCTTTGTCTTTTCTGTAGTGTGAGGCTGTGGATTTGGTCGCTTACCCTTACCCCAAACCTGACTCTAACCTGACACCTCAAAAATAATCCTAATAAATAGAATACATTGACTGAAGCGGCATGAAAATGGCTGTCCAGTGTAATGCATTCTTACCATTTCAAAAAATAAAATCTTACTAATACACACCATTTCTGTGTAATGATGCAAATTACTGAATGAAAAAAGTATACATGTACATATTAGTTCCCATTTATAACTGATTTAGTCCTAAAAATTACATTGAAACAGACATATAAAATAGATTTAATATAAAAGTGCTTTCATCAAGTGGCGCTTTCTATAACATGTGCCGTCACCATCCATGTTTAGCACACAAACTCCCTACATAGCTTGGCTTACTAAATGACAATGCCTATAGAGACGACAGAAGACTGAGAGGAGCTTTAGGCACACTTGATAACCCAGCAACAGTCTGACGTCAAAGAGCATTGTTTTTGGTAACAAAGTTTCACAAATTACGTCATAAGGTATTGTGATGCAATTTTGTGGTGCTGTATTCAAAAGGTAGGTCTTGACAACAACACAAACAAACAAACAGTGATGTTTTCCTGCTTTCATATACACACGAAGCATAGGTGACAAAACTATTACTACTAATACATGTACAACTATTATGGAAAGTATGTTGTGAATAGGACTTCTAAAATCTGAAAATGAAATGAAGAATATGCCAACGTCCAAACCAAGTGCCGACACTGGTCCAGCTGTGATAGTCCTTGTTCCAGCTTGTGTCACTGCTATTGTTGGTCATCCCTGGTAGTTTGTTTTGTGAAAGGCAGTTGACCCCCTGCACTTTTAGCCTTAGATGATGTTTACAGAGGAGATGTTTACACTATCATGACAACTAACATAACTAAAGTGTTAGTACAACTGTATTCATGTATTATTATTCTACCAGTTATTTACTTAAAAAAACCATACCCAATAATATAATGAAATGAATTCTGACTCAGTGATTGGAAAATCATAGTATCTGGAACTACTATTTTACAAAAAGAAATATTTTCTAGCATTGTCTCATGTTAGGTGCAGGTTTTGCTCTATAAACGTAAAATATTTCAGATCATAACTAAGGTTATGCGAAAGCACTTTGGTGTTTTACCTTACAGTTTACATGCATGGAACAATCTGACGTCTAAACGATGTGGTTTCGGGCTATCTCGCTATTTTCGCTGTGAAAACAGTTTGTTGACATTTGATTGTCCAGCAGTGAAACAAAATATATATATGGGTCCATTTTCTGTCAACGACACTTCATTTTGAGGCGTGAGTAGATGCAGTATGACAGTGATTGCTTTCAATAATGCTGACTGAAGTTATCGTAGGAACACAAGTCACCAGAGTTAATATAAACATTCTTGAATGACATTTTGAGTAAAATCAATAAACTTGATTGCAAACATAAGTCCAGACATGCAAATCTTATTACGAGATAAGGTTTTAATCCCATGTAATAACAGGACTTACTTGTGTAATCCAATATAGATTTGTTTATAATCTATTTCCGAGTACTGACCATGCCGAAAAGATGAACATAGGTTGGTAGCTCGGCTTATGTATGAGACATACCATTTTGATACAGATTGGAAGGGTCAAGTTAGGACCTCGGCTTATCTATGAGATCGGCTTATCTACAGTAATATACGGTATGTGAGCAATTAATTAAAGATTTGTTGTGATGTTAGCAAATTGAAGAATCTTGTGGTTTGAAGTACAATGCTGGATGGACAGGCTCATACACACCTGCACTTCCGATCAGGGCTGTTGGATCTTGGAGCCAGTCAGTTGCCTGCTGCAACTTTCCCTCAATGGCATTCTGAAAATAGTCCACAGATGTCTTATGATAAGTTGGTAGCAGCTTTGCTATTCAAATATATTCAAAATTGTAGACAAACATCAACAAGCACTAAGTTACCATTATGTCTCTAAATCTGTAAGAATAAATGTACTATTGAAGAACACTTTTGCAATACACAAAGAGAATAATTTTTCAAATGCCTAACATTGTTTCATTTTCACAAAATTCCTAATGATTTAGACAAATAATGTGTTTATGATGAGAAGACTATGAGTGGTGGCACTCAAAAGTTTTAGACTGACTAGTATGCACATGTTGTAGTGAAGTGAAATTCACAGAAAACTAAGGGCAATGTTTCAGATGATTTGACAAGGCACTGTAGCTCACTTAAAATGTGACAGAGACAGTCATTTACAATCAGTTCCTCTCAGTATTGCTCCTCAAATATTTTAAAAACAAATATACTGAAATCCATTAGGAATGCATCACTCTATTATCAATTTAGAACAAACTTTATGGATAACAACTTCTTTTATTCGTGATTGCGACGTTTCGATACAGATTCTTGTACCCTTGTCAAGTAGGAATTGAGGGCTTGTTTTGACCACACACCCGTTTTGTGCGAATATATCATCAGCCATTTGTGTCAAGATTGTTTAGTTGAGGGTCAAAATCGGGTTTCAATCAACTTACAATAAAGAATTGGTAGGTGTCATGAGTGGTGCTCGATAGGCCAATCATCCATAATTATGTTTACATTAAGTTTTAATCGATTGCATGCGACGGTAGCGTAGCGATCGGCAAAGCAGTCGGGTGGGGTGAACCGAAAGTGTCCGGCCTTGTCATGATGTATTGTACTGTAAAGCATATCGAGTCGGGGGTTATCTCAAAAACAATATTTTTCTTTAATCATTAATCCTCGCAAAGACACGACGGCCTGTGTGCAGAAGTCCCTCAAAGTGAAACAAGTGTCGCATATCCTAGTGAAGATGAGAAAAATTGTTGGATTCTTTCATCGCAGTCCACAATTGAATCAGGTCCTGCAGGATAAGGCTGTTCTCTCTCTCCCAGACCATAACCGTATCATCGATTGTGCGCCTTTGACATAGTGGCAAGAGTTTTTTAAATGCGGGAAGCTATCATTATAGCACTTATGGCAAAGGAAACTTCCAAGACAAAGGAGGATTTACCATCTCTAACTGAGGATGAAATCAGTCTTGCAGAGGAAGTCGTTCACTTCTTAATGCCAGTGAAAGATATGACAACACTTCTCTGCTCTGAAGGTACACCAACTGCTTCTGTCATCATGCCGCTGAAACCTCACCTTCTCACTGTTGCACTAAGACCTGACGATGAAGATAACGCCATCACCAAAGAAATGAAAGATATCATGACATCAGACTTTCAGCCAAGATATGTCAAACAGGCAGATATGCTGTATTGTGCATCAGCAGTGGATCCACAGTTTAAACATTTGCTTTTCCTGAGTGATGAAGACATGTATGATCTTTTAAGAAGGTCACGACTCACAATTGCGGAAAAGCGTGAGCTACTCACCCTCAAGACTGACTGAACCCACAGAATCAGTCCCTGCACTCCCTAACCTCCAAGACTTTGAGGCAAATGTGCCTGTTGATGTGTAACCTGAATGTAACGATACCACAGATATCACTACTTCATCAAAGCAAGCAGTAGACTCTGAAGCCAACACTTCCGCTAGTAAAAGCAGTCTGTTGGAGGGAATCCTTGGTGACCCCACTACACAGATTATGTTGCTACATGCATGACAGAGGCTCCAGGATGTCCAGGAAAGGAAGCAGTGGGGAGTGTTCGGGCGAATGATACAAGAGGACCCAAAAACTTTGTTCGCAGTTCGTTTCCACTCAGCTGTCGATCAAGAGAGAGAGAGAATAAACCATGAGATAGGACAAGTTTTCAAAATTACTGCTTCTTCTTTTTCTTGTGTCTCCATCTTGATTGATAATTTCAATGTCGGCAGGGACAAGTTCTTTTCCTCATTTGTCATCGAGATTAAACATTTATCCTGGTGACACGTTTCTAATGGATTTTAGAATATACTGAGCATGTTGGTTGGTTGGTTTGTTGCTTAATGCCGCATTCAGCAATATTCCAGCCATAAGGCGGCCATATATTGGAGCAAGCAACAAACTACCTATAATGTTTCTATATCAGCTAAATGGAATACATTTGCTGTTTGTTGAACATACTTGCAAATTTTATGTGTCAATATCCAAAATCAAACAATGAATTAACCCTTTCATCTACACACAAAACAATTCATTGTGAAGAAATGTCACACAACAGTCAGTACACAATACAGCAGGAGAACAATTTCATGAACATTCTTTATAATAACATTTCAGAGCTACTTCTTACCACATCTGATTCTTATCAGGTAAATACTAAGTAACCAAACTCTACTGTGCTTTAATCACATAATGTGGGTACAATGTGTGAAGCCCATTTCTGGTGTCCCCCGCCGTGATGTTGCTGGAATATTGCTAAAAGCAGCATAAAACCAAACTCAGTCAGTCAGTCAGTTAATCACATAATGAACCACAAATGGAAATCTTGATAACCTTATTGTCATTGTATGATAATTCTAACTTATGATTAAACACTACATCATTCATAATATATATCATGTAATGATGTTCTTCCAATTTGACGTAAATGAGGACTACCTCTACTTGAAACTAAAAACTTGACAAAATCGAGATGGAATAATTGAACTGTCACATCAAATCATCATCAGGAGAATTGTTCTTACTTCTGTGAATATTACTCTCTTACCAAATTCAGTACATATTGAAATGAAATCACCATCAATGGCCCAGAGGCTTCTGAGGAGATGTTTATAGTGAGAGCAAATGTATTTTGATAGAATGTAACTAAAATCCCACCTGCAACAGGGATTCAGCAACAAAATAGTAATCAAAAAAAAGAAAAAAGAAAGAAAGAAAGAATGTAACTAAAAAAAAGGGTCATACCAAGGTCAAAATCACAAAAATATAAGTAATGACATAAGCATCAAATTCCAAACAGCTGTCATGAGAAAAAGATGTTTTAGCTTTCAGTATGGTCAAGGTGCAGAGGCAAAATTACAAAGGTCAAATACTTCTATGATACTATATGTGATAATAGACATGTAAAAGTCTCAGGAAATAACAAAGACCTCCACTTGGTCCTCAAGTCACCTGAAATGTATGACTGTCTAGATTACCTGACACTTTTTCATGACAGTGAGGTCATCAGCATCCCACTCATCCTCATCATATGTTGTCAACTGCAGCACACGAATTATTTCATGAATCTCATCGGACATCTTCTTCACAATATAGTCACGGCCACTCTGTGCATCAGGAATGCCTTGACCTAACAAAATATTAAACATTCAATCAACACAACAATGATAATTGCTTAATCACAGCACAAATAAAGTTGTTAGTGTAACATAATCCTAATTTTTATTATGCATCTTTTAGTTTGCAGTGAAACAAGAAAAAGCAAAACAAAACATTTAGAACCTAAAACGTGTTTTGATCAGGCACATATGCCAAATCAAAAGCAGCATGTTTTCAAGAATTCCCCTAACCATTCCACTCTGCCTTTAGTGTGATTACTTTTTTCAGGAAAATGAAAATGAAAACAGTCCCATGCTTCTAGCCAGAAAAACACAAATGTTTTTTCAGGTCTGTTCAAATGACATCAGTGGTTTGGATAATACATTCTTGATACTATTAAAGTTTCAAGCCTCTTTGCAGCTTTGAGAAGGATTATGCCGTTCCAGTTGAGAGAAACATCAAGTGTGCAGTACAAATGCTTCAGAGCGAAATGTCAGGAGTTTGGTCCCTGGCTGTCTCATAAAGAAAACAGGTAGAATACAGTAGTTGTTGCCCTGCTTGTTGGGACTTATCCCAGTTTTATAGCACTTGCCATATTTGACAAATAATAAAATCTGCATCTGAGATCGGACCACCAGCCTTGTGTTGTCTTGGAATATGCTCTATCCACTCCACTGTGACGGCAGCCTACTTTGAAAGAGAGGGTGCCATGCCCTTAGCTACCCAAATACACAGATCAAAAGCACATTGACCTTGACAACATCTCTTCCTCAAATGGCATAACTTTTCCCATTCATTGTCACATATGGCAAGTGTAGAAAGTCTCCAAGATATTTGCTTCTGATGCAGACTTTATTTTACACATGATAGTTTCAAAGAGTGATGATTAAGGTTTTGGGGGCTCCAAATAAATATATCTAATCCAGGCAGACATCAGAGATCATGGCTTTCAAAGTGTGCGATTGTTGCCTCCATGAGAATCTGAAAACGGCACTGAAACAACAATCTGTTTGACTAAAACAAGAGTTATGAGAATGACTGAATAATCTGTAACTTCCACTTCCTCATGACCTTCTGGGAAAGACCATGGAGGAAACATGTAAGTTTGTTGTTAATGCAAACGGCAAATAGGTCCAGTGGACAGTGGCCCAAGTATAATTTATCCACTTGAAACTTTTGGAAAGCAGAGTTCATTCTGTCACTTCTATATTTTTTCACAGGTAAAGGCTGTCTGCCAATATATTGAATTTTCTCATAATATGACTTAATATGATTGAGGCCTCAATCCTGAGGCTGACTAAATCATCCGAGAAACTGTGTACCAGTACTCTTCTGTATCCACATTGTCTCCCCTTATTTCTGGATAAGTCCACACAGTCGTGTTATCGGTTGTCACCAAGACTAAAGATAACATCAATGATGATTCAATTTCTTGACACAATTTATGGAAAGATCCTATGCATAAGACAGCCAGCTATCGAACCATTGATGATATCCCCAATCTGACCCATAGGTGTCTGTAGACAGGTGATGTGATGTCACTGAGAACTCAAACAGACTGATCAGAAATTAATTCCACCAATTTAGATCATTTAACAGTTTCATTTGGAACAGTGCATAGACATTCAAATTTGGTGATCTTATGGTTGAAGTGTTGAAGCTAACAAAACTGCATTCTGTTTAGCTTTCTTTGTCTTTTATCTGTTGTTATTTGTCTCCCAAGTACCATACAAATATAGGGAGGGGAGTCACAGAGGGCATCTACCCACAAGTATACACAGAGAATGTCTGCACCTCCAACAGGCCGAGAGCATGTCCCCACTGATCTTGTATTCCCACCATCTTTCAAAGTTGTACAGTACATGGGGGAGCAACAGTCATACTTTCCAATAATATATCACAAACTACTTTAACCAATTTAACTTAATCAACCTGTCATTATCAGAAACTGATATTAATATTTTGGCATTATCTTATACATGATGCACTTATCCCGCAGTAGTCTGTAGGACAATACATGAGTTGATGCGTTCAGGAGGGGGCTGGCCTAGACTTCTCTATGGTATCTGTCACAGTTGGATGGTGCGCCACAGATTACAGTAGTCTGTAGGACAATACATGAGTGGATGCTTTCAGGAGGGGGCTGGCCTAGACTTCTCTATGGCATCTGTCACAGTTGGATGGTGCGCCACAGATTACAGTAGTCTGTAGGACAATACATGAGTGGATGCGTTCAGGAGGAAGCTGGCCTAGACTTCTCTATGGTATCTGTCACAGTTAGATGGTGCGCCACAGATTACAGTAGTCTGTAGGACAATACATGAGTGGATGCGTTCAGGAGGGGGCTGGCCTAGACTTCTCTATGGCATCTGTCACAGTTGGATGGTGCGCCACAGATTACAGTAGTCTGTAGGACTATACATGAGTGGATGCGTTCAGGAGGGGGCTGGCCTAGACTTCTCTATGGTATCTGTCACAGTTGGATGGTGCCCACAGATTACAGTAGTCTGTAGGACAATACATGAGTGGATGCGTTCAGGAGGGGGCTGACCTAGACTTCTCTATGGCATCTGTCACAGTTGGATGGTGCGCCACAGATTACAGTAGTCTGTAGGACAATACATGAGTGGATGCGTTCAGGAGGGGGCTGGCCTAGACTTCTCTATGGTATCTGTCACAGTTGGATGGTGCGCCACAGATTACAGTAGTCTGTAGGACAATACATGAGTGGATGCGTTCAGGAGGGGGCTGACCTAGACTTCTCTATGGCATCTGTCACAGTTGGATGGTGCGCCACAGATTACAGTAGTCTGTAGGACAATACATGAGTGGATGCGTTCAGGAGGGGGCTGGCCTAGACTTCTCTATGGCATCTGTCACAGTTGGATGGTGCGCCACAGATTACAGTAGTCTGTAGGACAATACATGAGTGGATGCGTTCAGGAGGGGGCTGACCTAGACTTCTCTATGGCATCTGTCACAGTTGGATGGTGCGCCAGAATTACAGTAGTCTGTAGGACAATACATGAGTGGATGCGTTCAGGAGGGGCTGGCCTAGACTTCTCTATGGTATCTGTCACAATTAGATGAGTGCGCCACAGATTACAGATTACAGTAGTCTGTAGGACAATACATGAGTGGATGCAGATTACAGTTCAGGAGGGGATGCGCTGGCCTAGACTTCTTGGATATGGCATCTGTCACAGTTGGGATGGTGGAGGGCTGGCCTAGACTTCTATGGTATCTGTCACAGTTGGATGGTGCGCCACAGATTACAGTAGTCTGTAGGACTATACATGAGTGGATGCGTTCAGGAGGGGGCTGGCCTAGACTTCTCTATGGTATCTGTCACAGTTGGATGGTGCGCCACAGATTACAGTAGTCTGTAGGACTATACATGAGTGGATGCGTTCAGGAGGGGGCTGGCCTAGACTTCTCTATGGTATCTGTCACAGTTGGATGGTGCGCCACAGATTACAGTAGTCTGTAGGACAATACATGAGTGGATGCGTTCAGGAGGGGGCTGGCCTAGACTTCTCTATGGTATCTGTCACAGTTGGATGGTGCGCCACAGATTACAGTAGTCTGTAGGACTATACATGAGTGGATCGCTTTCAGGAGGGGGCTGGCCTAGACTTCTCTATGGTATCTGTCACAGTTGGATGGTGCGCCACAGATTACAGTAGTCTGTAGGACTATACATGAGTGGATGCGTTCAGGAGGGGGCTGGCCTAGACTTCTCTATGGTATCTGTCACAGTTGGATGGTGCGCCACAGATTACAGTAGTCTGTAGGACTATACATGAGTGGATGCGTTCAGGAGGGGGCTGGCCTAGACTTCTCTATGGTATCTGTCACACTTGCCACAACTGTGTTCATGTTCATGAGGTATATAGACTGAGGTAAGGTAGAACCCGTCAATTTCTTAAAAATCCTGAGAAGTTCAAGGAATTTAGTGATTAGCTGCAGCAAAGCAGTAGGTAGGAAAACAATACAATATAAAATGCAGTAAACCTCGAGACTGTTCCACTTGTCATGGTATGAACGAGTACAGGTGTGATGAGCTGCTGCAATCGCCTTGGCAAATCTCTAATGAATAACCTTTGCCAAGTAAAGATGTGCCAAACGTGAAGAAGTAACATCTTAGGTGACCTATCAAGGGTAGAATCATAGGGTCCAGATCGGGGAGGTTTATGAGGTTGACTAACCAACTCCTTGCCAGCCTAAAGATAGAAGTAGAAGGGTCTCTTTGGGGGCTTGAAGTTTTTGGAGGACCTGAGGCAGGGCATTGGGATCCAATGGAGATACTAACCTGGGCATCTGATTCTTTATGACATGGTTATCTGGGTCTCTTTGTCAAATAAAGTGGCATCATTGGTGTGAAAATCTAATAAAACAGCTGACACAAACCAGACAAACAGGCCACAAAAGATCTTCAAATGACTTTTAATTAGGTGAGATACAATATCACTTGAATAGTGGACTTAACCCACGTGTGGTGAGCCCAAAAACTGCATCTTATCGAGTCATCCAAATGTAAGTGTAGTATCCTTCAAAATGTTTCTAATCTCGGGTCTAAACTAAATCTATACAAACTGTCTCATGTACGCACTCACTTGTTTGTTTCGCTGTTATGAAGATCTTCACACCACTTATAAGAACTGGGGTGTAGTTCTTCACCTGTTCCAGGGATCGCACAAGCATGTCACGATGAACCTGATGAGTAAGCTCCTTCTCACGGTTATCTACCTCCTTTGTCATTTTAGTCAACACTGGACTCAAATTCTAAAAAAATGAAACAAAAAAACAAAATTATTATTGTTATCATCAAACCAGACAAATTCCTCCTAACTGCAAAGTCAGAAAGTCCTGTCATACATCTAACTGTGTCCACTTAAAGGGCATCACATCTGATATCCTAACATGAGTCTTATTCAGGATAACTAAAAACCAGAAAGTCCAATTCCTCAAACTGCCTGAGTAAGAAAGCTTTATTGACATTTGGTATAACTTTGACTCTCAAGTTCACACAGTCACATCCAGTTCATGTTGAAAAGATGGTATTAGCTCTTACAAACAGTACATACCAAAAATTGGGTTGGTTATGTGCACTAGGGTGAGTGGGTTTAGTTTTACGCCTGTTTTAGTAATATTTCAGCAATATCAAGGTGGGAGACTCCAGAAAAAGGCTTCACACATTGTGCCCTTGTGGGAAGCAAACGCCTTAACCACAAGGCTACCCCACCACCCCTGTAGACTAGCGAGTGATATTTCAAAATAATATTTCAATAACCCTGAACTTTAACCAAGGCTGCATGAATAAATCTTTGAGTTATTTATGAGGAGATATTAGCCCATTGGTCATTTGTCTTGATAAAATCTTCAATTTGGTAATCATGCAGCTTGCTTAGTCAATGTGAAAACTAATTTAGAGAATTAAATAGAAATGATAAAATCCAATCTTCCATTTGTTAAATGAAATACCACTATTTTGGTCTGTGAAGACTTCAGTTGTACAAGGTATTCTAGAAAACTCAATAATCACCTTCAAACCAAAATAAGCACATATTAAAAATGGTTCTATATCAAATACATAAACATATACTTGCCTTGACATATGTGACTAAATCTTCCATACGATCAACCACTTCTGTGATGGCCAAATACTCAAGAACATTCTTGCATACTCGAATAATCTTGCGTACCTCTGACTCATCAAAAGCAAGAAGAAGGGCTGATGTCCCTTGAAGAATACCTGCCACATGAATATAACAAAAACAGCCATGAATTATCACCACAAATAGATTGCAGAAATAAGTACGCTTCTCGCTGGACAACTCTACCAACAATAATGGTTGGTACAAACGATTTTACTTGGTTCATTATTGTACACTGTGCAACATAACCATAAACATTAAACATGCTACCTCTTGATCCATCAATCAGCTTCTTACGAGCTGGTACTGAGTAGGGATCAGCTCTGAGTAGTTCCGAAGCTTGGAGGAGAAGGACCGAAGATTGTTCAACCCGACTTAGGGCAGGTGGCATGTCTTGTTTCAGAATCTGATCCTCACTGCTGTTGATAGTATCATATCCAACCTGAATGTATACATATTGCCATAACACATCAACAGCTACAGCCAGAAGTACTACCAACAGATTCCATACAATAGAATTCTAACTGAGAAGATTCGGACAACGGTCAACATACACAGGTCAAAGAAAAGTCAAACTTAAAAACATTGCAAAAGATTTAACATACTGCTTCAGGCTAACGACTAACAAGCTACAGATATTCTAACATGGGAGAGATTGCTCTGTGTATACAATTCCTTGGTTACTGTGAATGCAAGGTTTCAGTATATATGACTGGCTTGATAATGGTACAGCCTTAGAATTATCTCCTTTGTCCACAATACCAACTTCATCTGAGCTTGCAACGATGTAAATACCATGTTTCACCATCACTCTATGAAGGTGAAAATCAGTTCATACACATTTCCATACAACTATTTCATATCTTCTCTTTACTTTACAATACATCTTTTGTTACACTTGGTAATTCCCAGGGGATTCCTGTGGGAATAGTCCTTCAGTATCGTTCATACATATAAGGACATCAGTCTTGTGGTCAAGTGAGATAGACCTCTCATCCTATGAAAAAGCTGAATGTTGAGAAAACTTCACACTGAAGAAATATTCATCTCTAATCATGTCATTGTAAATGAAATACACAGTATTCAAACTTTGTTTTCCAACTGTAATATGTACATACTGTCCAGATGAATGGCATTACCCACAGCACATTTATCAGACAAGCAGCAACTGTTGGTTGAAGTATTTACCCTCAGGCTCCTATGTCTAGGAACACAGATATATATACTACCCATCAAAAGTTTGGACTCACCTAAAACACTCACTAAATGTTATGTATATATATATATATACGGTTACATCGAAGATGATTTTCTCCACTAACTTGGGAGAACCAAATGCAAACTTTATGCAGATGAATTGTACGAGGATCATGCATCAAATAGGTAAAAAGCATGTGCAAATATCGTTCATGTGAACAGCTGTGTTTCGGGGTAAAGTTCTGTTAAGAATTGGCCAATTTTTACTGATTTTCATCATTTACTGAACACATGACAATAATCTTTTCAACGTTATGAATTTGTTGTACAATACATTCATTCCTGTGTAAACAGTACCTTTAAACTGAATGGAATATTTTGCAAAATCAAGGTTAGAACAGTTGACTGAAGTAAGTGGCTACATATACACTAGTGAGTCTAAACTCTTGATGGGTAGTAACATTTACAGCTAAATGTTTACTTCATGTGCATTAGCTTACCCGTACTAAGTTGTCAACTGCTACCTTCACAGCTTTTACAGGATGGGCCAGATCAGGCATGGCATTTCCATCTTCAGCCTCTTCATGGAGGATAACCAGTCTTGAAACCTAAATGGATACACAAAAAATAGTCTGATAAGGCTAAAACATCAACATGATGAACTGATGAACATGGTGAAATGACGTTGAACAACATAGACTGCGTGAGTGATTTGTTTAACACATCTTGAAACACTATTCCAGTTATATCACCAGTATGCCAATGACTGTGTGAGTGATTTGTTTAACACATCTTTGGACACAATTCCAGTTATATCACTAGTATGCCAAATCACTCACGCAGTCATTGGCATATTGGTGATATAACTTGAACAGTGTTCCAAGATGTCTTAAACAAATCACTCATGCAGTCATTGGCATACTGGTGATATAACATGAATAGCCACTGGCCCACTAACCTGTGGCTAGTAAAAATCCAATCGGGCCAGTAAATCTCCACAGTCAATGGCCCGACTGGCTAGTGAATTTTCAGGGGGGTCATTTTGTAAATTTATCTCCAACTTGTTGAATTATAATACACTTTTAAATCATGCAAGATTATGATATGGTAAAAATGTTCATCATATTAGCAGTTTAACGATGACTTATTTGAGCATAAAACAAAATATTTCAGACATGTGTTTTCATATTTGTTTTTGATTGTATTTTACCTTTTTGTAATCTGTTGCTTAGATTCTACATTCAAATTTCTGGCTAGTGAATTATTTTGTACGCTAGTGACTTTCAGGCATAGCTAGCCCGACTGGCAGGCAAAATTAGGAAACTATTTCGCACACTGTGCATGAGTGAGTGATTTTTTTTAACACATCTTGGAACGCTATTCCAGTCATATCACTAAAACTCCAATTAGTCATATTTTGGCACTGACTGGTTTGTATTCGCTGCTATGTGTTTTTAATTTATTTTTCTATTTGTATTAAAAGTCTTCTTGCTGTAACCAAGAAATGTCACCAGAAATAGGAGTTGTACTGGAGTCTGGGGGGAAAGCTTCTTTGAGCTTGTTGAAGGCTTCATTGTGTTCATGGTTCCAATCCCATGCAGTGTCTTTCCTCGTGAGTTGACGTAGTGGTTCACACAAATCAGAGAGTTCCTTCAGGAATTTGAAGAGATAGTTGACCATGCCAAGTAGTCTTTGCATTCCTTGGACATCGGTTGGCTTTGGCATGTCAATTATTGCTTGAATCTTGCAAGGATATGGTTTTAGTCCATCTGAAGACAAGAGATGTCCTATGAAGGCAACTTCTTTTGTGCGAAGCTCGAGTTTGTCTGGGTTGAAACAAATATTCTTCATTCAAACAACTTGTGAGATGTTCGTCATGGTTGCATACAGCTTCCTCAACAGTATCACGTTCCCTAATCACAAGTATGTCATCAGTGATCCTCAAAGTCCCTTCAATACCATGGTGTGCCTGATCTATGAGATACTGAAAGATCTCAGGAGCAAGTGAGATTCCAAATGGCCAAATGGAAGTCACAGACAGCAGTACCGACCAAATGGAGTTCCGACTGTTGTCAAAAAGCTAGAGTCCTCATCCAGGGCCAAGTGCCAGAAACACTCGTTGCAGGTCACATTTAGAGAAAACCTTTACCTTGGAGATATCAGGAAGAAGGTCATCAATCACAGGCAGGGGATAATGACTTCTTTTTAGAGCAGTATTGAGAGGCTTGGGATCAATGCATATCCTTAACCAACCTGTGGGGTTCTTGACAAGAACTAGGCCTGATACCCAATCCATTGGCACATCGACTTGCTGGATGACACCCTTTTGTTCAAGATCATGAAGTTCATCTTTTAACTTGTTTCATGGAGTGTGGCATCCTCTGTAGTGCTTGCTTCACTGGAGTAATTGAAGGATCAACTTCTAGTTTCTGTTCTCCTTCCAGGAGTCCTATGGTTGCATCGCTGAACACATCTTGGTACTTGTCGAGATTGTCTGTCTTTGAAACATAGTCTCCTATCACTGTGGTCTGGAGAATATTTTCATACATGACTTTGAGAAACTACATGATAGTCTTGTTGTACATGTGTAACTTGATATTGGAGTCTTCAAGCTTGGTATTTGCAGGTAAGTCAGACTTTGAGATAACATTGGAGGTTGCCCCACAGTCAATCTGAAACTTTTTGAGAGAGCTATCCACTTCAAGGTGAGTGAGGATTTTGTCTTTGCATTCTTCCACACTGTTCACAGATTCTACTAGATCTAAAGTCATTACTTCTTCATCTGAAGTGTCACTGAGCTGTTTAACATGTTTAGACTTTCCTTTGGAAGTTGGTTTGACTTTGCAGTGTTTAGAAAAGTGAGACATCTTACCACAGTTGTGACATTTCTTGCCAAAGGCTGGACAAGAATCTCTCTCACTTGCTTGCTTAGTACCACAGTACTTGCAGTCGAATCTTAGAGTTACAGGTTTAAGCTTACTCGACTTCTGTTTTTTTGGAACGTCCTTGGGCAAGGTGAATTTCTATATTTCCAGACATGGCAAGAAGTTGAGCAGATGTTGACTCAGATGCTCTAAGTAATGGTTAGATTATGAGCGCCCGTTGTCTAATTGTTGAAATGGTTAGTTAGAGCATGAGGCCGAAGATTAGACAACAGGGCACGAATGATCTAACTAACTTAGAGCATAGTAAGCAAATACATTATGAATTTTAATTATTTAAAATGATGGTAAATCTTTGTTATATGTAAGGGACTATTTTCATATGAATTTCAAAATGTACAAGCCCGTTCCGAGACCGTGCTTGCACGTGCACGTCTGAGCGAGGCCTTGGTTGAACGTGTTATGATTTGCACGTGCCTGACGCGGAAACAGTCATGCGCATTAACGTTTGTTCAGAGCACATTTGATGGCTGCGATACAGTAAGCAAGTCGATAGTATGGAGTCAGAAAGTGACATTGAATTATCTCAATGGAAATGTTTGGATGAAAGTTCTATTGTTGATACAGATTGTATTTACGCACCTAAAATTAGTGACATAAGTGATTTAGAAGCAAAATCTCTGGGGAAAAAAAGCTGGATGAAGATATTTCGTCAACAGATGATGCAATACTGTATTCAGCCTCACAAGAATTGGACCATGGGAGGACACCGGACCCTGTGAGTACGAAATCATGATTAGCAGACCAACAGCCTGACACCATTGTTGATAACCTGAAACAAAAATTTATTCCCCAGAAAACAACGGCAAAACCTGGAATGGGCATGTCGGCTGTTTGAAGACTGGAGATGCGCAAGAAATTCTAGAGTTATGAGAGGCGAAACCTCCGGAATGAAACTAAGTTTGATTGTTAATAAGCTACTGGATTGAAATGAGGATGAACTTAATTATTGCTTGTGTGGGTTTTTTAAATTGAAGTTCGGAAGCAGGACGGCACCGAGTACCCACCCAAGACACTTCAACTACTAGTGTTACTTCTTCAAATTGAGATAAATAATTCTGGTCATGACATTCAGTTTTTGTCAGATTCCAGATACTCAGAAATTTGAATAACCTTGAACAATCTTATGCGTGAGCGATCAGCAAAGGGGAGGGACTATACTCGAAGCAAGCAGACATTATCTTTGTGCAGCAAGAGAACAAGTTATGGGATTTGGATCTCCTTGGCTCCTCGAGACCCCAAATATTACTGGATACTATGCTGTACCTTATTGGATTGAATTTCGCCTTGCGTTCCAGAAATGAACACAGAATGCTATGCATGGACCAACTGAAAGTGGGGTCAAATTATCATGGCGAATATCTCCGTTATACTGAGTGCGCAGCAAGTGTAACCAAAGAGGACTTAATGATATCGGCATACCACCAAAGACTGTGACGGCCTATAGTTGCGGCAAAGTCAACAGAAGTATTGTTTCACTCTACCAGAAGTACGTAAGCCTCAGACCGGCTAATGCTCCAGACGCATTCTACCGGAGACCTCTATCGAAGCCTTGTCAAGACCAGTGGTATGCATCCAGCCCAACTGGTCAGAACACCCTTGCGAAAACAGTAAGCCTACTTTGTGCTGCTGCAGGATTTAAAGGTTAGTACAAAGATTTACATAAAATGAAATAAAATAGAATAGCAAATGTTTTGTCATATACTGCATAAAATAATTTTCACAACCCGATTAAGAAGAAATTAGTTACTTAAAAGGCACCTAGTCTACAGATAAAAGATTTCAAAATAAACAGTCAACTGGCAATATAGAAGTGGAAATAGACCACAACATGTCTATTTCAACAAGTTGAGGGGCCATCTCAAACTTTCAGTTTCAGATTTCATGTGATTAAATAGGGTTGTGAAGGGAATCAACAGGTTTTTACGTTGCTGTTGTCAACCTCGCAGTACACATTTTCAGTTTTTTATAACATAATCTTCTGCACTTGACTAGGATTCACTGTCAATTCTGACAAAGGAGCTGTAAATGACTTTAGAAAGTTTGAGATGTCCTATAAACATGCATGTTTGGATGTCGAACTCTGACACAGTTGAAATAGACATGTAATAGTCCATTTCCACTTCCTCACTGATCTGTAAAAGCGACTTTTGTTAACTAATTTCTTATTACATGTACTAGGTGAGTGAGTGAGTATGGTTTTACGCCGCTTTTAGCAATATTCCAGCAATATCACGGTGGAGGACACCAGAAATGTGCTTCACACATTGTACCCATGTGGGGACTCGAACTTGGGTCTTCGGCGTGACGAGCGAACGCTTTAACCACTAGGCTACCCCACCGCCCTCTTATTACTAGGACAGTATTTTAAGCGATATAGGGGCGGGATACCTCAATGGTCATGGGTTTGCATCCTGCGCGGGGAGCTCGGCAACTTTTCTGCGCTGGAGGAGCAGTAAGGTTAAGGGGCAATGCTGTAGTGCCCTGCATTGTAGTATTACCCTTGGTTTGTCAGCACCAGCATCGCTGCTATATAATTGAAAAAAATAATTGAGAGCGGTGTTAAACCCCAATTCAGTGCCACTCACTCAATATGCAATATAATGACATAACATTTGCGCTTTCACGTCTTTTATTGCAGCAAATCGAGAAATTCATTCATTGATATATTTTAATTTGTACTTTAGTACTATACCAATCATTCCTTGCGGGCGACCTGTGCTACCAGACTCTACTAGTTGGGAGTGGATGAACAGTTAATTGCAAATCGGACTGGCCACAGAAGTAACGCAATCCGGGCTTACAAGAGAACCAGCGAGGCTCAGGAAGAAAATGTGAGTCACATTGTCCAGGGGTATTCTGGGAAAAAACGACTAGTCTCGGCGACTTCACAATCAAGAGAGAGTGTATCAACAGATACTGGTGCCTGCGGCTCGGTAAAACTCAAGTTAAAGATAAATATCAACTGACTGTACTGACTGACTGAGTTTGGTTTTACGCCGCTTTTAGCAATATTCCAGCAACATCACGGCGGGGGACACCAGAAATGGGCTTCACACATTGTACCCATGTGGGGATTCGAACCCGGGTCTTTGGCGTGATGAGCAAACACTTTAACAACTAGGCTACCCCACCGCCCCTCAACTGACTGTAAACAAGATCAATCAGGCAGTAAAGTTTCTGGCATTTGATTATATATACAGAACTGTTGTTGTGTCTTTTTTCCAAACGCTATTTCTGGTGGACATGCACCTTTTCCTTTTGCTCAGTAACATGGGTGTACCTTGCATCGAGGATATTCATAAGCAGACAAGCAGTCAAACGATATAACGTTCCCCAAATTTTTGCTTAAAACATAGGTATAGAAAATCTTTATATAAAGAAACAAGGCTTCGTATTCGTGAAGGGGATTTCCTTTGGATTTTGGTCTTCATCAACCAATGCTTGTCATTCGTTGGTTTCACATTAATTTTCGACTCGCTGTGCGCATGCGTAGAGCGTGTAAAAATATCCACTGGTCAACTTCCGGTTTGGTCGTATTAGCGATATTGTAAACACACTCTAAATAAATGCTGTATGAATATTATTTACGCTTGACAACTGTTCCATTTGCCTATGCTTTTCAATAATTGATGTCCTATTTTGGTGGCATTGCATCAGAGATGTGTTTTTTACTTGTGAGAAGGGGATGTGCAGGAAGGACGGTGGACAGGTGGTGGCGAGATGTGTTTATACAAGAGCTTGTTAACAAACGTTAAGCTATTTATTTAACTAATTCCGGTCCCTTCCATTCATAAATGAATTGAGATCAGTTAAATTTGACATAAAACCATAAATTTGTTTTGATTTTTGCTTTCTTTAGAGTGTGTTTACACTATCGGTAAAGCTTACGACCAAACCGGAAGTTGGCCCGTGGATATTTTAACGCGCTCTGCGCATGCGCACAGCGAGTCGAAAATTAATGTGAAACCAACGAATAAGATGCAACTAATCAAGTGTTCCGGCTTGCTGACTTGGTTGAGACATGTCATCGCATCCCAATTGCATAGATCGATGTTCATGCTGTTGATCACTGGATTGTCTGCTACAGACTCGATTATCAACAGACATCCACCATATTGCAAACAATATCATTAAACAACCAGCCAACGAATGAGCAGAGTCCATCAGTGTTTTGATCTTCGGAGGCATTTCAAGCCTACAGTCATGCATGTCAAAATGTGTCATTCATACGCTCATAAAAGTTTTGAAGTGTCACCGACCACTGGTTCAAGTATATATTGGGTTAATTTCACAGCAAAACTTCATATTTTATATACTTATATGACTAGTTGGAGCAGAACCCAAGTTTGCAGATCTGTTCAAAGATGATAAACACAAGAGTAGAATCCCTCCAATCTTTTAACGACCACTAACTGAAAAGTTTACAAAAAATATATCTTAATTTCGTAAGTGAAACAATGAATGCTCAGAACTCTGTGTATATGTCCAAAACATGCTTTTCAACAGAGATAAACTAGAACACACAGTGGATATGTACCACATTACGAAGGTGGGACGTGTTGAACTTCTAGCCTTTATTCACCATCAGCCGGTACGTCTCTAGGCTTTCTACAACAGTACAAGGATGGAATAAACATCGACTTCTGATGATGTGACTCATAAAATCCATTCTTTCTTACCTGCTGTGCAACCGGTTCCAAGATGCTCTCTATTGTCTTCGTATGGAAGACAGGCATATTTGTGGTAATCAATTAAGTTAATTAAATATACAATGCAAATAACGAAGTCTTCCAACAGACTCGACTTCGGTGTTTATTACTGTTATATATATCACACTGCTCATACGATTTCCCACACAACTGCTTAAAGCCCGTTTGTCCAAACGAGAATATGCTCCTCCCCGAGCTAAACATGTTTTGGTTGTTAATCGTGCATTATTGATGTCACAGTGTGAGCAAATATATTTCCTTACCATGGCATGATATAAAACTTAAAACGAAGAAGAAACTTCAAAATCTGAGACTGTTTTTTTTCAAATCGCCATACACTTAATTACTACCTATCATGCCACAGCTTATATTTGCAATAATGTTACCATCAGAAATATATTATATCTTACAACTTACGTGCAGAGATAAAACAGCTCCGCCGGTTTTAGTGTCATTTAATCGATGTTTGAAATTTTATTTTCATTGTCAAAAACAATTATTACATGTACAAGAGAAACTAAGTCATAAAAGGATATTTTATGGTGTTCGTGCGGGTAGGTGTGATTAAAGGAACTGGTTGATGGGTAGCTGGAATAGGTTGAAAAGCTATTTCAGTCGAGATTTCTTGTGTCCAAGGTGAGGATTTTAATCTATTATTTACATTCGTAATACGTCGTAGTGCCAGCAGTATATTAGGTCCGGAAAGTGGTTGGATATGGGCATGGGCTATGCCTAAAAGAACTTTATGAAATAAGATCACTTTTACTGTGCAGTCACGTTGCCTTTACATCTTACGAAGTAAAAGTAAAAGGAAGTCACCGTGTTTGATATTATCACAAAACAGTAAATAAGAACGCGACTGAAATGTCAAACTGTTCCTATGGCCAAATAAGGAAGCAGTTTCTGTACTCGTGCGTTTTCCTGATGAGTAAATTGCGAATGGGACCATAGCCATCAAACTAGAATACGCGAATCTTTGTGTCGGAATAGTTAATTTTGCACTTTATTTACAAAGTGAAAAGGTGACAGAACATACAGCTTTTGAGCAGCGTTACGAAAACACGCTTGTCAGGTTTAAATAGTTATTTATAGTAACACAGTGAGTACCGGCAGTGTCAGACGTAAACGGCATCGCCTCAAAACAGCACAATATACTTCTTGGCAAATACGGTGGTAAAAATAGACATGGTTGAAGGATGGGGACGAACCCAAACCTATCCCTACATTTTGATTTTTGTTCCCTTTCAGTCTTCCATCAGATAAGCATGCATTATATACTGTCCTTTTAGAAGTATGGTTTTTTCTTTCAAAGTTCTGACAAATTTCTGCTCAGGAATATCACTTTTCTGAAACAGGGATTGACTAGTTAAATTCCGTGATATGTGTATAGTTGGACAATATCCTTGACAAATCGACGGACGGTTTTACAAAGGTTTCCACTAGGCATCTGGGGTTCTCAAACAGAATAACATCAATAATTAAATCAAAATGAAATGAAATACGACAGACGATACGACGAAGACAGTTGCTGTACATAGCGACAGGTTTGGTCACTTTATCAGTTGAAAACTAAAAAAACTTCAATCAAAGGATTGACCGATAGTACGTTGATTTATTTATCACTGTTAGCTTGCGCAGTGGATTTATTTTGTCAGAAGTGTTTATATATGTAAGTTTAATTACTAAAGCAGACGGGAATACACCCGCATCTGGATGTCTAGCTATGACTAGACTTGCACAAGTATCGGAGGTAATAATTAATTGTTTAAATGATAATTTCTAAAAACATGATAAATACCAGACTGGGGTTCTTAGACCTATATTTGCCGCTTCGAAGGATAGAATTACTATACACCCATATGAGCTCAGCCTTCAGTACAGTCTTGCAGCAAGGCTATTCTATGACCAACAACATACTTTGTTCAAATGATTAGCCGATAATATGTTGATTGACTTGTCTTTGTTGTCTAACTAAACTGAATATTGTTTAGATAATCGTGGGTATAATATACTTCCCCTCAAAAGATTAGACTCACTAGTGTAAATGTAGCCACTTACTTCAGTCAACTATTCTACACTAGATTTGGCAAAATATTCCATACTGTTAAAAAATGCTGTTTTTAACAGAACAGATGTGTTGTAAAACAAATTCGTAACACATGCACGATATTTGCACATGCTTTTCAGCAATTTGATGCATGGTCCTCTTGCAATTCATCTGCATAAGGTTTGCAGTTGGTTCCCCCAAGTTAGTGGATAAATTCATCTTCGACGGAACCATGTATATATACATAGCATATAGTGAGTGCTTTAAGTGAGTCTAAACTTTTGATGGGTAGTATATCAGCATACAAATTTAGATGATATGTTGATGATATGGCTGACTTTTTGAGTTGGCGATTAGGTCCTGACTGAGTGTGCCCCGGTTGTGACTCAACCAAACAAAAGTACAAGTATCTGTCCTTAACTGTGAACGTGAAATCCTGAATATAACATATGTTACATAATAACTATAGTAATTGCGGCAAACCCGAATCAGCGCATAAGATCCAAAATAACTTGCTACTATACATCACAGTGTTCGCTTTACGCAGAAACCTGCGTTTTCACGCAAATAAATAACAAAAACACAGGAATTAGACACTTCTCTCTAAACTGAATATAATTGATATTCAAATAATTAATAAGAATTGTCACAAATATTTCCACAAAAATAACTTGGGCTATGTTCAATACAGACACGGATTACATATAACAATAACATCATATTATTATATTTCCCATGTAAGTCGTTTTTGTCTTAGCAGTCGACATAATTAGCAGACATAGGTCATTTACAGTTGACTATCGGAAAATCCTTTACTTGTGACGATATTTAGGAAAATCCCGTCCAGGTTAGCGTCTATCCTCTTGTCAACTAACTTGCCCGCCAAAACTTCACTCTTGACATATTATATAGGTCAAATGGACAAGGGAATAATTAATTACAAACACAGTTGAGTTGAGTTAGGCTTTACGTCACATCGGCATTATTCCAACCATATAGTGACGAGAACAAGTCTGCATTAATAATCATTGTAGGTACAGAGTCAAAATGAGTTTTGTTTCAAAAACATATATTCATTACATTGTCATTTAAAGACATAGCACTAAATTTAAAGGCAGGCAATTTGTTAGTGACATTACACAGTTACAATGTATGATACAGATCAACTTCCCTCAGGTAGTTCACTATTAGATGAGCGCTCACGCGGGAGAACAAATCTTTCAGATGTGTTGCATCATAATGTGAGTCCCTTGCAGACGATCAGTCCACACAGTCAGGCAGAATATGCTTGATGGTGAAAACATCGCAAGAGACACACATGGGGGTTCCATCCCCATCAGTTTTCAGCAGATAGTCATGTGTAAACCGACTGTGGCCAATACGACATCGTCGTTAAATTACATCACCACGTCTTGACTGACAACCCAAGTAGGTATAACTAATTGTTGGCTTCAGTTCGTACAGTTGATTTCTTCCCACTTGAGTGTCCCACCTCTTTTGCACGAGGTCCCGAGTATAGCTTTTGATAGTGGGTTTGAAGTCACTGTACGGGATCAGCAGTGGAGATAAGGGCTTGTCAAGAGCTGCTTTAGCTGCAGCATCGGCTTTTGTGTTACCTGCTATGCCGGCGTGACCCGGCAACCCGCAGAGTACGATGTCACTTTGGCCAGTAGAAAGGTCGTTGTAAAGTTCTAAAATGTCCAGAATGATTGGGTGACTTGAAGTAACGTTTTGAAGTGCTTGAAGGCAAGATAATGAATCTGTGAACGATGAAGTTTTTGGAATGATTCTGCTGTTTAATGTAGGTCAAAGCTGAGAAGATATCTTTTGCTTCGGCAGTGAAAATGGAACTGTTGTCGGGAATCCTAGAAGAAACAGTCTTGGATCCAATGACTGTAGCACTGGCAACTTGGCCCTCATCCTTGGATCCGTCTGTGAAAATGGATCTATGGGTGTCATACTTGGAACGTAACTGGTTGTATTCCTGCTGGAACACCAATGGATTTGTTTCAGACTTTTCGAGTTCAGTGAGGGTAAGGTCGACCTGTGGTTTCACCATCTGCCAGGGTGGCGAAGACAGGAGCCAGTAAGGTGCTATGATATTGAGATTAAGTTTAGCTGCAGATATGTGTGGTTGAATTCTGATTTCAAGTGGTGGAACCAGGCTTGGCAGTTTAGGAAACAGGTTTTTATAAAGAGGGTTGAAAACACAATTGTATGCTGGATTGGACTAATTTAGTGATATACTGCAGTGAAAGTTTAATGCGGCGTTGTTCAAGGGAAGGTTCGTTAGCCTCTGCATATAGACTGTCTACCGGAGAGGTCCTAAAAGCTCCCAGGCAGAGCCTTGGTGGTGAATAGAATCTAATTTTTCTAAATTGCTTTTGCAGACTCCACCATAAACAATGGAGCAGTAGTCTAGTTTAGAGCGAACCAAAGATCTGTACAAGTGAAGGAGAGTAGCCTGATCCCCTCCCCGCTCTGTATTTGAAACGACTTTTAGTAAGTCCAGAGCCTTCAAGCACTTGGTTTTCAAATATTTTATGTGTGGTACGAATGTCAGGTGACGGTCGAATATGAGTCCCAGGAATTTGGCCTCTTCTACTACCTTGATGGGAGTACCATCTAAAGACAAGTCTGGATCCTTGTGTGGTTTGTATTTACGACAAAAGTGAATACAATTTGTTTTGGATTTTGAAAACTTAAAGCCATTTCCATTGGCCCATTTTTGGATTTTGTTAAGATAGAGTTGTAGCTGCCTTTCTATTGCGTGCATGTTCTTACCACGACATGAAATGTTGAAATCGTCCACGAAAAGGGACCCATCAACACAACTGTTCAAGACGTTAGTGAGGCTGTTAATTTTGATGCTAAAAAGGGTGACAGACAGGATGCTGCCTTGAGGAACGCCCTGATCTTGGTGGAAATAATCAGACAATGTGGAACCTACCTGTACTTGAAACTATCTGTTGTGTAAAAACTGAGATATGAACTGAGGTAATCTGCCCCTCAATTCAAATTCATGTAAATCTTTTAAGATACCATGTTTCCACTTTGTATTGACTGCTTTTTCTAAATCGAAAAAGATAGATACTGTATGCTGTTTGTTGTCAGTGGAATTTTTAATAAAAGATTCCAGACGCACCAGATGATCAATGGTACTTCGGTTCTTTCGGAAACCACATTGGAGGTCACTATAGAGGTTATTGGTCTCCAAGTACCAGATTAATCGATTGTTAACCATGCGCTCCATGGTTTTACAAACACAGCTAGTTAGTGATATAGGACGGTAGTTTGAGGGATCAGTATGATCCCGGCCAGGTTTTGGTATAGGAAAGATAATGGCATTGTGCCACGAAGGAGGAAAGTTGTCGGTTGTCCAAATGTCATCAAATATATTGAGTAGTGTTTCCAAACTTGAATCCGGGAGGTGTTTGAGGAGCTGATAATGAATATCATCAGCTCCTGCCGCAGTGTCGTGATCCTGCCCCAGGGCAGTGCATAATTCATGGAGAGAAAACGTTTCATTGTAATCCTCACCATTATCAGAGTTAAAATTGACTGATTTCTTTTCTTGTTGGGTTTGGTATTTCTGGAACTTTGGGTTATAATTTGTGGAAGAGGAGTGGTTTGAGAAAGTTTCGCCAAGTTTATTTGCAATTTCAATTAAAGAGAGTCACCATCTTTGAGATGGCGAACACCAGATTTGGATCCTTTGCCCTTAATCTTTTGAATCATGTTCCACACCTTGGACATGGGTGTGCGGGAGTTGATTTTGGACACATATTATCTCCATGACCGACGTTTAGTTTGATTAAATGTACGTCTTGCCCTGGCATTTGTCATTTTAATGGCATTCAGGTTATGCACAGTAGGATGTTGTCGAAAGTATTTTTCCGCCTTCTTTCTATTTTTCCTAGCTTGTTTGCAGTTTGTATCAAACCATGGTTTGCGTATGTGCGGGTTTGCAGAGGACTTAGGAATGGTTTCTTCTCCAATAGTATTTAAGATATCAGAAAATAGTTCCAAGGGATCAGGAACATTCCTGAAGTTGTCCGGTATAAGTTTTTCAGAGCAGAGAGTTTGGAATAATGGCCAATTGGCCTTAGTAGAATTCCATCTTGTTGAAGGTGGTTCATCCGCGGGATTGATAGGAGTAAGAAAAGTTGTGAAGTGGTCACTTCCACAAAGGTCATCGTGGACCGACCATTCAAACTCGTTTAAGAGATTAGAATCCGTAAGTGATAGATCAAGTGCAGAGTATGTTCCAGTGGCAGGATGGAGATAAGTGTTTGATCCATCGTTGAGGATGCATAGATCATTATTTGAGAGAAAATCGTCAAGGACCTTTCCCATATTTTTTGTATCAGTACTCCCCCGTAGAGGCTGTTCAGGTCGCCCATGATTATGCAGGGCTTTGGGAGTTGATCATACAAGTTCTGAAGATCTGATAGGTGGACAGCTGAGGAGGGCGGAAGATAGAGTGAACATAGTGTAAACCCTATGTTCAGAGTCATGCGGACAGCAACAGTTTGTAGGTTGGTGTTAAGTGGAACAGGGCTATGGAGGATGCCTCACCAGGATAGAAGTGCCTCCTGTAGCTTTTACACCGGGAGGAGAAAAGGAGTGGTAGGAACTGTACCGACTGATGTCAAATTTATCAGTCCTTTTAGGTAGGTTTCTTGGAGACAAAACGCGGATGGTTTGAAGTCTTGAATCAATAACTGTAATTCGTTATAATTATTCTTAAGTCCTCTGCAATTCCATTGAATCATATTTTGTGGATTCATAGTGCTTCCACTGGTGACATGTCACGTGAACGTGAGAAAGCGTTTGATGAACTCCTATTGGTGTCAGGAGGAGATGGAGTGACCTCCATATCCAGAGGGCCAAAGGAGTTATGGACCTCGACGGGGACCTCTCAAGGAGAGGTGGCCTTTGGTCTTGTGTTTGGCAGTTGCTCAAGCTGCTTTATTCTTTGTAGCTTCTTTCTTTCCCTTTTTTCGCGCGCAGTTTCTGTTTCTGATTTGGGCATTTGTTCTGGTGCTTGTGATTCAGAAGTTTTGACTTTAGTAGTAGATATAATGACAGTCCGAGATCAAGTCCAACAAAATCCTGTGCAAAGCTTTATTTTACAAATAAAGCTTTTGTCAGGCCCTTAGATCTCGCCCCAGTATATCTACTACTTTTGAACCCCCAGTTAACTTCTCGGCCCCATGGGGTACAATAGTGTCGCACGTGGCACTACTGTACCACTATGACGTGTTGACAGGAGGTAACATTGTAACGTACGGTATGATCAATAATTCCTCTCTAACGAAACCTCTACCCGGCCAATCTCTCAAGTAGTACAAGTTCAGCTCGTCGGTTTTGATGTCCACTTTATCTATGTTGTAAGTTTTGGTAGAGGTACCTCACGGGGGCCCTATCTGGTATCTGTTTCTCTTTCCCACGCAATGGTGCAGCCGACTCTGCCACTATTGATTTTAGTTTGATAGCGTCGTCTGGTTTCTTGCCGGTGAGACGGGTGGTTTCGTGCTTGATAGCCAACACCACCTGAGGCAGCCGCGCTACCCATTCCATCGATCGTTTTCCCAGGTTGACCATCTCTCTCGCATACTGGTGCCCGAATAAGCGCTCAGCCAAAGTCCTATTGAATCTCTCAACTATGACTTGGCTGCGATGGGCTCCGGCCGTGCCACGCCTGACCTTGGTATCATGTTTGTCTAGCAGGTGTGACACGGCACCCATGAACTCCCGCCCGGGGTCGACTTGCAGCTCTGTGGGCCACGTCAGCGGGCTGCGTTTGTACATGCGTTCGAATCCGCGGGCTACCTGGGCCGAGTCTTTCGCGGTCAAGGGTTCGGCTTCCTTGTAGCGACTGGCCACGTCCACGACGGTTAGGGCATACTTGTACCTTTTGTTGTGGGGTAGGAACAGGAGGTTGGCCTGGTGAACGCTATTGGGTATGTTAATACCGAACTTCCTTCTAGGTACATAGCGTGGTGCCGGTAAATAGATCTGCCACAGGGCTTGTTTTTCAAACCTCGCTTTGGCCTCGTTCGGGGGTACTCGCGTCATTTTAGCCAGCTTATGTACGGCGCTAGCTCCTTTCCAGTACCCTTTCTTGGTTCAATTTTCTCATGCCCGTACGCGTACGTGTTGATCCCATCAATAGCTATCCAACGCTTAGTGTCCATCGGCGACAGGGACGTCTTGTTTATTGTCAGTCCGTATATCCTATGCCCATCACTTCTAAACGTGTTAATTTTATGCCTCAAGGTACGGGTCTTGAACAGGGCTTCCTTGAATCTGGCGTGTTTGATGTGTTGTTTAACCACATACTTCTTAACACCCTTCGCCTTTCGGATCTCACCATTGTCGGCCTTCAGGATGGAGTACATCTTGGGTCTCAAGCCTATGTACTCGGCTATTGGCGTGCCAGCACACTCGTCCTTCATCTTACCTAGGACCTTTTTATTTACTGTGCTGTGTATGGCATGGCCCTTGGGGTAGTCGCTGGTGTCGTACAAATCGAGGCGTTTTTTCATGTCCTCGTACAGTCCTCGGTTCGAATCTCCATCAGCAGGGAATCCGTGTCAGTGTACAGCACTTCACACCTGTCGCCGTACTGTTTCTTCAGTTCGTTGTAGTAAAAGTCGTACATCAGGTGTTTGGATAAATCGAGAATGCTCATCCCCACGTAAACAGGCCGGTTGAATTTGATGTGACTTTTCTTCATGTGTAGGGCAACCAGATCGTCGGTGAATATCTTACTCAGGTTGAATGCCGGGCTGGCTATCAGTCTCCCGAGCTTGTCATCCCCTTTCGACCGAACCAGCTTCACGGTCACGCGTTTCCTCAGGTTCTCCATAGTCTTACCAAACACCAAGTTGTTCATGAGCTTGTAGAGGTTTTTTCTCAAAGTCACTAGTGGCCAGCTTTCGCAGATCTGTGTTCATTCTGATGTAGGGCTCCATCCAGGGGCTCTGGTTGAACACGAGCACCCTGTGTATTTTGGTCAGCCTCATACCCAACGGCAGGTACAGCTGTAGGTTGCGATAGTGAACGATGTACTTGGTCTTATTCATTAAGTTGGGCACTAGTTTTTCAACGTCTGCCACCCGCCCACCTAACAAGTTATGTTGGTACTCGGACATCCAGTCTAGGTTAACCCTCATACGTTCGGGGGCCAGGGGGTAGCTGTTGTGTAATGCCTTGGGGTATTCCAAGTCCACCTCGAGGATATAGCCTTTGCTTGAATCGTCCGTGATGCTCATAACATCAATCTCGTGCGATGCCCATTCGAACCCCCCTGTGGGTAGATACTGGCTCATGGCCCAGCCGTACAGGTTGTTGGCGTCGAGGTAGAGAATATGATTGGTTGGCTTGCACGGGTCGTAGCCCTTCACGTATTGATTATTTGCTTTTGCGTATCGTTTGGTAGCCATGGAAATCCCACCTCTCAAACCTTTCTCAATGAATAGGTGCATGTCGTAATCGGTGAGCAATTCCAGCTTAACTCCGGTCTTTTTCAACAATGCATCCCACGACAGACCTGGGCTGGTGTAGTACCATGCGGGGTCGAGTTGATACTGCTTAAAACACGTCCTCCTAAACGTCTCAAACACGTCGGCTAGCAGGAGTACATCTGTCCTCAAGTACAGGTCGTGGTAGTCACCCAGATTCTTACAGCCCAGTTTATTCCATACGTTAATCGCGTGTGAGTAATCGTCTTGGGTGATTGTCGAGTCGGTCAGGTTGCTGTAAAATTCTCTGATGGGGGGTAGTCTGGTCTCGGCGAACTTGGCCCAGCCATCCATGTACTCGTAGGGGTACACACCCTTCCTCATCAGCAGGGGTCGAGTCTCGGCGTCCGTATATCGATCGGTGATGGGAAAGGTATCGTTGGCCTTGACCAGACTGTCGAGTGACGACAGGAGGAACTGAACCGAGTCGATGAACCTCAGGCCATTCAAGCTGAAGGAGATGTATCTCTCCATGTTGTTGGGGATGCACGTCAGGTTGCCGTTGACTTTCGCGATGGCCTGAGAGTCGTACCCTCTCAAGTTGTGGAGGACCATGGGGATGTTTATTGTCTTGGGGGTGATTCTAAGCTTGAGGTTACACACGCTGTGAGCGGCGCCTCTATACTTACCGGTGACGTAGCAGTGATCTCTCACCGAATCACCGTTCAGTGGGCTATCACACACGTGACAGTGAGTGCTGCAGGCGTGAGCTAGCCGGTCGGCTTGAGTCATACGCACGGGAGCGACTGTGTATAGTGCATTCCTTATACTTTTCTCTTCCTCCTGCAAACACTTTAGAAACTTTTCAGCCGCGTCGGGACCCCTGTACACTACGGGAGCTTTCGTTTCCCCATCACATGGGACGACCACGTATCCAAACCCACAGGCCTCGTGCTCCTGTGTTTTTTGTGTGTTGAGGGTACCCCCAGCAGCGTCAACGGGAATGACCAAGGCTTCGAAGTCGGCGTAGATGACATAAGGCATGGACATTTGGTTCTTGTGGTTGTCGAATTTTATTATATATTGTCACCTTCCTTGGGCATGTCGACTCGTATGGCCGTCTGCCCCACACCTTGGCAATCCCCCCGGTGTGATTCCAGCAGGTCGGGTCGGCTGAAACCGTGCAGGCATCGTACACAAAAGTGTTTTTTCCCATCGTGTTTCGACTGGTCGTGCAACAGCCTGCTGAGGTCTTTTATCCACGTGTAGTGGTACTTATCACCTTGCTGGATCATGAATATATTGATAACGCGGTGGGGGTTCCCCCCCTCCCCCAACATTGGACTGACCCTGTGCACGATCGTTGTGTTACCTTCGTGCCCAAAGACGTTTATGGCTATATCATTCTGTTTTTCTATTTTAGTGATCTGAGATATGGGGGTGGGTTCGGTTATTTCATCCCAGTTGAGCCCATCGTCCATAACTAGAAGGCCTGTTCGAATTAGTGTCAGCTGGAAACAAGGCTGACCTGATAGCTAACCTCATGCAATCGTCTCCTCTATTCTTGATGTTGACTATGGCCTGTTTTGCTTTGTAGTAGGGGGGCAAGTCTAGGTACGACCCGCCTCTGAACGGCACGTAGTTAGCTATGTCTAGATAGACATTATCGATTTTATCCACGACCCACCCAGAACCCATGTGTGTGTAGCGTTCTAGGTATTCTCGTATCTGCTGAAAACTGATATCGATTGACTCGTCTATAGTCTCGGTATGAGTCATGACTTCTTGTTTACCTCGGAAGTAAGGCTGAACGTACTCAATGACCCCAGCCCCCTGCTGTTTATCGAGTGACATTTTCACTGTGATTTGAAACTTTATACTTCCCAAATCGTTTAGTTCCTCATTGACTTTATCAGCGATTAGAGGCTTGATATCGGCGATGTCTATGTTCCTATCAACATGCATGCGCCAGCCTCTCAGATAGTTACCTACAGCGCGCTCAGTGCGCATGAACTCTAGGTCAATAGCTCTATTCTGCCATAGTTCTACAAGCTGGGACTTCCTCATACGGGAATAACCTATTAACCCCAACTGGCGGGCCTCCTGTTTGAGTTGTTTCACAGTGTGGGGCTTTGCTAGGGGGTCGTTTAATAATGTGACTAACATGGCTCTCCCCAGGCGGGAATAACCCGTCAACCCTAGCTCTTTTGCTTGGAGTTTTAGTTGTTTTACCGTGGGAGGGGTTGTATGTTAAGTAATCTCAACAGCTGAAGTTTCCTCATTCGAGAGTAACCAATTACACCTCGCTGTCTCGCGATCTTCTTGAGCTCCTGAGTAGTAGACATTGTGTACACACCTAAGTATATCAATCTCTAATTGGGCCACCGGCAAGGGAGGTAACTCTTCCAACCTTGATAAAATAGAGGCGCTATAAAATCCTTAGTAAATATCTAGATAGACCTTATCGATTATACCCTCGACCCACCCGGAACATGCGCAGCATAGTAGGGTGTTTTGTATTATTTGCAACGAGTCGTCAACAAGTATATCTATCTCTCCATGCACATCTACTCGTCCACCATCAAAGTAATTCCAAGTGTGCCCAGCCCACGGTACATCAAACCCTACTTTCACCATGATTGTAAATGAGCACCCCTTATATAGTTCGCTAACAATCATGGGTTTGAGAACACTGATATCTATACTTTCCCCCACATACATCTGCCAGCTTCTCAGGCAACGACTTTCCCTGGGCTCAACTTCCACGAACATTGTTATACCTAGGTGTGCACAGTCTCTAATTGGGCCACTACACTGCTATCCTGAGGAGGCGCCTACGTTCTTTTCTGTAGTCTTTTTTCTTCTCGTAGATAAGATGATGTCTGACTACGTTTGCTCCGTGAGCTTTGCATAGGCAGTAGTGACCTTTCACCCCGACACCACACACAGAACACGTGTAGTTGATACTCTTTATATGAAAACAACAGTACCCCTCAGTCCTGCAGCTCCTACCACAGGCCTCGGTCTTCCCCATAAGTATGTACTGGCATCGGTACGGGGCAGTTCTCAGCTTTGGTACTTATATGAGTACTTAGTCTAATTGTTTTGCAACCAATGCAGTCGCTGCTAGGCCAAGCGCGATAAATACCAGTTCTCGGTCCTTTTGTCCCGAGGATGGTGTGTAGTACTGAGCGAGTGTGGGCTTATGGAGTGGTTCTAGCTCTTTACCGGTTAGTAGGTAGTATTCTCTCGCTGCGTCGCCGACATCATGGAATGTTTTAACGGCATGGTTCTCACGCCTGAGTTGTTCGTTAACGCTGCTTGAAATTTCTCAAAGGCCAGGTTGTGGCTCTTACGCTCAGCTTGTATCTCAGCCGTGTGTGACTCCCGTAGTTTCGAGAAGAGGAAATTACTCCCGGAAAATGTCAGGGCGTTTACTAACTCCCCGCCGACCATCATGGCGATCGTAGCCATCCTATATATAGTTACATTTACTTCAAAATATTTTCCGGTAGGATCCCTTGTTTTACTAGGATGTCCTTGGTGGCCATCGCCATACCCAGGTTCATTATGAGCATACCCATATCCTGCAGGTTGAAATCTAGCTTGATAGTAGGTTGTTTAAGCACCATTTTGGTCAACCGAGCGTACCCTACGGCTAGACTGGCGACCACGGTGGCGTGGTATGCATCGTTGACGAACGTTTTCCCCTCAGACATTATGTATATGATATAAAAATATATATTTATAATATGATATGTGGGTTGACCTCTAATTGTGCGGGCTCCTCCCGGGGAGGTTGTTTATTATATAACCATGAGATAGCCACGGCAGCAGTTGCGCCTGCAATCAACAGGAGTGGAGCCCGGCTCCATGTGTTACTCTTATGTTGGCTAGACCACCTTTTTTTACCGGCAGCTACTCTCTTAGGGTTCTTCTGCCTGGTGACTGTAGGGGTCACCTCAGGAGGGTTCACCATCAGGGGAGGGAAACCCTCCCTGGGGGTTCCCCAATGTTGGGGTCTCCCCCAGTTGGGGTGGATTTCCCTCGTTCACCTCCTTTGCAGCATCCATCTTGTATACTATTATTATTATTTTTCCCCTCCTTAAATTGGCAATGCTTTGCTGTGATAATCGCCACCATCACCGGGGCTAAAAACATACCGTATTTGCGGTACAGCACGCAGCTGATAGAGCTTAAGGCGTGTTCAATAAACGGGTCTTTATCAAGGTCCTCCCACAGGTAAAGTCGACGTTCCTGGGGAATGGGAAGGAAGTACGACACTATACCAGTGTATATCTTGGTCATAGCCGATCCTATAGTTTTTGTCATCTCGGCCCCGAGTCTAGTCTCGTATCTCGCGTACAGCTTATCGATTTCTTTGGCTGACATTTTGTGAATTTTATCGGGAATGTAGTCCCCAAAGTAATGTTTGGCTTTACCACCGACTGCCAGCGCCACCAGTCTCTCTCGCTTGTCGTCACTCACCTGTGGCGACTGTGGCACCAATAATTGTTCTAGCAATTCATCACACTCCATCTTTTAATGTAATAAGCAAGTTTTAGTTTAAATAATATAATACCCGATGCAGGCGAAACATAACGAGATAAAGGTTAAGTTGCACATGACTAGCACTTCAAAAACAACCATCGTATAGAACTGTAACAATTAATTGCTAAACGCTAAGCTTTGCTAAGCATTGCTAAGCTTTGCTAAGCATTTGCTAAGCATTGCTCAGCTAAAACACCCTATAGGCCACGGGTTGGTCGGTCTTGAGCACGAGCTTAGCATGTTTAGTTTCAGCGAGCTGTTTCTTCACCGATTCCCTATCATGTTTATTCATCACATTGGTCTCTCTCAAACGCTCCTCGAATGAATCCCTGTCCTTGCAGTGGAATAAGGCCACCCATCTTGTCTGCTCCCTGAGGTCTTTCAACACCGAGTTGAACTTCTGCGTTAGCACCCAGACGCTGTGCTTTGCGTGCCGGACGGAGAAGGCCAGGTACGATAGCATGTCTCTCTTTTTTGTTATCTCATGATTAGCGCCGCAGTCGTCCAGTATGAACAGAGTCGACTCCCCCTTGAATTTGTTGTGATAAGCTTTCAACCAGTCCTGTTCCCGGGTCGACTCTGTGTACGTCCGGGTCCGTCATCACCCAAGGTCTTTCCGTGTACGTTCTATTCATGTGCAGAGTAGGGCACATGATAACGATGTTGTCGAACACATCCCGGTAGTACCCCTCCAACATATTCAACACGAAAACGGTCTTCCCACAGACTGTCTGTCCGCACACTATGGCGCAGTCACGGGGTAAATCAATAGATGGCTTGCCGCCGGCAGGCAGTGGCTTGCTGCCATCAATAGATGGCTTGCACGAATCTCCCATTGTCTATATTAAGTTGCGCGTCCATTATAACGTACAGATATAATTTCAACTTGCCCGCGGGTTGAGCCTTCTTGGTAATCTGGATTGTAATCCCTTCGCTGCCGTTGCCTATGCGGCGACCGCTGCCGTGCAATTTATCGTCATCCGTGGATCGCATGTCTAACCACAGCGCGTACTTGGTGGTCAGGTATTCGCCGATCTGCACGGAGGATAGGTCTAGGTCTTTGGTTATGTGTGGGTGCTGTTTGATAGCCGGTAGCTTTTTTATCTCATCCCACTGCTGGTATGCCCTCATACCATGACTGAACAGCTGGTTGGGCACGCCCTCGATGGTCACTGGCCAGCTCCGGGCTAGTGACCATGTCGAACTCCAGAGAGATGTTGTCTATGGTGTAACTGGCCTCATCACCGTTCGGCGTACACACGACTTTTGCTGTAGTCGTTAAATGTGAGCTCGTATTCAAGCCTATCACCCAGCGCGGCCTGGTAAAACGGCGCGTGTCCCGTGAGCAACTCGAAGTCGAGCGGCACGCAGAACCTGTTCCTGTACGCTTGGGCGTTGGCCTTTTCACCGTCCGAGATCTTGTCTAGCTGGTCTGCCGTGAAGCCGTACCTCACGCGCAACCGAGTCGATTTGCTGATGCCTTGGTACACGTCATTGACGCGTTCTCCCTCGCTTTTTTCCAGAGGTCCCCGTAGCAGTGAAAGACGTCGCTGTCGTCGATGCTCAACACCTCGTTACCGCTGATCTTGATGGTGGTTTTCTTGATGATGGCTCGACCTACATTCCGCACTAGCTCGCGTTTGTCGTTGTCGGAGGTCAACGTGAGGTTGAACATCAGTCGAACCGTGCCTGGTACGATAAGGTCATTCTCACCCAGGTTTGGGAATCTAACCAGCAGCATTTGGTTCTGGTCTATCTTGCTGGGATTGTTGGTGATGGTCACCAACTGGCGCACGGCTCTGACGCCTAGAGGCTCTCTTGATCTTCGGAAAGGATCTAGTTTCCTGCCATACATTGTTATATAGATAAAATATAACAGTTTAATATAAATAATGGCTGAAGGCGGTCATGAGGACATCCCGATGGATGATATGTGGGATGATAGTGCCCAGACGTTCGGGGAGGATGTCACCACATTCACGAACAACCACTTAAGTGCTGAACTTGTACAGCCGGCCGTCGACGATTATTACTCCGCAGTTGAAAAGAGAGACAACATCAAGCCGTTGGTACGAGACTATGCCAAGTTTACCATCGATAAGAAGGGCACACTTCGATTGAAGGCTCACCCAGGGGTCGATATCATGAAAAAAGACGGGAAAGGACCGTATGCTTTGTCAACACTCTCCTGTCGCCCTGGTGGTAGTCAACTGATCCGTGATGAACTAGGTTTCATAGATGACGGTGGCGCACGGCCTAAGCTTCCCCCGAAGGTCATCCAAGATCTACAAAACATCAGGGCCGAGCTCAGCGGTGAAGGTGATGCTAAAGAAACATCAGACAGCATCGAAAAACTATTGACCACGTACCATGACAAACCCTTGCCTGGTTTCGAATTCCCTGTTCGAAAACTGCGAGGCCTAGACGAAGCCTTGAAACGTGTACGCGGAGAACTCGTGAACAACATGGGGAAACTGAACGAAGTCGACGAGCACATCGCTCGCGGGAAAATAAAACTCACCGAAACGGAGGACGATGATATGAAACGTCGTATCGAGGAGAGAATAAAAAACTTGGAAGACGAGAGACGGACTCGGTTGGAATCCGCTTCCTCGAACCGTGAAGCCCTCCTATCCCAGATCAGACGGGTACGGGAAACCATCGATCGAGTCCTAAATGAGGACACCACGCTAGCTGACAGGATCCGAATCCTCTTCCGAGAGCAAGGGATCACCATCACCAGCATTCTCACTGCATTGGGCTTCATCATATCAACCCTGATGGTGACGCTGAGTGGGGGTACCCCCACACCAGGTGGTACACCCACTGGTGGCGTCAGAGACTGGATAAAAAAACACCTGAAATCACTCGGTGAAGCTCTAGCTAAACTCGCTGGTAAGGCCACCGAAGCCCTACCCGGCATCCTGGGTAGCATCGTCTCGTGGCTGCTGAGCGCTCTGGCTAAAACTGCCACGTGGCTCGGTCAAACTCTGTGGGCAGCCATCGTCGCCGTGGTAGGGCTGGTGTACATAGCAGCTAAGGAATTTTTAACCAAATAAGCCCCACCCCGACCGCTACCCCGCCAACCACCAGGGCTGTTTTACGGTTGATGTGCTGCTGATTGGATTGTGGGGGCTGGGACTGTGGGTGTGTGGGTTAAACCCTGGACTCCGGGGGTGGTACGACTATACCCGTTTCACCCGTGGGGGGTGGTACGTGGGAGGCGTTGACATCGGGGTTGACGCCCAACTTTTGGTCTGACGTGGCTACGACTATTTCGTTGTTGTAGCCCACCACTTTGTTGATTCTCAGTCACATGTCGAACACGTGGTCGACCTTCGACCGGGCATATTCCAACACGTCTTGGTATCGTCGGATGGCACCCGGTAGATCGACCGGGGAGGCTATGGCATCCTCAACGTTAACAACGAACTGTTTCTGAGCGTTGTAAGCAGTCCCCTTACCGAGGATGTTGGAACGCGTTTGCGTCTGCGCACCCAACAGCGCCCACACGTACGTTCGAATCGAGTCGTTCAAGCGTTCGATGCCGGCACGAGTGAACCCCCTCGACGTGTCCAACATGAACTTTTTCCAGTCATCCGCTGGCCCCTGCTCGAACCTCCAGACTCGGTAATCCTTGCTTTTGTTGAAAGCAATGTAACGGTCATCCCACTCGTTTGTTGTAAGGTGATGATACGACTTGTACCCCCATTCTTCCATCTTGTCGCTGGCATCCACGATAGGCATATTGTGAGCAATTGGGATACCCAACCCATGGTTCGGTCTCGGCAAACGCCAATCCGTCTTCGGGTCTAGCTTAAATTCGTTGCAAATACGTTCGTAGGCCCGTCTATCGTACTGGTTGTTTACTGCGTCCCATGCTTTGTCCTGTGGGAGTGGAGCGCTGATCTCTTTGAGGATACGCCTGACCTGGTAGTACACGTGGTACGTGAACACAGACTGACTCAGCGGCCCCCGTCGAGTGTCTGTTAATGTCAAGCCACACCCCGTTGTAGCGCAACACACGGCGAAGTTGAGTTGATTCTGCCAGAACTGCATCGGGTTGTTGAACCAAGCGTGGACTACCTTAGCGTTAATCACCGAAAACCTATACCCCTGGCAAACACATCTATAAATTGGGCGCCGAAATACATCCCAGAAGCGTCGACCACAATCTTCATGTGTGGGAAATCTATGTCCAGTTTAGGGTAAAACACTCCTGGGGAGTAAAACACTCCTTGGGAGGATTCTCCTCCTTGTTTGTCCATTTTTAAAGTATTATATAATGGGTATATATACTCTAACATGTACGTAACACTTCCAGGAATAACGAGCAGCGAGGCCGTTCAGCTGATGCACGCGATCGATAACACGTCTGGTCAACTCGAAGTCCCACTCTGCGATATCACCTACCTACCGCGATGGACTAACATCAATGTCAACAACATCAAGCTGTTCGTCAGTGGCGCCCGCAACCAGATAACTGACGGCTACTACAGCGTGTGCTCACTAAGCGATGAGGTCTTCAAGCCCTAGGGAGCCGAACTCAAGATGAACGACTCAAACGGCACAGTGGTGTTAATCAACAACGGAATAAATCCCTTGAGGCTCGGTCGGCCATTGGCGAGGACACTCGGTATGCCGCCTGATGAGATAAAACCAACAACTACCATCACAGGCACGAAGTTACCTGACCCAGTACCGTACCAAGTTCTGTGCATTCATCTCGGTCAGCTGAGCACAACGGACAACATTCAAGGCGGTCACCCTTCCACAATACTGAGAGCCGTACCGGTGAAAACGGAGAAATACAACGACGGTAGAACCGAGTCGTTAGATATAAATCATAATCCTGTGAATATAGGATACCTCAGCATAACGGTGCACATAAAATGACTAGCGCACAAGGCCCCGGAATGAGGTTGAAAAAATGCATCAATGCGGGGATCTCCGACCTCGGGGACACACGCGGATTCGACGACCCCGGAGTAGATGGTAAATTGTATGCCTTGCAACTGAAAAACAACATTTACAAACGCGTTGAAGTCCCCTCTGGTGGAACCCTAGGTGATATAGTAGATACCTCAGGAGCGACCGTCAACTCTCGGTACACCCTAGTCCGCACCGGTGATGATAAATGGATGGTATACCCATCGTTCGGGGGCAAACTGTTCGACATAGAAGATGTTGAGAGAACGACCGTCGCCCGAAACAAACCATATACGCTCGTCTTCATCGACGATGACAAGTGGGTGTTGTTACCCGCTAAAGGCGACTGGTTTCTCAATATTAGGCTCGGCTCCCCCTACGTGTTCACGGAGAACAAAGACAACTACCTAAACAAAGTCGTGAACAACGGAACCCTGCTCGTGGTTTACGTCCCGGCTCAGAAACGTAGCGTAGTCATCAGCCCAGTCGCCAGTATGGCAGCCCACATGCTATCTAGCAAGCCCGGGATGCAAAACGTGACATTGCAGTTGGTGTCTGAATTCGAAGGCATGGTCAACATCCTGGAGAGCCTACCGGCGAACTCCACGCTGGTCATCAAAGTCTACCTAGGGGAACCATCGACGGATGAAGCCGAAATCGTGAAGGGGGTCAAACTCCGGTGGGGGAAACAACACCAGTATCAGGTTTGCACTGTTTACGTTCGGGTGGGTGTCGACTCCCACACCAGTCTGCACGGGGTCACCGTGACCGTGGAAGACACGATATCACTCACCAAGATCTTCCTACCCGACAACATACACTTCATGGGGGTGAAGTGCACCCCTGAGAAATTATCAGAAAAACAATTGGAAACTATCTCGTAATAGTATTATAGCAATGACTAGGCATCGGCCCAACGCTACGCTTAACGACCTAGGGGACACGGAGGGATTCGATCAGCCCGGTGAGGAAGACGCCTTGTACGTCCTACACTTGAAGGACAACGTGTATAGGCGGTTGTCGTTATCAGATTTTAAAGAGCCTGAATGGTTGATCAACATGACCCTCACCACACCTTAGATATCTTTTAAAAGAGATAATTATGTCTCCAAAATTAAGAACAACGGTTTACTCCTCGGGTCTTTCACTCCGGGGCCTGCTGTAAAAGTTCGGACAGCACCAGATTACAATAGCAACATGTTATGGGCATCCGGGAAGAGTAAGTTAAAGTTTGACTTCTACGAGCAACAAACTACTGTGGAGCCAGGCTCAACACTCATTATAGAAGCCTATCTCTTTACAACTTCTAATAGTATAGAACAACTTTTACCTGGGGTAACAATACACTATGGCACCGTAAACACGAACGGACGTTTCCGTATCGTCATACAACCAGACCCCTCAACAGGTTATATAGATCCCTTAGTAAGCCAATATGGGCCTCGTGTGAACGCAGAGTTACCTATTAACCTCTCCCCTATTTCCCTGCATGAGGATCTACACCTTGCAAGCTTCAAGTACATTAAGCGATTATTAACTGAAACCCAATTAAAAATGTTTCATAAGATATATTATACACACAGTATGGGTCTGTACCCCGTCGTAGAGGAAGTCGTGAAGACCCTGGAAACCGTAGACGGGTTCCGCTTGAGACAGTTATGTGATGTAAAACGCCAACTAGAACAAGACCGCGACACGCGGAAAGCACTATATAAGAAATACCATAGAGCTTTCAATATCGTGGACGGGACTGATACTGCCCTTATGGCAACCAGCATGGGACTAGGGGCGGCAGGTGTTGGGTTGTTAGCCACCATCGTGGCCGCACCTATAGTGCTAGGCATTGAAATAACAGCTGGGGTGGTAGGGGTGGCAGGGTTGGTGTTTAAGTTTGTATCCCACAGACTGCATCGTAAGGCATTGAAACACGACGAGATCAGGGTTCTGGCCGAAGCAAAGCTGAACACGGTAAGTGAGCGTATTTCCACGGCACTCACTGACAGTAAGATCTCAGAGGAGGAATTTCGTTCAATCCTCTCTGAACTCGACAAGTACCTTAAGATGCAACAAGAAATCCGGTCCAAGTCTCGTAAGTCTGCTATCAGCGAAGACGAGAAAAAAAAGTACATAGAACAGGGGGTACGAAAGGCCCAACAAGCCTTTATTACAAACACCAAAGAGATCATAGGCGATTCACATTAAACTGTTTCATCGAGGTCAACACGTCATAGCGGCACTATTGTACCCCGTGGGGCCGAGAAGTTAACTGGGGGTTCAAAAGTAGTAGATATACTGGGGCGAGATCTAAGGGCCTGACAAAAGCTTTATTTGTGAAATAAAGCTTTGCAGAGGCTTTTGTTGGACTTGATCCCGGACTGTCATTATATCTACTACTACTTTTGGCTTTGGAGATGGAGTGGCTGAGATGGGCTGAGTTGAGTTGAGTTGAATTGAGTTGGCTGAGAAGACATGACCCATGTCAGATCGGTCTGAAAAGAGATAGTTGCAGTAGTGATAGAAGGACGGGAGACAGCAGAAGAGTAGGTGATGGCTGAAGGGGCTACAGTTAAACTTGCAACCCTCTTCTTAGCTTCATGAAACGAGACATTTTCTTTGTGCTTGATCTTTATGATCTCTGATTCGCGTTGCCACACGGGACAAGATTTGGAGGAAGCCATATGGTGACCACCGCAGTTTGGACACTTCACTTTCTTAGTACAGTCATTGCTCTCATGCTTGTCACCATGTTCAAACTTTTGGCAGTTGTAGCACCGGAGTGGATTGGGTACATAAACCTCCACACCAATGCTGCAATAACCAGCTCTAATAGTTTCGGGAATCTTCGATCGGTCGAAACGTCAAGAGGTAGGTGTTTGCGGGTTGAACCACACCCTCCTTCTTGATAGTGAATCTCTTCACAGCTGTGACAGACTGCTGGGAAAGTTCCTGGACAATTTGTTTCTCAGTCATGTCAGACAGGCATCGAGCTCTGTCCCGTAAAATGCCTCTACACGTGTTCAGTGTTTTGTGCGCTGAGACAGCAACTTTTACATTGACAAACTCTTGTAATTTCAGTACATTCAAGGATTGCTGTCTCCGAGCACATTCTACTAGTAGAGAACCGGACCGGAGCTTTGTGACATTGCCAACCTCCCTGCAGATACCAGCTATGCCCTTGGAGACTGCAAATGGGTTCAATTGCAAAGGGCGTACTCTCGTCATACGAGGAATTGTCAGAGTCCATATGTCTTCGTTTTGAATCCGGGTATTAGGAAGCCATGTCGTAAGGAATGTGGTTCGGCATCACCTCTCCCCACCCACCATGGAGTGTCAACAGGGACGATCTTATATTGCAGCGGATCTCCAAGCTGCAAAGACCGGGGATAATGGGGTGTTATACTCCAACGAATTTGACATGAAATGCTGTAGCTGTCTACTAGATTAAAGGTCAGGATTGTTCGGTCCATGACAATTAATTGGAGACGTACAGAAATCGGAGGTCAGCATCACCAGATTGGCCCATGAGCCACCGCCTGCATAGGTCTGCAAGGCTAATTTGTTTTGGCAGAATATCAGTTAACACTTTTGGCCATGTTCAAAATGTTATGTAATACCAAATTTTGTATAAACATTCCATGCACAGGGCAAGGCGCGACCAGCCGATTGGTAGAATCGGACCTATTCTACCACTCGTCTAGGCAAAGTTAGGGTCGAAGTGGTGTGTTGGATTATTGAACACTATTGCCGGTTCCGTCATCCTCAGCCACCAGACTCCCTTCCTCTGCCGACACTGGGACGCAACCCACGGCAAACGGGTTGCCCAAATTGGTCGCCTCTTACAAGCACAGGATGTCATTGGTTACTGTCGAAGAATTGCTCGGAAGTTGTTCATTTCAACAAATCAAAGCACTGGTTGCAAATAATAATATTATCAGTAATAGGATCGATATGTAAAACCACTATTATAACGATCGTCGGTTGTCAGGATGTGACTTGAACACACGGTATAGGCAAACTACAGTCACAAAATGATCATTAATCATATTCAAACACTGGAACGAGGGTTAAAGCCTATAATTATAATTATCTGTTATGATAATGATCTTATTGTTAAGAAAATCTCACACGCAAAAGATTTGGACAACATATATATACTTTTATTTCTGCACGCACTGGTACAAATCCTACCGCGAACACTGACATCCCTGAACTGTTACACTGTTTGGATGGCATATTAAGGGTGTCGAACTGTATCACATTGTTTGATGATTACTTTAACATAGTTCATACCTAAAAACAGAGCTACTGTATGCATCTGAACATTAGGGCCGTAAACATTTAGATATTATCGAAAGAGTACATTTATAGGCATGTAAACGGATTTTGGTGTAATATAATAATTAATTAATACTTTAACGGTGTATATGGTGTATGTGGGAACTTTTCCCGAGTATTTAAATGTTGTGAAATGCTGGTTTGTGTTCTAAGTTAAATGTGCCAGCCACAAGATATTGCAATGTGATGCTTCGCTGAGACAACCACGGGTATTTGGTATACAATATGTGTTAAACTTTACGGCATCTCTCCGATGGCAAGGGAGTTGATTGGGCTAAACGATACGACAGTGTCTCCGCATCGACGACTTTGGCCACTCGGACTTTGTGTACGTTCAGTCACGCGACTGCAAATATATGTACTCTGTCGACAGTTATTCCCCTTAACAATGACCATGGCTACTTCCAAATTTTACCGCCACGGTCGACCAACCTGAACAACCATCAAAGGTCAAAACACATGTTCTTACACAGAGGCAATCTCTGGGTACCATAAGTTTGTTGTGACTGCCTTATGCACAAACTCGCAGCAAAACGCACGTTTGTTCAGAGATGGGGGAGACATAAAGCAGCGTCAACACTGGACGCCATCTTGGGGGAGAAATAACCTTTTTTCAAGACTCTTACATTGCCCACGTGCCCAAGCACCCCAAACGTAAGACCATCAACCGTCCACGAGCCTCTACTGACCAGAACATACAAGTCACAACAAACTCAAATGCTGGCTCAAAACGATTACAATCACAGTCATACCAACATCTATTGCCACCGACGACAGTGCTTATGTCAATGAGTGCACCCAACAAGAATCTGAACAAGGTGTATTTGAAGGGACTGTTCGTACAAGAACAGTCAGATACTATATAGGAGGCATATCAGCCAACTCCACATGGCAAGCTATTGTAAACTTCCCAACAATAGTTATGTAACAGTCACAGGACTCTGTTTGATCCAGGGCAAATATAACAACAGTAACCAATCAGCCAAGTTAACTGTGCCTAAACACCAATCATTACTTACAGAGGAAAGTGTTGATTGGCCTCAGGGAGTGCACTGTAGGAGATGGTTAAGTGTTAGACAATCGCAAGGCAAGCCCACCAATCACTCCCAGACCAGTGAGGAAGAACGCGAATGGTACTAGTCACGCAAATCCCGATCAGCACAACTCATTTCACTAATGCACTGTTTACTCCACACTCTCTCAACATGGTGTATTCTCACAGATTTAATGTGCCTGAATTTGTACCAGCCAAGTCGGAAATAGACTATATGTTCACTGCTTCTGAAAACATGAACCATATAAACAACGTTAGCATCAAAGATGACTTGAATTGTGTCTCAGACCATCTGCCCATCACAGCCAACCTTGTCTTACATCCACTTCCCTTTTATAACTAAGCCAAACCTCCTACCATGAAATGGAGGTATGAAGTCCACCCAACAAAGTGCCAAGTCATCGTTTTTAGCAGCAAAGCCGTTGACGTTACTCCCAAAGAATGGGTTCTGGTCGGAAACCCAATTCCAATTGGCAAGTGCGTCACTCATCTTGGAACAAACATTTCTTCAGACCTAAATAATACAGAGTCCATCGTACAATCATGTCGCAAAGCAAAAGCAACCTTCACTCTCTTGTTGGAATAGGTATAAAACCAAATGGTGTAAACCCTCTCGTAGCTGCATCAACTGTGCATAGAATTGTACTACCCACACTGCTGTTTGGTAGTGAACTCTGGACTAAACGACTCATCTAGGATGAAATGAAACTGGGAACAACATGGCGCTACATGGTTTAGAAGATCCAAAGTTTCCCGCCACGTACCCGCACTGACATGAGCTAAGCATGATTGGATGGATGCCTATCATCATATTGGATGGATGCCTATTGGATGGATGTCATCAGTCTCGACGCCAACTGATGTTTCTCCACAAACTTATAACTTCCGATATCTTCACATGCAACCCAGTCCCTGCCTACCTTGGTCCCTGGCTCTCAACGTCACCACAAAACATTCTGCTTCCTGGCTCAGCTCTGGATTGCTACTCCAAAACAACAAGAGACAATGTGCACACTGTGCAATCAAGTCTACACAGATTTCTTGAGACATATCGCCAGTAGTTGTACAGCTCTTAAGTCAATTCATGAAATCTTCTGGAACTACACTCTCGATAGTCTCTCCTTAAGTCTCCATGTGCATCTGAACAACTGTGATGAAGAAACTCTCCTGCAATACATCATGGGACGTCCTCAGGACAAGTGTACTGACCCAGACGTTCTCCTCGACTTTCACCTTCACTCAGCTCTCTTCTTGATGTCGGCCATGTCAACCTATCAGCGCCTGATAACTATTTATGCAGTGTCTCACACACAAACATAACAAATCTAGAGGACTCTACCTGCGCCGATCCAATATGAACTGAACTGTGTGTCTCTCGCCTATGTGCCAGCGTACCGGCGCTCATACAATATAAACTCTGAGCCTTTGTATTATATACATGTCATGTGTGCTGCTTCAACCACTTCTACTTTATCTGAATCTCTGTAGCTTCATTTAGTCCTTTTTGAGTATGTAAGCACTTATATAAAATGCACTCATTGTAAAAAGGATAAAATCATTCCATGTAATAATATCACGTGACCAATTGTAGGCCATAGCCTCGGGCGAAGCGAGAAGCGTGGCCTATATGATAAGGCCAGAAATTATTGAGAATTTTAGGAATATGTTTAATTGGATTTCTAGTATAAACAACCTTGACCAGCTATCAAGTGCTTGGTTTCATTCAAGAGAGACAAGTCCGTTAATCCTTTTTCATCAGTTTGTGAAGAGTTATCCCCCTTTGTTTACTTGCTAGCAGACGGCATTTTCAGTGATCCTCAGTATGGATGATTTAGAGAAGAGGAAATTGATTTTAGAGTATTATAACAAGGACATCAGATCAGCTAAAGTGATTTCAAGTAGAACAGGCATCCATTTGTCCACTGTTTATCGTGTTTTGAAAAATATTGCAAATTGATATGGCCTTGAGCACCAGGGAGGCGCAGGTAGGCCCAGAAAATTTACTGTCGGTGACAGGAGGCGGCTTGGTGTTTCAAAAACCACCGAAGGAGTTTAGAAAACTTAAGGCTGGATATGACTGATAGAGGAACTGTGGCTGTCTGTAAGGAGACAATTAGAACTGAGCTGCGTGCAATGGGTTGGCGGAAAAGTCGAGGAATTCCATCACCGATCATGAAACCTGAACAAAAGGAGCGAAGGTTGAACTGGTGCTTACAGCATAGAAATGTTAACTGGGATTTTCTCAGATGAAAGTTCTGTGTGGCTGTTTCCTAATACACTGAAATTCTGGACCAAACAAACTGAAAAACATTTGTATCAGCGCCCATAGTACACTCCGAAATTTAACGTGTGGGGTGGCATATCTGTGTTAGGGGCAACGTCCCTCTGTGTATTTGAAGGGAATATGAACAGTGAGCGGTACACAGATATTCTCGAAGGACATTTACTTCCATCTGCTCACGTGTTCTATGGAAATTTGTGGATTTTCCAGCAGGACAACGACCCAAAACATCGTTCAAAGCATTCACAGGCCTGGTTTCGGACCCAAAATATGGCATTATTAGATTGGCCAAGCTTATAGCCTTGACCTAAATCAAATAGAAAATGTTTGGGGACTTATGAAGGAAAGTGTCAATAAGAAAAATGTGACAAATATTGCTGAAATGAAAGAAGAGGTGGTCCGATATTGGGACAGCATGGACCACGACTTTCTAACTTCTTTGATCAGTAGTATGCCCCGCCGCATTGAAGCCTGCACTGCTGCCCATGGTGACTTGACAAAATACTTACTGTTCACCTGTCTTTGAATCTGGAGTTATGTTCTGCTAATATTCACATTTAATACGTGAGTAATGAGTGAAAAAATTATATTTTTACAATCTTTAAATTCTCAATAATTCCTGGTTGTACTGTAACAGATCGCGTGAATGGAATAATGGACTTGGACCACATCCAATCAAACGCATGTTTGTTATTAAAACTCTGCCTACATGATGATGCAATGGGAATATTGCGACATGACGTCAGTTTTGTGGCTCTATCGGTCTATGCATTAAACAAGAAGTTGTTATCTGTATAGTTGTATTTTATGTCACCCTTTCTCATCCACACAGTGATTCCAAACCAACAAATAATATAAACGCTAGACTCGTAATCTTCTGCAAAAATGTTGGATCACCAAGAATGGAACCAATGAACTTCATAAATTTAAACCAACATTTGTTCACATCTGTTAGATTTGACAGTCAAAACATGATGGGGTGACCTCGTTACTAGTCTGTTTATACACACACATTTGTTCTAAACAGATGTCGAAGCCCCTAAGTGTATCCCTTGTAATTAAATGTTCACCGTCTAGCATCATGTGCTTGACTTTTCAGTTGCAATTTATTCACACTATCATGCAGTATGCAACGAAGAAATATGTTTATCATCTTGATGTGGCGTCGCGAGTAGATAATGTTTGCAACGGGATTTTATTGTGTTTCGATGAAATGTAATATGCCAGTGAACTCCGTTTTGTACTATTCCTGTTTGTAGCATACAAACGGCGAGTCAACGTAGATATTCAGCAAGCATTACATAAGCGTTGTATGCAGTTAACCAAAAGTGTTTTTGAGTGCCCGATAACCTACCAATTAGTGTGTGCTGTTCAATGTGTTGTTTGTTTAGAATGGTCCAACATAACATTTACTGCACATGGACATGAAAGTGAGTGATCCCTTTACAGTTCTGGATTTCAAGTTGACATTTCGGCAAGGATGTCAGAGTAGGACATGATGATACAGCAGAGAGATTAACAAGTATAACAAACTACAAATTGGTGTTGGGGTTGAAGTCATGTCAAAGTAAAGATAGGGGTTAAGCCTGTAAGCTGGTTGATAGTTGACGAGATGATGGTAGGACAACGTTACCTTGGTGTCCGTTAGATGAATGGGATGGTCAACTTGGTCCAGTGACAGGGGTTTTGATTGATATCATCTGAGATAGCCGATTTTGAGTCTTTGGTACAGCTTGGGTGTTCTGTGATGAACATGTTAAGGAACCTTCATCATATGTATGTTTTCATTGAATTAATCATCATGCATCTTCTCCACTAGGAGTGTATACGTACTTAAAAGTATATCTCCTTGACTTTGCAGGAACATTTGAGTTGACCTATCCCCAAACGTGGGAAAGATGCACGCATTTGGGCCATCACTTGTAGTGTTTGTGTTTTGTTACATCACTTCGTTAAAAGAAAGGACTCGTACATAGGGGAAACGTCCCGCCCCCTAAACCTGAGAATCAAGGAACATCAGACAACAGTGAAGAAAAAAGACTCCAAATCAGCCATTTCCGACCATACATAAGCCCATCCGAAACATACCATCCTTTAGAACAACATCAGCATCCTTGAAGCCAACCGGTCCATAAAAAAGTGTTCCTCTTCATCATACAGCTTCTAAAAGCCACTTAAAGAAGATATCTACATCACCTATGCGTTTCTGTTTTTGGAGAGTATATTCACTGAGAACAGACAAGGTATCAAAACAGTAAGCCACTCCAACAGTCTTGAGAATTGTACTTTTTTAAAAGTGTTTACTTCATTATTACACCCCAAAACTCTGAACACGATGTGAACAATTTCCGAGAGAGGTGGAAGCACATTGGTGACAGACAGATCGGGTGGCATTATCTCAGTAAGCCCCCTAATGTTTGGTGTGGGGAAATTATACACACCGTCTTGATATGTGCTTCGATGCACAGTGACCTGTACATCCAAGCTTGCACGAGGGCGTAGGTAACATATGTGAAAAAGACTCACCTCCTCCGATCATCCAGTGGATATGTGTAACAATATTATACTCAACAAAATAACTTGGCACCCACAGTATTGGTATTAATTGTGAGGAAATAATTCTTTTTAGTTTCTTGTCGCGATATAAACATTTCAGTGACACGTAGGCTGATTGAATATTGTTTGTGTGACCGAACAAATGTGTCATAAAGCGTTAAACAACAATCAAGTGCAGCGACTCACGTGATCACATTATTGATCGCACATGCATTGAAATGCAAGCAGACAAACACTGGAAAACTAAACCGGACAACACATAAAAATGCAAGTTACATCAAATCGCGCGACCCACAAAGGCTTCATGATGATGTTGCAACAGATGGGCACCGTTGCAGAATGCCCCAAGGTCTGTGACATCACACCAAGATGTCCAACTTACGTCATCTCAGATTTGTGACTGCAACCTCCACTAGCAGACAGTTGGTCATAGGATTGTATGTCTGGAATCGACTGAGCACATCAGAGATCTTGACACCATACACTAAACAGAAGCGGAGAACGTCATGCACAGTGTGGAGTACGTGAAATGTGTTCCAACATTCGTCCAGTGGAATCTCACTGCCATACAGTAGCAGACCAAGACATTCTGACATCAGCTTCTTACGTTGATGTCATTTGGGAAGACGAGCGCGACAGCAGATGAATCAACCCCAGACCATGGCGAAACATGGACAGGCATTCGTTGATCAATGGTGACAAGGTCTGGTTAGAGTGTTCCGACTGTTTCTCCTGTCCAGGACACATTGTATTGTAACGGTCGCCTAAGGAGGTCACACTCGTTACTGACTTCAGCTTTATCAGTGTGAGGTTTTGTGATCCATAGGAAGTCATGCAGTATGTTTCCAATAAAACGATGCCGCAACCCACTTTCCATCTTTTTTTTACCTGGATGCTGACACTATTATACACATCTATTTTTTAAAATATAAAATGCACCCTCCACTTCCGTTGTGAGATTCAATTTAATAAGTGTCACGTTTTATATTTGGTTGAGTATATACGTATTTGAACATTCTAAATATGTTTGCGGAAAATAACATAATTTCCTTTGTTTCGAACATACAGAACTAGAATGATAAAGTAAATTAATGCATGTCGTGTCTCACACTGTATATATGTTTTGATTATCAGTGTAGTTTGAGTTAGAGTTGCTTTAAATATACTGAACCACAAAAAGAAACGTCGCCTTTCAAAACTTAATGCAAAATTTTGTTCTTACAAGGTGGTGTTTTTATTATGATTGTACCGTTTTTCAAACATGGTTTTCAATCCAAATTGACAGTCATTACCAACATCAGTGTGTTTTCTGATGAAAAAGCATATCGACCAAATGCACAGAAAAAGGCAGACATGGGAAAAGGTTCCGTATGACATTCGTGAAAATGAAAATGCACGTGCATGTCGTGACAACCCTGCCAATGAGAGCGAGTCCCAAACTCGCCTGAAATCATTTTTGTTTTGACACAATCACCATGCCACGACTTACGAGAGATCAGAGGAACGAAGTCTTTGGACGATTGCAAGTTGTCCAGACTGCACAGAGGGTAGCCATGTTCATGTTAGGACAATCTACCAACTGCAGGAGTGCTATCAGGTCACTAACAGCATCCAGTGTCGATACAAGACCATATCGTAGTCCTCTCCTCGCCGCTCATCATCGCCCAAACCGACTGCAATGGGCAACTCAGCATCGAAATTGGCGTTATCGACAATGGAGAACTATGCTTGTGCCTCACGAAAGCCGATATTGTGTTTCGACAATCGATGGCAGAGTGGGAGTATGGTGAAAGCGTGGGGAACTGTTTTCCAATGAGTGTATTGTTGAAAGAGACTCATGGGGTGGTCCAAGCATCATAGTGTGGGGTGCAGTCAGTCTGAACCAGTTAGTTGACACCGTGGTGTTCCAGAATGTGGGTCCAGGATGAGGAAATGACGTGACAGCTGCTCGCTATATTGACCAAGTCATAAGACCCCATGTTGTACCACATTTTGGACGTTACAGATATTACATCTTCCAGCAAGACAACGCTCGTGCCCACACTGCCAGAGCAACATTGGACTTTCTAAGACAACATGGCATCCAAACCTTACAATACCCTGCAGTCAGTCCGTATTTAAGTCCAATAGAACACCTTTGGGACGAGATTCAAAGAAAACTGAATGACCTCCAAAGGACTGGACTCGATCAGGCATTTCGCAGAGAATAGCCCAAGTACCTATGGCCTTCATCAACCGGCTAATTCATTCCATCTAAAGACGATGCATCGCTTTCATCGATGCCCACGGAGGCCACACATAATACTGACTTGGGGTATCTCAATGGTACCATTTTTAGTGATTTTGTTTTTGTGTGAACTCTAAATGTGACGCCCGAAAATGTGTTAACCATACATTGTCAAGTTTGAACTCAGTCCTCCGTTTTGATTGTTAATTAGAGTGGATTAAAGTGTGTGCTTTAAGAAACAGCTATCGGTGCGACATTTCTTTTGTGGTTCAGTATATTAGACGCTACAGGAAAATCCAGTTCAATGAGGCGTCTCAGTCACATGACCTGGCAGCTAAGCAACTCCTAGCACCTAGTTGTAGATGGATCTGTGAACTAAATCTGTATTGTGTACACAGTGCAAAGCTAAAATGGTGTTTTGTTTTGTCTCCATCGAAGTCGCTGCATATCACTGCGTCCTGGAATCGTATGGTGCATCATAGATCGAAGTCATGGCGAATCTCATCATCTCGAGAGAACTGACACCTATTATAAACTGAAACAATATTTTCCGGCAACAGTGAAATAATTAAAAACCGGGGGTTAACAACCTGAGAAAGGCAACGTCATTGTTGTAGGCGTTCATTCTAGAGATCCATTTGAATATGAAAGGCCGCAAAAATATTTCGTTCGACTTTTCGAACGAAAGATACTTGGGTCAATGTTGTAAAATGACAACGTTGTATTTGAGAAAGTGATAACATTCCTTGTCGTAATTTCATCTGATCATTGAAAAAACCACACGAAGGGTAACATGATCAAGCATTTATTTAGAACAGAGTTTATGAAACATAGAACACCTCGATGTTCGCTAATGTTAAGTTCCCCAGGAAAAAAAGGTTAAACATAACATAGTGAAATAAAGTATTTCTGGAGTATAACTGAGTATTTCTCGAAGAGATAACCATCTTGGTGAATGATCTAACGGTCCTTTGTACTGCTGTATACAAGGAATCTGGTGGAAATACTCCCTTGCAGTAGTATCTGACGGAGTACGAATGTGTGTAAGATAATTGGAAAATATGATTTCATATGATGGTAAGTATATTAAAGCAAACTGAAGAATGGTAGAACAAGAAGAGGTATAAATCCCGTCATAACCACACCGAAGGACCTGAATGTCAGTCTTCATGTTTTATGAACACAAAATCATGTCAAAGACTTGTGACATACTCCTTCAAAAAACAGCCGCCGTACTGAATTCATCACCATCCGTTTTCTTCTTCGCCGACCTGCAAATAGAAGCAGATTTACTTAAATAACATGAACACACATTGCCTGAAGCAAGGTAAACTACAACGTCTCACCTTCCTGGTTCTGGTGACGCTAATATCGCTACAATGATAGGGGACACGTGGTGCTGTGAACATCATGTATGTCATGTATCCTAAAGAAGACATCTTTGAAAAATGAGACAAAACGGTTTCGGAACCCAAACTTCACGCCCCAAACATCCGAAAACATGGCACGTGGATGCAATTCCTCTGTGCATTTTAGTACCGGATCAACAATATTTTGCCACTTGAATGGTTGAGCTATGAGGAATGTTGATTTTCATTATCCATGGTAATTAAACGCAACCTTTCTACTCTGGCTTATATGCAGTCGCTTACAATCTGAGTTAGCTAAAGGGGTTTTGGATGTTTTAAACTCAGCGAAGGGAAGCCAATATGTTCAAGTCAAGTCAAGTCAAGTCAAGTGTTTATTTATGAAGGCCAAAGGCCACATACAGTATTCGTATACCTTGGTACATGAGTTTCTGTGGAATAACATTTCAGTTTTAATGCTTGTCGTTTCTTAAATGCGCAATACAAGCATTTCCACAGAAGTTTTTGCATTATTATGAAATTCTATTCTCCTGCATCTTGAGACAACATAATCCCAAAAGTGTGAAAACAGCAACAGTCGCAATTAGGCACATAATTATTACATCCATCTGTACTTCAGGTAACAAACCAGGGTCAAAGAGCTTGTTGAACAAAGTAAATTAATAAAGCATAATAATAGCTTCAGTATGTTTCAACATTTCAGGACACATCTGTCTGTTTCATTCACCATCTCCTCATCACGACTAGGAACATTAGTGCTGTCGGCATTAGAAACAGTATCAAGGACATTCTTAAAGGGATTAAACCAACAAGTACTGTCTTGTTTTTTTGTTTTTTTCATAGCATCTGCTGCGCTTAACACTTTTTGAAAGAAAATGTCTAATGCAGTATTGAGATCATGAATCCCTTATTCGTGGCAAGTGGTGACCTATCAGATCGGCGGTCAGGCTCATTGTCGATTATCAACAGACCACCTTAAAAAGCTGTGTTCGACCTTTCAGTTTTGACCATACTGAATTATCACAATATTCATATACTCAAACCTTTCCCCATCACAAATCAAGGTTGACAACTGGATGCTTTCAAGAGTTTCGATTCTTATTTTCAGTATGGTCGCCAAGAAATTCATATGAATAATTTTACGAAGCCATTTATAATATGAAATTAGGTATATATGTAACTGGTGGCGAGTCTTCACACGTTTTAGCGGCATAAAATGCCAGATATATTTTGACGGGTCATATACTTATGTCAGGACACTGTTAGAGTGCATGCTTATTACTAAAATGGGTTTTCCGATCAATTGATTCACTCGATTTGTCCTGTGCGAGGTCGATTTCGTGTCTAGAGAAACCTTTTCAGACTATGTAAATCACAGACTGATTCACATCCTTATAAGTCAGACCAATTTAACGACCTGTCACTGAACAATCAAAATAAGGAATGGCCTCCTTTGCCAACATGGAGGAATTCCATGGAGGGCGTGAAATGTTTCTGTGGCTAGGGCGTTTGACTTGTGCTCTGAAACCGCAGTGATATCTTTTTAAAGCTGACCTTACTTCTTACAACCGATCATAACATTCATATTTTAGTTTCCGTATCCTTTAAAACGTCTGAAAAGACCGATAAGGCTCATTGTCAGCTCAGGAACCCTTGCCCCCTCCACACGTGGCCCAGACTGAGAATGGGCCTTCTCCCAGGAAACGCAATTGAATCCACCAAGAATTTTCCGGAGAATATGATAAAAGTGAGGTACGCCTGTTAGCGTTGTATTTTTCTGAATCTTTGTTGTCAAGAGGGACAACGATAGAAATAATTCCGTCGGTTTTATAAAAAAGTGACAACATCGGGTTTGCCGGCTTGGATATGTCTGAGGCTGGATATGGGCCTATTCCAACGAATTTTACACGACGTCCCCTACATATTCTGGGTCGTACCATGGATGGACGTCGGAGTTCATGGCGAAGACGGTAATAAAAGCACCGAGCAACACCATTATGTCGCTTAAGATACCGTGCCTGTGCCAATGCTGGCCATTCACTCACTAGGTGTTTGACAGTCTGATAAAAATAATTACACACTCTACTTTTCATATTTACATTTTGACGAAAAATCACACATTGACGGTTACAGACGTCCATCCAGCACAATGAGAGGTTACGCTCGTACCATCTTCAAGGATATTTTTTGAACCAACAATTGATCCTTGCAACCCCAACATCCCTTTCTGTCTCTTTTCCGCTCCATGTAAACATTAACGTTGGAGGAGCACATGATCCGTAAGACACCCTGTCAATAATTTGTATTGTGTATTCAGGCTCCTAATAGCTGGAAGTAGTGTTCGACCTTTGCAGAATCGAGAAGGGGACATTCCCCTGTATCAACGAGAGAACGCAAACGGTGAAGTAACAAAGGAACAGTTTCCCATACTGGTTTCCAATACCGTCAGACCCTGGCGCCGCATTCGATTTAGTACAAGTATAGATCTAGATAAGTATATGTATGAAATCATTCAGTTTATGAGGGTACAACAGACCAACATGATTTATTGCAAAGGTGTGTTTCCAAACGGTTACTTTTGAGAGTGAGGAATTAAGAAAGTTGAGAGTTGCAATGTTTTTTTTCAATTCTCAAAGTGTATGGGACGCATCGCGCAACAACAGGACTGGTGCACCGTTACTCACCTCACAGAGCAAGGGTTTGTGAGCATGGCATCAACCTCAGTGGAAAAGTCATCAGTTCTGTTCTGAGACAAATTTTCGGACACTTCAAATATTAATTGCGCCCCTGACTTTGGTATAATGATGTTTGAAAGACAACAACCGGTTCATATTATTGTTTTACTATATCTTTTCTCATCCCACTATACGTGAAACAAGTACACCTTCCCGAATGGATCATTGCATATTAGCCTAACAGCTGTACATAAATCTGACTCGTATAAAACTTTATTGTCATGACAAAGCTAACAATTGCGGGGGATAATGTGATGAATCAAGTGACACTTGAGCATTTAACCCCCTCCTTCCTGCCATTGGCTATCTACATCCACCGTCCTTCCTCTGCAGCCGTAATTGATGAAGTTGGTATGTGGCCCCGAGGAATGAGGCTCTCTCACAGCTCAGATGTACACTGCTACAGTTCCGGTGTGGGACTGTCCAAAGCAGCCACTGTTTGCTTTGCGTCTGATGGCACATGTGTAATGTTGATTTATACCTCGGTCTTTCCATTGATCTATTTGTTCGCACTATTAGCCAAGTAAGGCCCGTCGGCAAGCCTTAAACGAAATATTGGGCGATGCTGATTGAAAATAATCTAACTTTACACGTTGTGTAATTACTTAGACACACACTCTTTTAGAATAATCATTCATATCGAACCACATTGTAACACACTATGATGAAAAAACAATTTAATAAATATATTTTTACTGTGATATTTAAATGATATACGGCTTTCCCATTGGATAGGAGGTCGGACACATGAACGCGAATATGACGTTCATAAGTGTAAGAACGACACATGTTGACAACTTAGCAAAACTGGGTAAGTCAGATATTTTGATTGCATCGCCGTTCAGTGATTTTATCGGTAGAACCTTCCAAGTGAAGGAAAAGGAGAGAACGTCTAAAATATATGCCGATCCGTATGACACCATAACACAGCACAAGGCAACCTTACTTTCAGTTTGAGGAAGCGCATGCGTGTTACACATCTATTCTCACGAAATGTGCACCATTTGTAATTTTTCGTGTCTCCGCATTAAAAAACAACAACTTTTTTACTGATTTCACCTGTTCATTTCATATTTATATTGGGCGACAGGCTTGGAAGGTATCCAAGACACAGAAATTGTTAATGATCTGTTATTCATGTGTGTGACTCAGGATAAAACGTCAGTCAAAATCACCGAGATGTGCATGTCTCCAATGATAGTATAACATTTCGAGGGAATATTCATCTAGTGTCAACAAAACAGATTACATTTTCGACAAAAAGTGTTGTCCCTTTCGTCCATACCCTGAACATATCTTCATATGGTTTAAGTTTGTTAGAATTTATGTTTAATATGATGTCTCCATAAAAGTGTAATCCACGTTACCCCACGAAAATGTCCATATAATTATTTATAAACTTATATGTATTCATTAGATAGTATGCCTTATGTATAGTTTTATATTGGGACAATACAATATCAATCTCATAGCCAATACATTTCAGCCGATTTCTCACCATGATGCTTAACAGGTTTAAAGTTGTAGAGACATTTTAAGGAGGTAATCTATCTGATCACCATAAGATAAAAAGTGTACACCCAGTGTCACCAAAGGGGTTGTAAAATGAACGGACCTATTCGGTAGTAACAACTAAGTGAAGGAGATGCTCTTCCATTACACTTTAAACGTTTGGTAGGACGTCTGTGTAATCTACGTTATGTAATCTACGTGACCTCATTTTCAAAGAACACGTGAAGATCCGGGTTAGAACTGACCTTCAGTAACCCATGCTTGTCGTAAGAGGCGACTAACGGGATCGGGTGGTCCGGCTGACATGGTTGACACATGTCATATGTTCCCAATTGCACAGATCGATGCTCATGCTGTTGATCACTGGATTGTCTGGTCCAGACTCGATTATTTACAGACCGCCGCCATATAGCTGGAATATTGCTGATTGTGGCGTAAAACTAAACTCATTTATTCGCGGTGTGCACACCTTTGACACTGACCGTCCACTGGTTCCAGAAGTAATGTAGGCGCAGTCATCCAAGCGCCAAAAGCACATGACATGACGTACAATTTATTCAGTGGCGTGATTGAAATGTGCACGATTGTCCAGGGACACTTTACAGGTCACCACACACTATCAGGGCTACTGAGGTATGGCAGTTTTATGGATCTAATGTTATGGCATGAACCCTTCTAAACATTCGATGAAAATTTACTTTTAATTGGTTTATCATTCTTGATATTCTGCATCAAACCAAGCAGGAAACGTGATTACATTTTTCACTGTGCTTCTATACTGTCTGTACTTTAAATAATGAATGAAACAAAGAAACAGTTAATTACTTTTGTAACTTTTAATGTAACTCTCTGTAATAGTATAGCAAGATTTCACCAGTATTGTTGCTAAGTTTCTATATAGATATGTTGGTTTTACGGTAACAGTGCGTGTATATGTACTATCCCATCCTGTAACTTAGATTTAAAGGTCAGGGAAGGTCCATAATCTCTGTACAGAAACTAATTCAGTGGATTAGCAATGGATTAGCAGGTAATATTTAACCATCATCTTTTTACAACTGACCTATAAGATGGAGAATATTTCAGTAAATAGCAAAAAAACATTTTATTATAACTATAGAAACCATTTTATTGTAACTATAGGATGTGATATACCCACATGAACGTAAAGTAGAGATTGTTTATTTGATTGATTCCACCTTTGTATGTTTTTTACTTCTACTTGGCCTTGATTAGATTATGGTAATCAAGAATAACCCTTCTCTACCTATTGCCCATCTAGCTCCATAGCCGTTATCTATAATCACAATAGCTATTAGTAATGTCAACACACAGCACATCAGCCTTTTCAACTGTATACACTCTAATATCCTTTATGTATATGTTCTCCGTGTGGATAATGTTGTGCATCACTTGCTTTATTAAGACGTTGTCAAAGCTTAAAAGTTGTTCCTCTTCGTTATACCAGCCTCAGAATGCTACTTAATGGGGTTACAAGTCTCGGGCAGATATGCTCACAACTGGTGGTCTCTTGTATCTGGAAAACTTAGCCTCTTCCGTGATTTTAGTTGAGCTTGCGGACTTGACGATATCGGAAGTTAAACAACTGAATGTGTCCCAAAGATAAGCGGCCTGGTTAACATGTGTGATAATGGTGTACTGATGTGATAAACTCTATTATTTGAAAATTTTGGATTTTTGTTTGTGACAAAGTATTTTTTGTGGCAGCGCAAGAAGACGTGATCGTTTTGTTTCGGTAAGAAAGAACCACACAGTGCTTGAACACTACATAACATAAATCGATAATTGTGATAATTCAAGACGAAAATCCCAAGTATCTATGGCTTGTCCCTTCAAAATAACTCTTAGTGGGATATTTACATAAACTCTGTGATTAAGAAAGTTAGTCCATTGATTAACTGCTTAAGAAGTTTGAAATATCGCCTATCGCGTAAAGGTTGAGAAATTATCTATAATCTTTCATATTACCGATTTTGTATTATTGCGACCACATTTGGAACAACTGTACTGAATAATAGTCCATCGTTAGTAGGGCAGATCATCGAAAAATCGTTCACTTTGTGATACAAGCAACAAAACTTGCATACATGTTCACTTTGGGACACTCCCTGAAAAAATAACGTTGGCCACTCAAAATTCATTTATATTACACTATCTTTGTTTCAGCTCCTAAAAACATAATTTCTCTGCGATTTTCAACGTATTTGTGTCTCAATGTGTTAATCAAGATATTGTTTATGCTTTGTAGCAACATATGATTGCTTCTAAAATCCAAGATGGCCAATTTTCCAAAAAAAGCAAAGTTTAAAAATATTTCTTGCATTTTGAACTCAAAACAAGACAGAATCAAAAGAAGTCTCCATATTTGACTTTCATCATAACATCTCTAGATTGGATGATGTAATAGGCTAGAAAACCTATTAATTTTGCTGAAGGAAATCCAAGATGGCCGTCATATTATATCATAAACAAATGTCAAATGAGGCAAAATACGACAATTTCAACCAGACTTCGACTTTTTTTTGTCTCAGATATGGTTGGTGGTATTCATGTTCATCAAACAATAAGGTTGGGTACGCCAGGGGTAGAGAGAGATAGTATTTCAAAGGCAAAATTATTCCAAATTAGGACGGGCGCCATTTTTCATTCCGCAACTTGATCAGATCATGATCACTCAATACAAGAACATGATTTAGAAGACAATGAATGTTCAATGATATTTTTTATAGCTTTCAAAAGAACAAAATTATTGTAAGGAAGTATAGACATCAAAATCATCTATATTGTAACTGTTTACCTGGCTCATTTGTTTCATTTATAATTGCCTCTCTAAATGATCTGATCAGCGTTAGGATCAAGAGTTCCATGTCCAGTGCCAGATTAAAAAAGTGGAATTGAGGGCTTTTCGACTTACGCTTCTCACTTTTCAGAAAAGTTTAAGCGGATGACTTTGGAATAGGCTATGCTTGATGCAGCAATGATGTACTTTAAATTTCATCACATATTTCTTAGAATTTGTATAACACAATTTGTTTTTTGTTTAACATAAGTCAACAAGTTTACTACCAGGGGATGAGATATCAATGTTTCAATATAAGTTCGGAAAACATATTGTTTATACCATTTATTTATTTATTTATTTACATCAAGTTTGATAACTATGAAAAAAAACAACATAAAGTTTGTTTGGGTCTAATGTTATCTAATTTTGAATCTACACTATTAAAAAAAGAAACGCATTGCTGACAACAGTCATATATTTAAGCATGTAAGTTTAAGTGGTATAGGACACTGTTGAACATGTATTGTCCAGTGGAAGTAGAGGTGGGACGTAACAAATGACATGTGCAGAAGGGTCAAAGTCACAGAGCAGTCAATATCTTATGTGAACGCCATTAGCAACAATGGCTGCCTGGCATTGGCGTCCCATAGACTGGATCAGATTCCGGATGAACTGTCTAGGAATGACCAGATGTTCTTCGTGCAAAATCAGAAACAAAGCAGCTAGGGTCTGCAGCTGAGGATCACACTGTCTCACGTCGATCCAGTCCGTTCCACCAATGTTCACTTGGGTTCAGATCTGGTGATCGGAGGGTCATGCAAGAACCTGAACGTTGTGCTGAATCTTGCTGTATGCGGTCGAGCATTGTCATGTTGGAAAATGACGTTCTGACAGTTCATGGAGGGGATGACATGAGGCCTGGTGATTTTATGGAACAGTAACGTCGAGCTGTAAGATTGCTTTGGACGTGAATAAGATCGGGTCTTCCACTGCCTGCCCAAACCATAACACTCTCGCCACCGAATCTGTCCACTTCCTGTACGCAATTGGGAGCACACCGTTCATGACGCCATCTGTACACACATGCTCTTCCGTCAGGCTGAGCATATACCAGCCCACGACTCATCGGTGAACACAACAGTTCTCCAATTTGTAATGGTCACTGGAGATGGTTTCGACACCCCTGTCTACGTTGTTGCCGATGATGTCGTGTAAGATAGGTCTCCGAGGACGAATATGAGCCAAACGAAGGCGGTTTCTGACAGTTTGGTCCGAGATTGTTCGGAGTCTGGCACGACAGATGTTGTAGAGGATGCGGTCGTCAACCTGTTCCGTAAGTGTCGAAGAATAAACCTGTCCTTGGCGGACGTGGTCCCCTGACCGAGGACGATCACGTGTCGTTCCATACTGCTGGTGCTGATGCCAAAGCCTTCCTATGGTACTCTTGGACTACTAAAATGGCCTTACAACCGTTGACTACGACTCACCAGCTTCCAAATGATCGATCGCATTATTGTGCTGAGCCTCGGTAAGTCTAGGCATGACTTCACTTTAAGATTTACGTGTGTCAGTTGTCGCTAAAACAATCAGACCCCGCTAGTTTATATTGCAAATGTTGCACGGATTGTGCATGCAGAGGGAAGTGTATGAATCGCATCACATTCATTCTTTATTACCTTAATTGAGAAAAAAAAAAGATTCGGTTCCGTTTTGGCGACAGGTATTCAATGGCAATTGATTCAAACTCGGAAATGGTTGGAGTGAACGTTCACAATTAGGGCTGAGTATTGGCAAATAAATTGTATTGCAATATCTTGCAATTCAGGTACCCGTATTGCCATACGTATTGCGATATATTGGGAACTCGTCAATCCTATTTCCTACATTATAAGTCCCTAAACATATATGTCATGATTCTGATTCTCAAACTTAGGTTGCATAGTCAGGAATTATATTTTCTTACCTTTCTTATATGTTCTTTACCAATATAAGGATTCTCATAACAAAATATTGCAATTGTTTGAAAAGCGTATTGCAATATACCGGTAATACCGTGCAGTCCTATTCAAAGACATACCGATTAGACACACACTTATGATTCATTTTTGAGACATTACATGGAAAAATACTGGCTATGCGTTTCTTTTTCTATTTTCAGTATTATATATTGGATTAAACATTTTTAAAAATCTGTTAACTGCGTTATGTTATGTGCCACAATATTTCTTGAAGACCAAAAGTATAAGAATTGTTAACAGTAATACGAACAAGAGATAAGCAAACATGAATATTAATATATAACTTGATCATATATTTATTATATTATCTAAATATGTATTACATCACTGCAATGTTTTCATGTTTGAATAATTTTTATAGTACTGCAATATTTTCACCAATGTCCTATAAATATCAGAGTGATGAAAGCCTGCAAAGAAAATCTCAAGGAAACCAAACATTTTGTATGATCAGTGGCAGCCATCTGGAAAAATAGCAGCCATCTTAGATTGTTGAGTGGCCAATGCTGTTTTCTTTAAGATGAATCTTTGTTGAGTAAACGTACCAGTTTTGGTCCTTTAACATCTAAAACTTTAGGGACCACAAACATTTAATATAGACAAGAGTTACGAAAAAAATAACAAAATCGTAATTTGATCTTACCATATTCAGAAAAAAACCACCCATATAATTTATTATTTGTCTTTTTTTCTTTAAAACATGGTTCTGCAAGCTAAACTAAAGTGGAATTAGACATCTGGATGAAAAACATCTGCCAAAAATGATAGTCAAAAGAAAAAGATTATATATTTTTGTATCTTGAAAAATGGCGACCATCTTGGATTTTTGATTGGCCAACGTTGAACAAAGCGATAATGCCAATTTTGCGGCCATCTTGGATTTTAGAAAAAAATTAATCTAGATTGGCCAACGTTCAATTTTGTAGTTAAATAGGTGGAGCAGGAAACTAATCTAAAACCGCTGAAATAACCGCCTTCAAATAAGCTCCTCGGAGCATGTTGACCAATTTAATTAAGAATGTAAATGGTTATGCTTTACATATGATACTAAACAAGACTTCGTTGGAAACCTTTCACGAGTATGAAAACAAGTCGGATGCTTTTCGAAATATTGTGGTTGCTACACCCACAGATTCGGTACCTTGGAATATATTGGAAAACTCTGTTTATCCGTCCCGCGTGAATACTAGCTGGGGATTTGACCATAGACTCTTCTCTCAAGGTGCAACCTGACAGAAATGCATTTCCGGGCTCGAGTGTATGAACGTTAATATGCATATAGCGTTTTTGTGACATTAATAAAAACACTTTCCTTGGATAGCACAGATGAAAAATATCATATTCTGGATTATATCAAGATGATATATATATGATGTTATCGCTTACAATCGTGTAAAGGATTTGACTGCTTTTCTTTCCTAAATTTACCTATTGGAGCTCCCGTATTAACCTTTATTGGTTCATGCTGCTCGGATGAAGCACGTTATTGAAAAATAGTCCAACACATTTACACATGCTTAACTTAATGTGTGAACAGTTTGACGTCTCTAACTGTCAATTGTCACTAAACATACACCTGACAAGACGCCCATGGAAGTAAATCCTTTCCAAAACCGACAATACCCAAAAAAAGGTATACATTTGAACAGAATTGTACCAGATCGAAGTGTTCGAGATGACGGGGCCCGGACTGTCCAATATAAACCCAAAACAATTATGCATAATCATCGGCGTTTGTATCTACCCACTTACCACTATATTGCGTGATTCCTTATCGTATTTTAACGAACGTATCCGTTAAAGCTTTTTTATTGTATTTTATTCAACATTTGTCATATCTTGCTTTTTGGTTCGATTTGGCTCCGACTGTTAAAATACAATTCAACGTCACAAATGTATCCCGAATAACACTTTATAAACTCTCAAATTCCAGTAATTGATGCTGAGTGAAAATCTCAACACAGTCTCTACATCACAAGTGTATACTAACTGTGTTTACATCCGCAGAACAGTGTTATATACAAATATAACCATTTTATAGAGTTGAGAGTAGTATATTAAGCAAACATCTGCCCAAGATAAGTCCTATATTCTGAACTCAGTGTGCAAATCTTCCAAGTATTCGGTTCGGGCTGTCAAAAGCTACTTAAACGTCGCAGATGTATCCTGAATTATGAGTTGACATGCTTGTGAAAACAGTTTTGACTAGTTTTATAGTTGGTCGAACTCCCGCTTCTCGCCTCGTGCGCTGTCAAGCTGACAACACTGTCACAGTGACTCGGCGTGATATACTATGATAATGATGGTCACATACCATAGAGGTTATTCCAACACATCAAACCTGGCAGGATGTTTCGGTGGTCACTGGTGCTGAATTTGTTGACCTGTTGGGACGATGGCGATTCTATGGCAGACGATGTTCTGGCACGACGGGATCTACGGCTCTGTGGCAGGCAAACTGCACCTGACGGCCCAACCTCGGTAGCAGGTGCATTTAGCAGAATGTGGGAGATACTATTATATTGATTAGCGTTCAGTTGACGGTAATGGCCATGGTTTAGGGGGGTTCACATTCTTGTATGAGGCAAAAAAATATTAAGTTTACTTATTGTTGCTTGTTAAAAAACAAACGTGCTAAGTAACGTAGATACAATACAATTAGCTGCAGGTGTAACTGATAAAAAGGCGTATGGTGTCTGTTAGACCTGAAGCTAATATATCTGACACCTTGCATTATAACTTGAAAAAATTGACATTTGTTTTACGATATGTGGCGAAGTATCAGTGATTTCTTATTTCACTAACGAGTGTATCCTAGTAGTGTTTACCATGTTTTGTGTTAAATATTTATTACATGTACACTCTTCCAAAAAAGAAATGCATAAGCCATTTTTAGAAGAATCCATTGCGTTAGTTTAAGAGCAATAATTTCATGTAATTTCAATAGTAAAAGGGTGAACATTCACACGTCTAATAGACAGAGAGTTCGCAAACACAACAGCAGCCTTTATTGTTGTGTTTCTGTTGATTTGAGTCATCAACGTCCGTGCTATATATGGCCACCATTGGCAGAAATTACTGCTCGGCATCGTTTCGACTGGATAAGTCAATGAAGTCGCTCTTGAGGAATTCTTCCCCACTCTTCTTGCAATGCTATGGCCAGTTGTGGAAGTGTCTGAGGCGTGTTTTGACGTTGACGTACACGTCGATTGAATTCCTCCCATTGGTGTTCTGTCGGGTTTAGATCTGGTGATCGGGAAGGCCATGACAAGACATTGACGTTAGAACTGGCAAGGTAGCGGACCGTGACGCATGCTGTATGTGAAGTAGCCTTGTTATGCTGGAACGACTCCCTATGTCGGTCCATAATCGGAAGCATTTGGGGTGTAAGTACTTTGTTGCTGTACCGATTTGCTGTCAAATTCCCCTGAACCCCGACTAAATCAGATCTTTGTATGCTGGATATTAAAGCCCACGCCATTACACTTTCTCCATCGAATCTGTCGACCTGTCGAATGCAATTAGTTGCAACACGTTCATTTCTCCGACGCATCTAAAACAAGGGAGGGGCGGTGGGGTGGCCTAGTGAGTAAAGCGTTCGCTTGTCATGGGTACAATGTGTGAAGCCCATTTCTGGTGTCCCCCGCCGTGACATTGCTGGAATATTGCTAAAAGCGGCGTAAGACTCAACTCACTCACCAACTCTAAAAACAAGGGGACATTTTAAAATTACCGCGTTTTGGCGCCGAAGCTGTTTGCAATCACACAAAGATGACGTTTTGGAAACACATAGTTCATTTGTATTGATTTTGTCGCAGCTACATGAGTCCAATATTCTCAAAATCACCTCTGCGTTTCATTTTTGAATAATGTATTTGTAATTATGATATCTATATTTTGCAACTGACATTGCAGAGACAGATTTGATGTACCTGTTATAATCTGATTTGGAGGAAGGCCTTGAATTTGGACCTCAAGAACTCCTAGCAGAGCAGACAAAAATACCAGCTTTACCATACAACCCGCACACGCCAACAGTACCGGCTCGCAGCACGCCAACAATACGGGCTCGCACTCGTAGCACGCCAACAATACCGGCTCGCAGCACGCGTGGGGCAATAAACCCGAAAATAAGCTCGGGAAACAAATCTATCGCAACGGTTACTGTAAAATAATTAAGTTGAATTTATATCACACAACACATATAACACATATGTATTTTACTTGAGCAAAATGAATTAGAGTCCCAAATTAGTACATTGAAGGTGTGATTAGGTGTGCCCCGTCGTAATGGTCAATAAAATGGAACTATATCAATACCTAGAAAAAAATAAACTTCGGTAATGTACAGGGGTGGATTCAGGTAAAAAAATCTTGAAGTCCAAAGGGTAGGGGGGAAATGCTCCTATTTTCAACAACAACCCCCGACCAAAACATTTCATGCTAGGTACTAAGTACCCTGTGAGTGAAGGTTACCCCAGGCGCCATTAAACCGCAGTCCGAGCAGGTTCTAGTTGTTTTCGACAAAAGCAGTCGCATTAAAATAATAATAATGTTATATTTCGACCTAAACACAGATCCTAACACAATGCTTGGTTTTGCCGAGGATATAGTTCTGGACAAGATGTTTGAAGCTGTGACCCGACTCCCACAGGCTGGTGTACTGCCTATGCTGTGATGCGTGCTGCAAGCCAGTAATTCGCATGTGACTACAAAGAAATGTCACCTGACTCCACGTTCATTACACAGTTGGAAGCAATTAGTTGCAGTATCTAGTTAGAGAAGTCAATCTGCTTACTTCGGCTGCGTATTGTGCTAGAAAGTGGAGACACTCTGAGTTTGACCGATATTGTTGGACACTTAGGAGGGTTTATTGAGACATGGAGCTATAAATCTTTTGTTCCTAACTGTTGGACTCTTGATGTGTTCGTGTATATGTTGAATAACAGTCACTTTGTACAAAATTAGACTCATACTCGATTAGGTTCTCTATAGAACATGTAACGCAATTACATGCTGCCCAAATGAATGGCAACCTGTTTCTAAGCTATAGGGCAGACAGTGAACTCATTACGAATAACGTTTTAGAGGTAGAAACAGGACAGAAGCAGGTATAAATGTCTAACACAAGTACTCACGTCACAAACAGCGGGATTTGCTGTTGTTTGGCTGGATGTTTCTTCATTAAACATTTTTTTTATCATTATTGTTATATTTCCATGTATCTACGCTTATGCATACCATTGATTGAAACACGTGAAGGGCTTGTGTGGGGTTGACATGTGGCCTATCCTGTCTGAATATGAATCGAGTCATACAGTAGTCATGTAACCATAAACTTTCATTAGAAACAGGTAGATGGTATAATATTATTAAAGAAGAAAGATTATGTACACTGTGTAAGAACACAATAGGAGATGGACTTCACTTCATGTTATATTGTCCATGTTTAAGTAATGTAAGAAATTCATTCCTACCAAACTATTATTGTAATTATTAGATAAATTTATATCCCTCATGTCTTGTACGCATAAAGCACTATTGTTAAAAATAAGCAACTATGTGCAAACCGGACTACGTATGCTCCCATGAAACAAATCTGTACATTTGTATTTTTCTCTATGTCACTATTGCGTGATCTTCATGAGAATAAACCATTCATTCGTGTCCGTGCCTAACTATCCGTGATACTCACCCAAGCCTTCATTGTTGAGGAACAGGTGTACACTCAGGCTGTTAGTTAACCAAAACTCCGACTTTGAAAGCGGCGGAATACAAATCAGTTGTTTCTTCGTGGAATAAAAATGTGCTTATTTTGGACTGGAACATCGACGGGTTTCACTGTGTTCAGCGCTATTCTGTTGCGACACCTCTCGGACGATGGCAGCATTAAAGGGTATACAATAGAGGTACTGTCGAACTGACTTTTGCTGTTGTTGATTAATGAATGCAAGACTTTAAGTGTGAAGTTATCTGTGAATATCATTATTATGCATACCACACAGTATCCCTTCAGAGAATTCAGATAAACGAAGAGATGACAACAGACTTTGTCAATATAAAGTGAAATCTGAGAAGAATTATCATTTTGATGATGTACCATTTGAAGTGTATTGCATAGGCATAGTTTTATACCCAATAAAATAACTTCAAAGATTTTTTTGGGTAGGGATCGAATTAAAGTGTTATTTTATCACAGATTATATATCCCAAGATTGAGTTATTTGCAGCTTTTAGTAAATAGATAGATATACTTTATTTCCTTCATTGTCATGAAGAGCAGTACACAAACACAACAACACGAAATACAAAATAATCAGTCATAAGACTGGGATGTACTTGATACGGATATACTGACTAGATGGGGGCTGGACATATACCATATATGTATACATCACACATTTGTGAACGAATTCAGATAATTTTAAAAATGCTTAGGTCACCGCGCAATTCATTCATTCATTTCCGGAATCGAACGGTCACAGCAACTGCAAGTGTAAGTGCAATGCCTGGTTTAAGGAGAGTGTCGGGAGACCCTATTTTGGTCCTGTGCTGCGACGACTACATCGACGTCGACGGATCCTGTGGTGCAATAACGTTCGATTGTGGAATCTACAAAACTGGCGATGTGTATGGTTCAGCGACGAATCACGCTTTCTGCTTCAGTGCCGTGACGGAAGAGAAAGTTTTACTCAGAATGGTGTCGCCCAAGTTGGCTGATATGGCGGTGACAATGTCATGATATGGGGGAGCCATATCCTACACGCAGAAATCTAACTTTGTGCGCCTTCAGGGCAACTTAACTGCGATTCGGATTCACATGATTTCGATCATTGACCACAAGAGGAAGTTGTTCCAGCAAGATAATGCCAGGCCTCACACAGCACATGCCACTATTTAGCATCTTCAGAACGAGAACATTACAATGCTTCCATGGCCTTCCAAATCGCACGACCTCAACCCCATCGAGCATTTGTCGGATGATCGACGCCCCCGACGTTAGATGAACTGTTGCAGGCATTGCAAGAGGAATGGGCTAGAATTCCACATGGTCGTATTCAGTGCAGAGCAGTTTGGGGGATACTGAAGACAACGCCCAACTGGGAAGGATGCCTTTCACGTATTGAACATTTTGTGTGCTATACATGTTTATAGACATTTGATGTGTTATTTTGTGAAATTTGGCTGCAATTGATACAGAATTACATGTGTTATCTCACATAGCCGATTTACTTCGTGAAAATACTTCCAGGCATTTCTTTTTGGGGGAGAGTACGTAAACGTTTTTGACAAACCCACTGTGCAAAAAACAGTGATTAATTAAAACACGTATCATCGGTCAATCATTTCATTTGGCAACACAACAGGTAATTTCTCTCTGCTGTGCATTGTGCATAACATATAATGCATTCAGACCTTTTGATAATTACACCAGACGTGTGAAATGCCAAATGCAAACCCCTGGTTGCTACATATCCTTGACACTTTCAGATGGAATGGTGAATTTTGTTGAGTTATTTTGCATAGTCTAGGTAATCCGAGTGCCGTCACCACTAATTAATACTTGTAATAAATTCATTCATTGGACATCACGTGTAGGGCTTATACGTTTCACATGTTACACATTGTACCTGTAGATTCAGTAAGGGGTAGTGATGTGCTATATCTAGAATCGACTGCCTTAGTGCAGAATATTCCAGCATTCTGTTTTAGCGTATACAATGGGAGCTGGTTATTCCCTCTCATCTCACATTACATCTCAAAATACCAGAAAACCAGCATTGTGTGTGGCGATCAGTATACCCTGCCAGGCTAAGTTTCAAGATGGATTGCACCTACTGAGAGGTGAATGTTACCACCATTATCTTTATTGCTATACTCACTACTCTTGTGTTATACTGCCTCTACATTTGTGTTGGATAAACGTATGAACAATGCACACCAATAGATACCCTTTCAAAGTTATAGGTTTTTGAAACAGATATTTATGGAAATGTAAACTGGAGTCGTCAGTGCGATCTTTACTTCACTAAGGGCACTTTTGTATCTTCCAAATCTCAGAACAAAACTTTCATAGAAGATCGAAGAAAATGTTTGCAGAAAATGTTTCAATGGAGAAACTGAAGACGACTACATGACATGAATTATGGATAACATAACAGTTTCAGAGGTCTTGCTCCTTCATCAGGTGAGTTGGATAAAAACAATGCACTCCAATAGATACCCTTTCAAACTTATAAGTTCACCATTCACCTTATTCATTCACAGTTGGTGATGAAGAATATAAAAGTTGATATAAAAAAACGTGCCAAGTATTCATCTTGGTCCAATTTTCAAGAACTCAATCGAAGACGAATTCCATATTTCGTTAATCTGTGAGAGGTATGACTTGAGAAGTAAATGTCTGCCTTAACTTAAAGACATTTCAATATGCAGTTAATGAATAATCTTGTAAATTCTCAAAATACTAATGTTATAACCGCCGTAGATTTGTTTCTAAATATTTTTTTTACTTTTTGTGCACGTTACAATATATTATCTCCTGTGATCTGTAGCTGAACGATGTGACATTAGGCCTTTAAATACTGAATAGACTGTCCAATACAATGTCAGTAATTGTATTATACATATGATAAGGGTATCTTTTACACCGTTAGTGGTCAAAAGTTTGTATGATTATTGTCGCCCTTCGGGTAAACCAAACATTGATTTTAGATATGCACGTGCTTTGATCAAGGGCGAGCATCGCGTGCATCTACCTGTTTTGCAGGTATCAAGTTTCAGTAAACGGTCCTTACAGCTTGATAACTTGGAAAATGAACTGACTCCGTTGTTGACAAGAAGATTGGGCCTCCTCAACAGACAACTGCTCAAAGATTGCAAGTCAATAGTGTAGGGAATTATGGCATGTCAGTGGGGGCTATTGCAAGAAATGCTGGTTGTCATCCATCGACTATCAAACGATTGGCCAGAAAACTAATGCCGTTTAGGACCGTCAGGGCGACCACGAGTGACGACCCCAAGGAAGTTTTCTGTTGAAAGAACGGTGCGAAATCGCCTAAACTCGGCCTGGCACAGAGTGGTTATCCCCAGCACAGGCCCTCGTGTCTTTGCGAGGATTAAAGATTAAAAAAATATTGTTTTTGAGATGACCCCCGACTCGAAATGCTTCAGAGTATAATACATAAGACACGAGGGCCTGTGATCCCCAGAGCACAAAGCTGCACGACTGTAGTCTGTTTGCAGTGAAAACGTACCGATGAATTTCACTTTAAGCAGAAAAGTAAATCAAATTAAGTGAAATTAAGATTGCGAATCCTCATAATTTTATCTTGCCAAATGATAAAATTAGATCTCTGAATTTTATTCAACTTATAATTAAAGTTGTTTAACAAACTATCATATATTCAAATCGCTATTATTGGTTTGTATTACAAGGGGGTAAGCGCAGTAGAGAGAACGGTGAAACAAAGGCACGTGCGGTGCTCGATGAGCGTTAACTTAGACTACCGTAGAAATCAACCTTTCATGTTCTCGGGGTTTCCTTTAAAGTGCATACCCCCTTGTAATACAAACGAATAATAACGACTTGAAACTATGATCGTTTGTTAAACAACTTTTATCCCAAATTGAACAAAATTCTGAGATTTGAATGTTCAATTGTCAAGGTAAAATTATGAAGATTCGCACTCTTAATTTCCCTTTATTTGATTTACCTTGTCATTTAGAGTGAAATTCATCGGTACGTTTTCACTGCAAACAGACTATAGCTTGGTCTGTGGCTCGAAGTCACTGGAATTTGAAGTCATGGAGAAGGGTCCACTGGTCGGACGAAAGTCGATTTTCTTTGTTCATGATTGATGGACGAGCTCGTGTTTGGTGCCGCATCAACACTGCATATCAACAACGGAATATCTCGGAAAAAGTACCGTTGGCAGAGGCTCAAGGATGATGCGGGGGGAGACACGTTGAGCGCAATAGTGCAGCGGTAAGGCGTCTGCCTATCACGCTGAAGGCCCGGGTTCGATCCCCGGTGGAGGCCCCTAAGTTCGGGTCCCGAGGTGGGCACATTTGCGTAGTATCATTGGACAAGATCCTTAGAGCCACATTGTCTCAGTTCACCCAGCTGTAAAATGGATACCTGTGAGGATGTGCTGGCAATGTGAGTGTTTAGTTCATTGCGCCAAACAGGCAGCATGGCTGTATGATCCATAGGGAGTTGGAAAAGTATTGGAAAGTACGATAGTGTCCTATGACCGGGGATAGTAATTTACGTAGGGCCGTGAGCAGGCAATGTGCCTGAATATGAGCGCCATATAAGAGGACTTTTTACTATTACACGAAACGGTGTAAGAGTTAATGAACGGACATTGCTCTTATTAATGTTATGCCAGTTTCCCATAATTGTGGTATTGTAACCCCGAAAATATATTTCCAATTGTTTGATGCACAAATCCAACAGATTATGCTTTATGGCTATGGAATTTGGGGATTTCAACGTCATGAATGTGTAGAGAAACTACACCTTTTAGCATGTAAAAGATTTTTAAATGTAGCGCAAGGAACACCAACTTGTATGGTTTATGGAGAATGCGGTAGATATCCGATATGTATATCAATTTACAAATCAGATGTTTAAATATTGGTGACAGATCCTTGGAATGCACGAACAAAGAATCCCCAAACTAGCTTAAAACATGCTTGTACATTTAGATGATAGGGGTAAGACAACATGGGCGTCTCATATTAGAACTCTTTTATTTTCTCATGGCTTTGGATTTGTGTGGCTAAATCAAACAGTAGGTAATATTAATTTATTTCTTAAGCAATTTCGAGAACAATCTGTTAGCATGTATTATCAAGAATGGCATTCCTGTCTAGACAATAGTTCAAGATATCAGTTGTATAGATCACATAAGAGCTTAATTCAACCAGAACTATATCTATCTGTATTGACATCTAGAAATATCAGACGCACATTTGTCAATTTTCGATTGGGATTGTTGGAGTTATCCTACAACTGCCTTTTTCCCATTCTATCCTCCCAAAATGAAAATGTAATACGTAATCTAGCGCTTTTTGTAAAACATGCTGTTATCCTTAGAAGCAATATGTTATCTGAACTGTAATTTCTTTTGTGAAATGTCTGTAACATGTGCTGTATATATTTAGGGCTCCTTGCCTCTAGGCAGGAGACCTATTGTAATCGTTCGGATTATTATTATTATTATTATTATTATTATTATTATTATTATTCCGCCGATTTTTGTACCAAAAATTACTCCTAAACCAATGCTCCGAATCACTTACAAAAAAGCACACAGATGCGCACCGAGGTGTAGATATTTCCCCTTAAAAATCTCTAGGCTCTTGGCCCAATAGCAAAGGGGCGATAATTCAAAATTAATTCCAAAATTTCAACGTTTGACAGCAAATATCTCAAGAACTAATTGTTCCGACACTTCCAAATTTCTTGTACAGATGCACAATTGAATATCCAACAATTTTGCCTGGACGGGTCAAGTCGCTAAAACGTACCGTTTGGCAGTTATTTTTGTTTTCAGTTTTTCTGAGTAGTTTGCTCCCAAAATGTGCACATTCTGCACAAAGTGCCAGTATGGTAGATGATGTCCTGCTGATTCCAGAACACTAACTGTTTTGAACGTAGACCCAAGAACAACTGAGATACAGCCTTTTAAAGAGGGATCTATTTCTTCTCCGGAACTACTTATATAAAGGTACATGACCCCCGTGACCCCGGCTGTATTTGGAAGATCCGCTCGCCTGTCAAAACATGTGTTCTGGCTCCGTTTTGGACGATGATATCTAGCCCTCAGATACAATAGATAGAAAGTAAAGCCAAGGAGACCTCATCGTTGCCTGCAACTATATTTAACTGTTATTACTTGTATATGGGCCGGAGGCCTTAAGTACAATAAATATCTTTGACCTTTGACAACGCATTATAACTAAATAAGCCTCTACTGGCGTTGTATCACTAAACTATGGTAACCACCTTTCAACTTGCGAATGTGTGCAGCCTGTCAAGGGCAGCTTGGGTAATGCAGGTTAGATTAGATACATGTCAGCCAGAACCTTGCTTGTCCATACAAGGCTTGTGGAGTGGTATGTCAGAAATGTAGGGGATGACGGGATATTGTTGCTGCAAATACATTTTACATCTTATTAAAACAATTTATTTGTACACAAAATTACCTAGTCATGAAGTACATTTTACCAACTGTTGCAGGAATAACTTATGGTTAAATAGACATATCAGCTTTAACAATAATTTTCAGTTTTTATTACATGGAAAACCAACTGGATAATGACCATGAGGATGACATACATCTTTAGATAGAAATGTCACAAACATTTGTGTAGGAATTATTATGAAAGATGTCAGAATAAGGTTACACAATATTCCAAGTCATTGTTAAATCACACAGTTATACAAGCGATATGCAAACCGTAACTTGTAAACGGACCACAGTTCAACAGCAACAAGACAATAGCAAAAATGACAAAGCAAACTGAACATAACTGATGAACCTTTTGGGGACCTTCATAGTTTAAAATCACCACAGGAAATTGAAAGGAGAGAGAGGGCCGTTTAGCTACATTATTGGCTCTTGTGTCGCCACCATAACCAACAAGACTAGCTAACCATCAAGACCGCCTCCGTGGTGTAGTGGTTAGAGCGTCCGTCCGGAGAGCGGAAGGTCGCTGGTTCGATCCCCGACCGCGTCATACCAAAAGACGTTAAAATATGGTACTTGTTGGTCCCTGCCTGGCGCTCGGCATTATGGGTACAGCAAGGACTGGTCGGCTCGGAGTCAGTATAATGTGTCTGAGTGGGGCATTCATGCTTCACTGCGGCATGGTATCTCAGTGGGCTAGCACTATAAAACCAGCTTAAGTCTGGGCTAGTACAAGCAGCAGCACATACACACGCATGCACGTCGTCAATTGAGCGAAATATTCTCAAGTACGACGTTAAACCCAATTTCACCTCACCTCAGTTAACCATCAAAGGGCTATGTGGTATTCGCCAGTGGCAAGGCGTATTGCATAGGTTTGAACTATCATGAATTTTCGGGTTACGGGACGTTCTTCAGTGCACGCAGCAAGATAAGAAATCAGATAAAATGATGAAGCGTTAACACAATTATTTTTCTGAATGTATACCAAGGCTATTTGAAAAGCTGTGACTTCAGGAGTAAATATGGGGATATTAATTTGTATTCTAGAAAATTAAAACTTGAATCCATAGATACTGGAATTGGCAACTTTGCCACCGTCCGTAGATCCATAAGTGAGCAATGCGAATCGTATTTGGATATATTTTTGCGTCTTACTTGGTTTGTAACATTAGAAATATATCTTACCACTAAACATTAAGACCATGAAATATATGTAGATGTAACGAAATGATAAAGAGGAAAGATTTTATTCTTCCATGAAAACCATCCTGTTTATTCAAAAGTCCCCGCCGAAAAGAGAGCACTCCCGATACAGCATATGAAACGTGTCACTCGTGTCCATCGTGTGTAGGCTACGTTGGTTGCGATACGGGCTGTACATTTCCATATCATTGAGTTGATAAATCTTTGTATTAAGACTTTAAGGAACCCTGTTCCATTCCCGCACCAAACGGGTACTAGTATTTAGGTTCTTTTAATCTCGGTCCTGACATGCTCAGTTTGCACCATATCAGAGACAAAAACGGCAAGAAAACAAGGGCATGATATTCAGTCAGCACAGAGACCCGTACTGAATTGGGTGTTGTCCTGTTAAACGACCCTCAGTGAAGGTTGGTCGTGGAAGACCGGTCTGGCGTGGTTACGAAGAACATGTGTCCCAGTGCACCTTGTTTAAGGGTCCAGTGAAGATAACTGAAGCCTAACCATACACGATACACATGGGTTATCGTAATGCTCATCACGTTGTATTCACAACCCGATGTCATCTTCGAAACCTTGATTTTTTCCGAGACGACAACTTGACATCACTATTGACATCACCAGCGCAGTTGCTGTAAGGCTCACTGTAGGTTTTGTTGGCGGAGACTTTGAGTCAGTGTGGACTCCCATCTAATTCCAACCGTGCTTAGCCGAAGAAGTATTGGCTCAGCCGGCGTGGTCAATGAAGGTTTGCAGATGTGGTGCTCGTCGCTGTCGTCCACACAGATGCGTCACCAGGATGTATTGGTCCCGCGCTGGAGTACTGACACTCTGGCGTCCGGAATGACGCTGGTCTTAGACACTGCTTTGTGGCTAATCCGATTTTGGTAGATACATGTTATGTATATGTGCCTCGCCTCAGCGTTGCCGTGAATCACGTCTGTAAGCATCAAAATAGCAATGCCTCGCTTCAGTTCAGTTATTTGAACCATATTTAGCATGCGTCAAACAACGCGAAATGACTGCAACAAATAGAAATAAAATAAAACTGGTCTGGGGTTTCTTAAGTTACAAAACGCTGCTGTTTTGGAGAATACGTATCAATTTCCGCATAAACAAGAAAGATCCAAAATTTAGACCAAGACCTTGATGGTGTATTGAATCCTATTTCTGTAAGTTAGCTTTACAGGCACTGTCGTAAATGATAGAACCGTCACCCTATTATGAGCGGATTAGTTATTTGTGCAAATAGAGAAGTGGTTTCTTATCCCTTGCTCATTTGGAGTTTTGATAAGACTTTCAGCAAGTGAATTGCTTTCAGACACTTTGAGCCTTGAGATATTTTTAAAGCGATACGAATGTCAAGTGACAGTCAAAAATTAGTCGTATAGTCCTTTGAACTATGTTTGGAGAGCCCTTATTGTAGCGGTCTCTCAGTATGCATGTTCCTAACATGAACTATTAAATTTATCAGAAAACTATCCATCAAGTGAATCAGATGAAACCTTTCAAAAACTATTTATTCAGTTTGTAATGCTGAATAATGTGACTAACACAATACAGCCTTGCGGGACACATTCATTCTGATTATCATGGTCGGACAAGGTTAAATGTAGTTAAAATGTGTGGTATAAAGTGAGGTACACGACATCTCGAACCGGTCATTTTATTTCTTTTAACTAACTTTCCTTCGTGGTAGTATCGTATATTAAAGCAAGCTGGTCTTTTTTAGTGTATTATTCTTACTTATTATCTTACTTAACACTCAATAGCAGTTCTATTTCTACACGAAACCACATCGAATATGTTTCTTTAATTTCCGAAAAAAAAGATATTTGGGGCGAGAACAAAATGTCCATGACTAAGAACTGACTACTACTGATAAAACTAGATTTTGTTATATCCTATTGGAATAAAGTAACTGTGCATTATTTGACGTTATGCCATATTATAATGCTGAAAGATAATAACAATAACCTGATTTGCTGTGTTTTCCTTAATCACTGTTTAACTATTGACATGATAATATCGAATTTGGTTAGATTTGACACTAGGCATCGTGACACGCCCTTGATGAGACGTGGTGTCAAAAGTCAGTTCACCAATTCAGTGTCGTGTGTGTTTACCATTGGAGTTGAAGTAGGCTTGGCAACGGCGTCGCATTGACGACGATAAGCGATTGAAGGAACACTGGGGAATGTTGAATCTTGTCTCCTGTACCGCAGATGCTGTCTGCACCAGGCAAGACCTGCCTGTCCGTAACGTTGGACGAATTGCAGGCCGTTAGGGTCAACAGAATAATCAACCGTTCTTCAATTTTCGATATGAGATTTGTGAACTTCAGGTATAAAAATACATGCAAGTGAGTAAGTTAATTGTGCACAAAGTGCACGCGCAACGCGCGATACGTGGCACTATGCTTTGCTACATGTTTATTGAGGGTTATTTTATAACTTTAAAATACCTTTCATTTTATGGAATTCTATGTTATGCACAGTTACGTTTTTCTGTTAGTATACAAATGAATCACTTTCAAAACGGAAGACATGTCATGCTTGTGAGTCACTTATATGTTATTGGCTGTATTGTCAAGGTGCTTGATAAGAAGCTTAAGGTGGGCCGTTACACCTCGTGTAAGATACGAATGAGTAAAATATGAATGGCCAATACTCCATCTGAGCAACCGTTTCGAGTTATTCCCGAGTATTTTTTTAATGGTATATCAGATATTAGATTTAGTATTTGGTCCTTTAAGTAAAAAGAAGGGAGGTTTGGTTTTGCCGCAGCATCTGCTCTGACGTAACCTGTTAACCAGCAGAATGCATCATGGTGGGAGTGTGCAGATGAACGATTATGTTTTAATTGATGAGGTTACTATCTTGTTTGGTGTCTGAAGCCACACTGTATGACAGTAATCAGGTTGTTTTTTTCTTAAAACCAAATATACAGCCAGAGAAGCAGTGTAGCAACTATGATTCTGGTGCGTGCCAAATTAACTCATTAATACATTTTCTGACCAAGGTGCAGTTTCTTCGGATATATTCTAAGGGCACTTTTGTAGAAAGTTGAAATGGTGAAACATAGTTTTCGTAAAGCATTTCCATTTTATCAAAGGGGAGCGATTGGATTAGAAACATTCTTCCTCTAACCCTCTCTACGATGTTGTTTTATTATGTACCATAGGTGCTGGTTGTACATATTGTAAAATTTCAAAAGTAGGCTCATGGTTAAGGGTTCTTTAAGCTGCCATTTTCATCTGACGTTTTGGCTTTTTTGAGGTTTGAGATATTGAAGTTTTGGCTTTTTGAAGTTTGAGATATTGAAGTTTTGGCTTTCTGAGGTTTGAGATATTGAAGTTTTGGCTTTTCGAGTCAGCTGGTTCATTCATGGCCAAATCAGCATCATGTTTGAAGTTCTATAAATACATTTTGTGTCTGTGTAGGAATCAAATCTAACCCTACTGGCGTCAATAGAAATCATACGGTGGAAAGTGAGATTAAGTGATTGAAATAATACTTTCTGAAATATATTAAGCAGCAAAAGAAACGTCAGTTTGGAATTTTCCTTCGCAGAAACGGATAACTGTAAACTCATTTAATGTTTTGATTGTATATTTTTGACAACATCTCCAACTTTACCTGAGCAAAGGCACTACTTCCCAAACTCAGAATTGAACCCAGGAAATGGTCTCAAAAACAAAACCTGATTTCGGAGATGGTACGGTGTTCTCCATGTTTTTCATGCAACTTATGCTGCACGTGCTGTTCACAAGGACCAGCTCTATAAAATGCACCCCCATACCTGGTTGAAACATTCACATTACAACGTCAGCAGGATGCCGCGACCCACGACAGCTCAGAGGAACCAGGCGCTAGGAAGGCTTGAAGCTGGCCACACTGCACAAGCCGTTGCCAATCACTTCCAGGTCAACGTTCGGACCATCTACAGGCTGCAGCAACGTTTCCGGGCCACCAACACCACAAATGATCGCCCCCGTACTGGCAGACCAAGGGTGACCACAAGACGACAAGACCGCCATGTTGTGCGACAGCATGTACAGAATCCCTTCATGCAGGCATCCGAAACAGCACGCCAGACAGTGGGAACACATGGAAGACCAATCCGTACGCCGCCGGATTAACAGCGGGAACCTCCAATGCCGTAGACCTTACCGTGGACCTATCCTCACCCCTTGTCATCGGCGTGAACGCCACAACACCAAAACTGGCGATACAGGCAATGGAGAACTGTTCTGTTCACAGATGAGAGTCGGTACTGCGTATCAACTGCAGATGGCAGAACAAGAATATGGCGACGACGAGGCCAGCGTTACTCAGACCAATGTTTTATGGAAAGAGACTCAACGGGAGGTGCAAGCATCATGGTATGGGGTGGAATAGGCCTGAACCAGAGAGTGGGTCCTGTGGTGTTCCAGAACCTTGGTCCATGGAGAGGAGGCGGCATCATAACGGTGCGCTACATCGACCAAGCTCTCATACCCCACATCATACCACGTTTCGCACGTCACCGGAACAACATTTTCCAGCATGATAACGCCCGGGCTCATACTGCCAGAGCTACACGGGACTTCCTACAGCACAACGGTGTCAACATTATGCAGTGAACATCTTTGGGATGAAATTCGGATGAGACTGAATAATGTCATACCAAGGCCGAACACAGCCGATTTATTGCGCCAGGCCTTTCTCAGAGTGTGGTTCCAGGTGCCAATGGCCTTCATCAATCGATTGGTGCACTCCATGCATAGACGCTGTGCTGCAGTTATTGCCGCTCGCGGTGGTCACACTAGATACTAAAGTCAATAGTCTGAATGGACTGCAAACGTTCACGTAATGTCTTGGAATTGTGCTGAGTTATTCATTGATGTGTCAAGATATTGTACACAAAAAATGTTTTTGATCCGCGTATTATGTTCATTTCTGTAATGCTTTGATTACAGTGCCTATCTAATTTTGAATTCGTACTGACGGATTTTTTGCTGCTGAGTATAGTTGAAAAGTGATCACTGCCCACTACTTACTGTCCAAACAAGTTCAATGAAAAGTTAGGGGCTATGATAGAAAAGTATGTTGATAAATATGAAGGTTTATATATTTCTCTATATATAAAATACGCAGACTACATTACTGAAGTTGCTCTCCGATTTTTCGCCCGTATTCATCTATATATTATTAACCACATATCTGTAATCATTCCCCAGAATGAAAGATCTTGTGTGTTTATTTATCAATTGTTCTACAACGACCAATTAGAGAACTGAAGATGGCAGCATATATACACTGAAGACATTTAGATTATGTGCAGTGACAACCTATCCGTTATTGCTTGCATAGACAGAATCTCGTAGATCTGAAAACTCGGGGTTATGGTCATGTTTGGTCCTTTGTTAGTTTGAATTCGGGTGCATTTTTGTATGTAGTTGATGTTTGTATGTAAACAAACGACGCAGTTGGAGCTGAAAGAGATCCGTACAATTATCTCATATGACCTTGTGCAATATGTTTGAGACAAATTGAATTTGTGATGGGTTTCAGAGCCTGTTTTCTATTTGGTACTGCAGAGTAGTATCTTTCATCGACAATCTTTCGTACATCAATATAGCCAATATTTCGGTTGTACAGCTGACTCAAATGTAAACACAGGACACTAAGTTAGCACATATTATGGCAGCTCAAATTCTGACCCTTAATGGTTTCAATCTCCCCATCAATAAAAGAAAGCATGGTTTGTGCATGATCCTTTGACATAACCAAACCTTTGGCATTCGAAAACAGTGGATTGAAATTGGGTTAAACGAATCAATTTTCGTTGCACACTAACTTATACCTCCGTCACATATACCTAATGTTTCAAAGGTCGCCGGCCGATGCGGGGCATCGTTGGGTTTCACCAAAGTCACGGCATGCGACAGATCTTGGTTCACATCTGTGTCACATCGGTGCGGAAGTCACAAAACCAAGGATGATCGGAAGACTTCCTTCCAGTCACTGACAGGTGGATGGCAGGCTATCTGAAGTATTTGGAAAAATGGAAGGTTAAAATCGGCAAGTGACTGACGGGTCACCTGGCGGGAATCGGCCGATCATTTCCAGATACCCGGACGGTATCATTCCGAAGAAAAGCAAATCGTTCGGTTCCAGGCGCCGGTCAATGCCTGGATTAATATTGCCCGGTTTCTGCTCGCTTGCAAGGAGCCCGGTCAATCAAACTTGTTGTTCGACTGCAAGTTATATCTCACAATCCACATTTCAGCAGACATGAAGAGAAGTGCACCGGTAGAAATCGCCATGATGCTTCCTCTCTAGCTCTGCCATCAGATTCTCGAACTGGCCGTATTTGGGACGACACAACGGCCAAGGCCGGATCCACCACCTCCGTTTACGCCTCTCAAGTCTTCTCTTTCTTTTCTTTCTGCAGCAACGCTGTTGAAATGACATTCTGGCGGTGTCGGGCTCTGGCATACTCCAAACGGAACCGGACCAGTCTCAGCAAGTGTGGTGGGTTAGGCAACCCATTCAGACCCTTACTTATACCCCGGACCAGGCATGTCAACATTCCCGGTGTCTCAATGATACCCGTTCGGCGCCTGTCCGATGCTTGCCCAGACTATGGTTGGTCACCTTCCGACTTTGTTGAATCGTATGGTCTACTAACGTGAACAATTGGAGTATTGATCGATTCCCGTCAGACAACTTTTCTGTTATCCTCCGGTGACCATACCACACCAGCGCACTGAAAAATCGTCCGATTCCTTGGCGGTCTGGCAGGTGCCAGTATGGTCACTGGCGGGTCGCCAGAAGATGTGCCACAGATCCGTTGCCCACGGGTGATCTCCAGCTACCTGTCGGGTATCTCTCAATTTTAGCGATTTTCAGCGCGACCGGGCATCGTAAACTAATCGTTCACGGTAAAAGTGGATATGTGACCTAGGCATTATTTATAAGCTTGCTGGAAGTTGAGGTTTGTCACAAGTCAAGAGTTGAACGTTTGAGGGCAAAACATTCCCATGTTTCTTGAACATGAACTGTTTCTTCCCTGAGTTCAGTTTCATCACGTTTGCAATCATTCTGACTACAGTCATCATCACTGATCTTTGGAGGTTTAAGGGGGGCACTGGCTGATCACCATGGGGCACTGCTGGAGAAACATGATTCGCAGGGGATGAAAGGTGCGTGTGGTAGTTTGGTACCCGTCGTTCGTCAAAAATGTCTAGAGAGGATAAGTTGTTGATAAGTGGCACATAGCTTCAGAAGCGTCGTTTGACCGCGGAAGTGAGTCTGACAAGTGCCCGGCCTTCTGAAATTGACGCTTGCGCCAGTTTTCAGACTGAGGGGATCGGTCTATCCCCTTCCTCCACAACGACAGGAATGCAACAGAATTCAAACTTCTACTTGAGTCTTACGACTGTAGGTGGGGTGATCTGGACACATCGTACCTCAGATCTCGACGTTGTGGTCCCTAAGGCTGGTTATAGAGGGAAATGAATGCTGAGATTTGATCCAGTATGTCTATCTAAACATGCCTCAAGACTTGAGACAAATTATTTGAGACTGATGAATTGCTCACTAACACAAAATCTAAACAAAACCAAAATTTGCACAGTCAAATGATATCGACAAACCAACTCTGATGATTTGTGTCATAAGTTAGGTGTGCGAGTTGCACGTGTGAAATTGAAATTTCACTACACACGCTTGTTGATTACCTGGCTACCTACAAGACGATGGTTACTTGTTCACTTTGCGCAACAGGTTCGTCAGAACGACGGGGAAGGCAGCGGCAGCATTAAGATTGAGTGTGTCGTAGGTAATCTAAACAATGTCCCCTTGGAATGGCCTTGACTCATAGACATCACCTGGTCCATTAGAGGACAACGCTGTTGCAGGTTGCATTGCACTGGCGAAAACAGATTCTGCTGATCGGGTTCATCGTGGGAGAGGGGACTTCCATTGCATTTATACGATGTCTGCATGTGCACTTGAAGAAAGGTGTTTATGGAATTTTCATCTTCTTAAACAACGGGTGGTTTCTTAGATCTCAAATTCGCAATGTTTCGCCAATTGCTTAAAGTCCGAAATGTATTTCAAATGTATCCGTTCTCGTGCCGGGCAACAAACGACAGCAAACTGTACATTGAATAGTCTGGTCCTGACAGTGTACTGATTGAGGTCATCAACACAGATCTACGTTAATAAGATAAGATGTCTTGCAATCAAGCAATCACCGTTTTGTCAAAACTTAAATCATGACGGCTTCAGTGATAAACACCACACTGAAATACGCCAGGAGGTACTTATATATGAGTGAGTGAGTGAGTGGGTTAAAATTTAACGTCACCTCGGCAATATTTCAGCCATAGAGGGACGAGAAATATTGGACATACACAATAAATACAAGTAGGTAAATTACCAGTCATTGTCGGACTGGAAAATAACAAAAGTATCACAGATATGGATATATAACCAGCTTGAAAACTAAAACATTTTAATTAAAGCAGACAATACAATATAAAACACGGGCTATAGATCGCCAACAACTAGGTACTTATGTCTATGGATGACATGTATGTATGATATGAAAAGAAAGCACATGGTATTATGTATGCAACGGTTCCATTTCTATACTCATGCCAATAATGGTTGTCACCTCCCTCCCCACACCTCACACCCCCATCCAACACCCCACAACCCCTCCAATTAAAAAAATTGAAGGGGGTGACAACCATTATTGGCATGAGTATATTAGGATATCAGGGCAAGTGTATTGAATATTAAGCTTTTAGTTAATGTATCATAATTTTGAATATTCGCTCCACACAGATCACCCTAAATATACCATAGCCTTTATATGCTGCTAATGTTTTGGGAGATATGTACACACACAATTACTGGCACCAGTAATACTCTTAGTAGCACAACATGCAGTGCCGTCAACGCAGCTCAGCCTTGTTGAGATAGGGACAGCGCAAGTCCCCCGACATCGATCCACCTTTTCTAGTTATATACCGAGTTTTCATATTCTCCAACTCGAGTGTATAATTGGCAATATAGGTGGACATAGGCAGTAAATGTTGCTCTGATATTGTTTTAAACGTCTTTTTACATGTACTGTCCGTTATGTTAGGAACGGCTATGTTCAACTGGCTAGTTGAAAGTTGGATCTGGTCGACCAAGGACAACAACTGGCGCACAAGACCGACAAATCAGAATCGTGATCGAAATCCCTCTCAAATTGAAGATGAGCTTCACAGCAATCATGTTAAAGTAAGTGGGCAGACGATTCGTAACACGAACCGCCACATTACTGGAGACGCCGTTGGTATCCAGTGCGGCAGCGCTATGCCAATAGTTGTAACGCAACGGCATGTTTTGGGAAGAATGAAGGTTTACTTTGGACATCCTTGAAAGAGTGTGGCGTAGACAAAATGAACGTTATCGTGATCGTTTTGCGGGTAGCTCAGAAATGGTGTGGGATGAGTTCGCTGTGACTCGTCGAACACCTTTACGTGTTATTTACGGACGTGTCACTGGACGGTACTACCCAGTACCGTGACAACATCCTGGAGGCACCCGCAGTGCCATCTGAACGCCGACATGGACGTCGTTTGGTGTTTCTTGATGACAACGCGACAGCGCACACGGCTGTGGCTGAGTACTTCCAACAGGGCAACATGTCCACTTTATCATGGCCTGAAGTCTGCTCACACTTATCACTCATCGAAAAAGTCCCGAGCTTCCACGAGACAAACTAGCTTGAGATGCCGGGGGTCCAAGGAGCCCCTGAAGCCAACGCACAACTGCAAATTTTATCCCCAGACAAGCCTCTGAAAACGATGTATTCAGACCTACTTGTGTGATTTTTAATGGTATAGTTAGTTACCTCCTACGACAAGCCTGGTCCAGTTCTAGCCCGAACATACGTGTTACGCCCGTCTCAAATCATGTCCAAATACATCTGATGTAACATAACTAAGTTCTTAATATGGCTTCTGTAGCGGTCATATTGACAATCGAATTCAAACTGGTGAACATTTTCATTATTGGAGAAAATGCCGGGGATGTTGACATACGCTGCCAGAAAAAGCGGCGATTTCATACATGGATTGCCTTGCCCAGCCAGGGAACTAAAATATCTCCATCTGGAACCCTTTGAAGCTGAGAGATGTCTTTACTGAAACCACACCAGACAATAAAATATCTAACGATCAGCAATCGTATGATCTGCATACTGTAATTGTGTGTATCAGCCTTCAAACATTAGTAATATATATATATACTGAACCACAAAAGAAATGTCGCACTAATAGCGGTTTCTTAAAGCACACACTTTAATTCACTCTAATGAACAATCAAAACGGAGGATTGACTTCAAACTTGACAGTTATGGTTAACACATTTTCGGAAATCACATTTAGAGTTCACACAAACAAAATCACAAAAATAGTACCATTAAGATACCCCAAAGTCAGTACTGTGTGTGGCCTCTATGGGCATCGATGAAAGCGTTGCATCGTCTGTATATGGAATGAATTAGCCGGTTGATGAAGGCCATAGGCACTTAGGGTCCATACTCTGTGAAATGCCTGATCGAGTCCTGCAGCAGTTGTCGGCCTTGGGTGGTAGTCATTCAGTCTTCTTTGAATCTTGTCCCAAAGGTGTTCTATTGAACTCAAATCAAGACTAAGTGCAGTCTATTGTAGGGTTTCGATGCCATGTTGTTTTAGGAAGTCCAATGTTACTCTGGAAGTGTGGGCACGAGCGTTGTCTTGCTGGAAGATGTGATTTCTGTAACGTCCAAAATGTGGTACAACGTGGGGTTTTATGACTTAGTCAATATAGCGGGCAACTGTCTCGTCATTTCCTCATCCTGGACCTAGATTCTGGAACACCACGGTGCCAGCTATCTGGTTCCGACCGACTGCACCCACACCATGATGCTTGGACCACCCCACGAGTCTCTTTCAACAATACACTCACTGGAAAACAGTTCCCCGCGCCTTCACCATACTCATACTCAGCCATCGACTGTCGAAACACAATATTGGCTGTCATGAGAAAAAAGAATAGTTCTCATTGTCGATAACGCCAATTCCGATGCTTAGTTGCCCATCGCAGTCGGTTTGGGGGTGATGAGCGGTGAGGACAGGACTACGATATTGTCTGTGACAGCAAAGGTTTCTTCCGCACAAACGCAGACGCACTGTATCGGCATTGATGGGTCTGTTGTGAGTCCCAATTGTGTGGCGTGCTCTTTCCGTCGCTCTGGGGAAGCGATCCTGCAGATGGTGGTGCACAATCTGTCGGTCTTAACGTTGTGATGTTACTGAAGGTCGCCCATTGCGTGGACGGTCTTGGATGCTGTTAGTGACCCGATACCACTCCTGCAGTCGGTAGATTGGTAGATTAACATGGACAGTAAAATGATTGGCAGTCTGGCCAACTTGCAATCGTACGAAGACTTGGTTCCTCTGATCTCTCGTAATTCGTGCCATGACAATTGTGTCAAAGCAAAAATGATTTCAGTCGAGTTTGGGACTCGCTTTCATTGGTAGGGTTGTCACGATATGCCCGAGCATTTTTATTTTCACGAATGTCATACGGAACCTTTTACCAAGTCTGCCTTTTTAGGTGCGTTCGGTCGATATGCTTTTTCATCAGAAAAAACACTGATGTTGGTAATTACTGTCAATATGGATTGAAAACATGTTAACAAAACGATTCAATCATAATGAAAACACCATTGTGTAAGAACAAAATCTTGCATTTGGTTTTGAAAAGCGACGTTTGTTTTGTGGTTCAGTATATGGTTAGCGTTATTAAGGTTATTATGATAGATATGTTTTCGAACAAAAAACGTGGAGTTAACCTACCAGGTGAGCAGGATGGATCGACAGCACAATCGTCTATTATACTCATCAATGTTCTCATCAGCGCTTGACGGCCGGCTTTAGCTCCCAAGTGAGAATACATGCAGGGGAAGCCATCACACGACCTCTTAGCTTCTGACCTTGTGTCATATGCTTGCTTTTCAAAAGATCTGAAACGAAGAATTTTTTATATATGCAAAGAATAACAGTAAAATGTTTCATACCATGCACTGAATCATAAACTAAGAAACAGGACAACCATTGATGCCAAGCAAAATAATATATCAGTTCATACAAAAAGAAAACAAATATTCTAATACAACAGCCATTTACGCGGCAGGTTAATAGATGTACAAATACAAAACAAAATATTGCAGAGGACACCCAATTGAAAAAGTGATTTCAAAATCTGCTTACTTGTATGATAGCGGAGCGGAGCGTAGGTAGGATTGATAATTGCATAACGAACATCGTAAAATGTTCCATGTATGAAGTTTAGCTGTGTACAGTAGTGCATGTCCCAAGAAATACACAAAATAATGACACAACAGGAATTTCCCTCCAACACGTTCCAACTTTATCTTCACTGTCATAGTGAGTGAGTTAGTATTACCTGACGCCGCATCACCTATCTCGCAGCTACATATTTTCGCGACAAACATTAGGAAATACCCATTGTCGAAGAAAACCTCAGTGAAGTATCATACTGATTTGTAAAGAACTGACTGTTGGGGTGTAAATCTAAATTGTGTGATAGAGATATCCTTGAGGTCTTTCAGATTTGCTAAATTGAGCTTCTTACAAAAAGTTCTAAAAGATTCAGACTAAGATTGACCATTGCAAAGAGTTGTCGTTGAGTGCAGCACACTCACGCGAATACGGGCAGCTACAAGGGATGCATTGAGTCGGATCCTCTCATTACCTTAACAGAAGTCATCAGAAGATGACCCTTTGTTTTTCCTTTTTTTTATTCAGTCAAATGTTACAGAAGATGACCTCATCGAACATCTAATGACCCTTTGTTTTTTCTTTTTTTTATTCAGTCAAATGTTACAGAAGATGACCTGATCGAACATCTAATATATAAAGTGAAACAAAGATTCTTGAAACCTACCCAGTTTAGAATAAAAAAAACCTTCAGAATATCAAATACCTATAAACACTAAGCTTTACGATTCTCAATATACTCAATAATAGATTTATTATCAACTCTAAAGCCGAAAACCTAAGTTTCGTTAATAGCTGTGATGGAAATACATCAGTATCTGGATCCTCATGCATTTTGTTTTGTTACAAAAATGAAAACAGCAGGTTTTAGTATTAGAAAACTTAAAAGTATTTTTCCAGTGAACACTTGTCCATCTTATTAAACCATATCTGTAATTGTTTTTCAATTGTTTTCAGTGAAAACACAATACCATTTAGAAAGTGGTTAGATGTAACATATACTACCCATCAAAAATTTAGACTCACTTAAAACACTCATTATATGTTATGTATATACATGTGGTTACATCGAAGATGAATTTCTCCACTAACTTCGGGGAACCAACTGCAAACCTTATGCAGATGAATTGCACGAGGATCATGCATCAAATTGCTGAAAAGTATGTGCACATATCGTGCATGTGAACAGCTGCGTTTTGGTGTAAAGTTTTGTTAAGAATTCGCCAATTTTCACTGAGTTTCATCATTTATTGAACTCATGACAATACTCTTTTCAACGTTACGAATTTGTTTTACAATACATCAGTTCATGTGTAAACAGTACCCTTAAACTGAATAGAATATTTTGCAAAATCTAGTTTAGATCAGTTGACTGAGGTAAGTGGCTGCATTTACACTAGTGAGTCTAAACTTTTGATGGGGAGTATATGTACTTTCTTTGTAAAGTGCAGATTCTAGTACTTTTGTTGGGTTGAGTCCTATCCCGGATTCAAACCCACACCCTCAGAGTCAGGCACCTAATCGCCAGCACACAAAGTCGGCCGCCTAACCCGCTCAACCACCGCGGCTTCCGCTGTTATTCAGGTTAGTAAAAGGTAACATTGATGTGATCATTAAAAGCTTTAACCAAACTATTGATTTCAATACCTAAAAGGAGATAAAATACTTCCATGAAAACTCCCATTTCATAACAATTGAAGTCACTTAAAATTGTCTATCGTTTAAAAGACTTGTTCCATAACAAGTCATACCACGATGGACAGTCGCATGTTAATATTTCAAAATATCATATTTCCAAGTGTTATCGTATGCCTTTGTACAGAATCTAAACGTTATTGAAAATACATGCTGCTTATTTAGAAAAGGATCATTTCAGACACATGACTCTAGTCTGATGTAAATGATCAACGGTACACCTCTCGTGCTTTATTCAAGTTACCAGACAAGTCGACGCTCGTAAGCAATTAGATGTTAATACAAAGGATCTGGATGATCAGGGCTCCGTTTCACAAAGCTATCGTAGCGCTACGACTGTCGTAAGTCTATGTTACAGTATAGGAGGTACGACAGTCGTATTGCTACGATAGCTTTGTGAAACGGGGCCCAGGTTTGTAAACTTCCATTCATATATGGGTGACTAACAGACGTGAGGAAAATGATCGCCATCGTACACATCATCATGAACGGGCAATGAAAGCATGTACATAAATGCAGGGATGAGTATGTGCCGAGTACTGAGTGTAAAAACACTATTACTAATATCATGACTTTCTTGAGTTATGAATGAAGTCCTCTGCCGCATTACCATTCTCTTTATAACCATGTCAACCAAACAAAAACAACCACCATTCAATCACCAACAAGCAAGACTAGCTTTGAAAGTTTGTCAAACGGTTTATCAAGATCCGTCACAATATACGCAAGTGCTTGAGGAATGTATAACAAACATAAGTTTGGACAGGTAAACGGACATGCTCAAATTGACAGGTCCGTATTTTCCGATGAGAGCTGTGGATTGCTGCCTCTTGAACACAAACACCGATGGTGCTATTGAACTGCAGTCACAAACAGACCCAGAATTTCCACAATTACACTGTATTGGTGGGAGAACGACCTTGGTCTTTTCATCGCCGCCACGAAGTGTGGCATTCATCTTCTAAATGAGGATACATTTTTGCACAGACAGAAATTTTACACACTGATGTTTCTGGTCATATCTCGTTTGAATTAGAACATTGTTATCTAAAATATATTTAGTAATGGTTAATAGCCCTTTCTCCATTCTCTTCAAGTTTGTGCATATTGTGTGAAATGGGGATAGCTTCCTTTTAAGAAAAAGAACTATTTAAGTAATAATACCCTGTTCACATGCCAAAAATACATACTTTATTATGTTTACATAGGAAGAAATTTGGACGTGCAAGTAAACGTAAAAATACATGCTTTCACATGGAGAAAGTCTGCCGTGTGCAAAATATAACTGCTGTACGTTTCAGAGTAGTTATTCGGCACCCTAGCAAAATCCTAAAAACAGGAACTACTCAACGCTCGTGGTATTATAGGTTTCGGGAGGTACTCTTATTATACAATTAATACTGTGCAGGGACAGCAGCCACAATCATACATGGTATCGGAACCAAAATGCCTTCTAATTTGATTGTGACTTCATCAACACAAACAGGCAATTCAGTAGGCAAAAAGCACTCAGAAAGCCACAAACCAGTGCAGTATCGGAGACAAACCTCTTCTTCAAGTTTGTTCCGAAACACACGTCAAACGGCACCTTAAGATAGGTCGTCGGCCAAAGCCCGGATATTCTTCCAAGTTAACAGAATGCGAAGACACCGACAAATCTTGTTCAAGCATGTCGGAACACAGTGACAAACAGTTTAGTTTCCTTTGCTGGAGTGTAAAAAATATCAGCGCCTTGAGCATGCACTAGTTGCCTGAATATGTGCGCTATATAAATATCCTATAATAATAATACATAAATAAGAAATGGGTTACGAAGCAAAACTAGTGATTCTGACATTGTCACTTATCTACATACACTCAAAATAATATGCCTTGTTGAGACCTTCGTGAATGATCTCTTGGATATGAACTGGCTACCACGCTATGGTGTTTTCTATAGTCCGCCTGTGAAGCTTTCAAACTACGGCCGTTTGTCTGGCGGCATATGTGTATGTATTCAACATTCAATTTCCCACTTATACAAAGAAATTCCTTCAAATATTGATAAGTGCCTATGTTTTACATTAAAGCTTAGATGCAACCAACAAAATAAACATAATTAAAACCTAATTATCACTTATTCATGACATATAATATACATTGCTGATTATGAAAAAAACAAATGAACAAAATTATAAGCGTACAGTCAAAAGTGCAATATTTTGAACTTGGATTTCCTACCCTCGAAACGAAGCATCCGAGATACCGAACCCAGTCAGAGCGGGTGGGCGTGCACTTAAGTGTAACGAATACTTTCATTGCCTGGTTCATTTGCCAATACACTCAAAGCTCTTTGTATGTAAGAAAGTCTGTCAATGTTATTAATTCCTACACATATCTTGGTTTGGTATTTTCTCACACAATGTGCTTTAAAATTTCCACATTTATAGAATTATAGATCTTTGATTCAAATATTTGCTGTTTATTCTAAACTTGGAACTGTTCTCCCAAATGTTTTTTTAAACTGTTCGATTCTCAAATACAGCCAATATTACTTTACGGTTCAGAAGTATGGGAATTCCAAAGATACGATTGTTTATAAAACATCCACCTCTTGGCAGGTACAAATACCTCAGGGTCGGGTCCTCTTCGCCGATTTCTATCGCATATGGTGAATGTGGCAGATCCACTACATATAGCCTCACAAATCAGATGCCTTAAATTCTGGTTAAAAGTTTTAGATATGCATGAACGTCTACCGAAAGCAGGCTACAATTTCCTCCTACACTTAGACAATGCAGGTAAGGTAACATGGGCTTCATTCATTCGAAAGCTTTTATTCTCATACGGTTCTGGCATTGTCTGGTTGTCCCAGACAGTTGGTAATGTACGTATATTTTAAAATGAATTCAGGGAACGCTCCATAAATATATATTTTCAAAATTAGCATTCGAATTTAAACGAAAGTACACGATATGAATCTTACAGATCGTTTAAAAATCTTCTTGAACCCGAAAAATACCTATTCGTACTAACCTCTGGAAAGTTACGTGACTTGGTTGTTAGATTAAGACAGGGTTTGTCAGACTTAAAGATCAATGGATGAGTGAGTGAGTGTCTTTAGTGTAGGAAAATAGGGACTAATAAAAATGAAAGGATTTGTATGTCATGTAAATGAGGAAAAGAGAATGAAATTCACTTTGTCTTAATAACCCGAAAATTATGTATATACCAAAAAAGTACTTAGGTAAACAACCAGAAATTGCATTCTCTTCTTTTATGACCTCTAAAAGTGATACCAATATTTAACACCTGCCATTATCTTTAAAACTTGCAACAAGCTTAAGAAATATAAAAAAAATATTGTAGATCCAAATTGATGTAATACTGCATGTAACATCTGACTGTGTGAGTTGATGTATATTTGTTTACCCTGCATGTGGGCCGGAGGCCTAAAATACAATAAACTTCTTCTAATTCAATGCATTAGATAGAAAGAACTTGCACAATTGAAAAAACAATGCTATTGGACCATGTGAAAGTTGTGACCATATAACTGTTTATGTAATTGACAGCAATGTTGTCAAAGTTGGCAAAACGTGAACACACTGGACTGGAATTAAATTCGTTAAAAACACGAGTGTTCTTACTGGGAGATATTATGAGAGGCAGTTAAAATTCCTGGCATATCAAATTGCATTTTGGTTTGGGAAGAAAACAACAATGTTGAAAGTACGAGTATCATCTCTGATATCGACAAAGCTGAAAATGAAATAAATAGTTCAAGTCTATAACACATACATAATGATGATATCATTCTAATAGATTCCCATTTCGTACATAACATCAGCAGCAGCAGAATGAAATTTCTAATATCATTAAACGTTTCCTGTCAATAAAGTTTCGGAAACCTGATAGAATCAGTCAAAAGTAACTTAAATGTATTCACGTACCGCTATGTTTCTCGTTACTAAAAGTCTTTCCAGATAAATAATGAAAAATGCCAATGAAATGCCTTTGTTCGAAAACGGTGACCACACTATTGTATGAAGCTATATTTTATATATCATAATATTTGCTTTGGAAAACTGTTTGAAAGAACTGTCTTATTGTGTTTAAGCACATACATATATAATTACTTTTATACGAACACCTCACTGAACAAGTATTAATCCGACCTCCCCAACATCCATCAACTGATTGAACTGTACCATCAAATATGGACATAACTGGATTATGTAGGAAACGTTTGTATGCTATTTTGCAACGTAACTAAAGCCTTTGACATAAAGGGCTCATTCAAAAGCTGGCAAGAAATGACATGAAAGGTCCATTCTTACAAGAACTGCTTTCAAGTTACAACACAAATCGGTATCACTGTGTGTTTGTGAAGGGAACCTAATTACAGCCAAACCTTTGAAGGTTTTGGTCCTCGGAGAGTCATATTTTTCTTTCTATTGCTTATATTCACAGATGATAATTTACGTTGAATAACAAGGCATTTTGATGATGACATATCACTTGGGGTTTCTTGGGGATACAATTAAACAGAGAAATCCAAAAACAGAAATTTAGCTTTATTAATTGAAGAGGAAGTCGGATGCGTTAGAAGGGAAGCTGATACATTCTCATTAAAAGAGGATATATAGTTATCATTAAATTACATTTGATGGCAAGGAACATAATCGACAAGCATTCTTGTTTTTTAAGCAATATTGTAAAATAACCTTAATAAGACAAAAACAAACAAACAAACAAACTTTAATAAAACTTCAGTTTGTGTTAAACTCTCACATTGCTATTGATACGAGTTTCATTCGGATTTGAGACCGCCTCCGTGGTGTAGTGGTTAGAGCGTCCGCCCGGAGAGCGGAAGGTCGCGGTTTCGATCTGCGATCGCGTCATACCAAAAGACGTTAAACTATGGTACTTGTTGGTCCCTGCCTGGCGCTCGGCATTACTGGGTACAACAAGGACTGATCGGCTCGGAGTCAGTATAATGTGTCTGAGTGGGGTATTCATGCTTCACTGCGGCATGGTATCTCAGTGGGCTAGCACTATAAAACCAGCTTAAGTCTGGGCTTGTACAAGCAGCCGCACATACACATACACACGCATGCACGTTGTCAATTGAGCGAAATATTCTCAAGCACGACGTTAAACCCAATTTCAGCTCACCTCACCTCATTCGGACTTGAATTGAATACGGTTTTGAAGTTTGGACAATATGCATCGAAGCGAAAGACTAAAGAGATTGTATATGGAACCAGCAAGAATCATCCCTGGACATAAAAAAACTTTCTTGAGCCACGAAGTCGTAACGACAAAGTGATATTTTGACTGTTGTGAACATATATCAAGTATCATCTGCACAGAAGTAAAGTATCATCAACATATAAGTAACGTATCATCTACATATAAGTAAAGTATCATCCACATATAAGTAAAGTATCAACTACATATAAGTAAAGAATCATCTCCAGAGAAGTAAAGTATCATCAACATATAAGTAAAGTATCAACTACATATAAGTAAAGTATCATCTCCACAGAATATAAGTAAAGTATCATCTCCACAGAAGTAAAGTATCAACTACATATAAGTAAAGTATCATCAACATATAAGTAAAGTATCATCTCTACAGAAGTAAAGTATCATCTACATATAAGTGAAGTATCATCTCTACAGAAGTAAAGTATCATCTACATATAAGTAAAGTATCATCTCCACAGAAGTAAAGTATCATCTACATATAAGTAAAGTATCATCTACATATAAGTAAAGTATCATCTACATATAAGTAAAGTATCATCTCCACAGAAGTAAAGTATCATCAACATATAAGTAAAGTATCATCTACAAATAAGTAAAGTATCATCTACATATAAGTAAAGTATCATCTCCACAGAAGTAGAGTATCATCAACATATAAGTGAAGTATCGTCTACATATAAGTAAAGTATCATCAACATATAAGTAAAGTATCATCTCCACAGAAGTAAAGTATCATCAACATATAAGTAAAGTATCAACTACATATAAGTAAAGTATCATTTCCACAGAAGTAAAGTATCAACTACATATAAGTAAAGTATCATCAACATATAAGTAAAGTATCATCTCTACAGAAGTAAAGTATCATCTACATGTAAGTAAAGTATCATCTCTACAGAAGTAAAGTATCATCTACATATAAGTAAAGTATCATCTACATATAAGTAAAGTATCATCTACATATAAGTAAAGTATCATCAACATATAAGTAAAGTATCATCAAGTATCATCTATATATAAGTAAAGTATCATCTCCACAGAAGTAAAGTATCATCAACATATAAGTAAAGTATCATCTCCACAGAAGTAAAGTATCATCTACATATAAGTAAAGTATCATCTCCACAGAAGTAAAGTATCATCTACATATAAGTAAAGGATCATCAACATATAAGTAAAGTATCATCTCCACAGAAGTAAAGTATCATCTACATATAAGTAAAGTATCATCTCCACAGAAGTAAAGTATCAACTACATATAAGTAAAGTATCATCAACATATAAGTAAAGTATCACCTCTACAGAAGTAAAGTATCATCTACATATAAGTAAAGTATCATCTCTACAGAAGTAAAGTATCATCTACATATAAGTAAAGTATCATCTACATATAAGTAAAGTATCATCTCCACAGAAGTAAAGTATCATCAACATATAAGTAAAGTATCATCTACATATAAGTAAAGTATCATCTACATATAAGTAAAGTATCATCTCCACAGAAGTAGAGTATCATCAACATATAAGTAACGTATCATCTACATATAAGAAAAGTATCATCTCCACAGAAGTAAAGTATCATCAACATATAAGTAAAGTATCATTTCCACAGAAGTAAAGTATCATCTACATATAAGTAAAGTATCATCTCCACAGAAGTAAAGTATCATCAACATATAAGTAAAGTATCATCTACATATAAGTAAAGTATCATCTACATATAAGCAAAGTATCATCTACATATAAGTAAAGTATCATCAACATATAAGTAAAGTATCATCTACATATAAGTAAAGTATCATCTACATATAAGGAAAGTATCATCTACATATAAGGAAAGCATCATAGGCTGTCTGAAAATGTCATCAACGTAAACTTCTATGATACTTTACTTCTATGTAGATGATACTTGACTTATATGTAGATGATACTTATTTCCATGAGTGCACAGAAGTAAAGTATTATCTACATGGACGAAAAGTATCATCTACATAGAATGAATTATCTACAAAGAAATAAAGTATCATCTGCAAGACGTAAAATATCTATATTAACGTGTGATCATGTTTGTGCGTGTGCGAAAATTGATTTTAGACACGTAAATCCTCTAGGGTTGATGCGTATTTGTGCAAAAATATGTCTCACCTGGACACTTGTGTTTTTAACATTATTTCGGTTAAGCACCATAGGATATAGGCGTAACTCACTTTTATTCCAACATCATCTTTTATTCCATAAGCAGTTAAACTGTGGAATAATATTCCTTAGCTATACTGAACCGCAAAAGAAACGCCACGCCGATAGATGTTTCTTAAACCACACACTTTAATTCGCTCTAATGAACAATCAAAACGGAGGATTGAGTTCAAACCTGACAATTATGGTTAACATATTTTCGGGAATCACATTAAGAGTTCACACAAACAAAAACACCAAAAATGGTATCATTACGATACCTCAAAGTCAGTATTATGTGTGGCCTCCATGGGCATCGATGACGGTGTTGCATCGTCTTTACATGGAATGAATTAGCCGGTTTATGAAGGTCATAGGCACTTGGGTCAATACTCTGCGAAATGCCTGATCGAGTCCAGTCGCAGTTGTCGGCCTTGGCTGGAGGTCATTCAGTCTTCTTTGAATCTCGTCCCAAAGGTGTTCTATTGGACTTAAATCCGGACTGAGTGCAGGCTATTGTAGGGTTTGGATGCCACGTTGTCTTAGAAAGTTCAATGTTACCCTGGCAGTGTGGGCACGAGCGTTGTCTTGCTGGAAGATGTGATTTCTGTAACGTCCAAAATGTGATACAACGTGGGGTCTTGTCAGGCCATTTCCTCGTCCTGGACCGAGATTCTGGAACACCACGGGGCCAACTCTCTGGTTCAGACCGATTGCACCAAACACCATGATGCTTGGACCACCACGCATTGGAAAACCGTTCCCTACGCCTTCGCAATGCTCTCATTCTGTCATCGGCTGTCGAAACACAATATTGGCTTTCATCAGAAAAAAGCACAGTTCTCCATTGTCGAGAACGCCAATTGCGATGCTGAGTTACCCATTGCAGACGGTTTGGGCGGTGACGGGCGGTGAGGACAGGACCACGATGTAAATAGTCTATTATTATTATTATTACATGGTCTGTGACAGCAGAGGTTTCTTTCGCCCAAACGTCGACGCACTGGATCGGCACGATTGGGTCTGTTGTGAGTCCCAATGGTCTGGCATGCTGTTTCCGTCGCTCTGGTGAAGCGATCCTGCAGATGGTTGCGAACAATCTTTCGGTTAATTAAGATATATGACAAGTACTCTTCATTATGACAAGTGCTCTTCATTATGACAAGTACTCTTCATTATGACAAGTGCTCTGAAAACTGACGCATCATGTCAATGTGGTCATGGATGTGTGAATGTTTTTCATTACTTCCTTGAATGTCCATTGTATACTATTCAAAGACAACTATTCAAAAAGTGTTGAAACCTTTAGAAAATATTGTTCAAAATGGAACACAGATTGATATTAATGTTATCTTACATTGCAATGCAGGTCTCTCAATTTCTTAAAATCAGAATGTTTTCAAATAACTACATATCTGTATCTCTCAAATAAAACGTGTACTCAGTTAACTTCTGTTGTACATATCTTAGCCTATGTCTGTCACTTGTTTACAGTGTTGTAAGATGAATTGTGTAATTATTGGGAGAGGGCTTTTCCAATTTCTGTAACCAGTGCCCAATCCGTTTTCTTGAATGGATAAAATATGTTTCAATCAAATTCCTACTTTTCACGATCTTCATCATACCATGATTAACATTTACATTTTGCAAGGGCTGAGGAAGGCTTTCGTCTAAAAGAGCTTTAAGTGGATCTTAATATATTTCATTAGAATTCAGAATATTCCTATTATTGTCAGGTTGAAGTTTTCCGTTCGTGTTTGATTTAGCCAAGTTTCACCTTTGCTGACGGGATGTCATTGTCTATCAAGGACTGTACATTATCACTGAAGATACAGAAGACATTTGTTTTGACTTTTGCCTTCTTATCGGTATCAAAACTCACCCAAAGGGAGTTTAAATGTCAATAATTATACAGGGCCGACGGAACTGATCATACAAAGAATGAACCTGTGCTTGAAGGAGGAAGGGTTGAACGTAATCTGGAAACTATGTTCAAAGTTACACAGAAAAACAAAAAGGGTGGAAGATTAATGTTAAGTGGAACAGGGCTTAACATTATGCCATGCCTCACCGTCGAGAACAACCCCTGCAGCTTTATCACCAGTAGGGGAAAATGAATGGTAAGAACCGTATTTATGGCTGTCAAATTGATTTGTGTTTCATAAATAAGTCTCTTTCAGACAAAGAGACCATGGTTTAATTATTGAATCAATAGCTGAATTCCACCAACAAAAGCGTAAGACTCTGCAATTCAGATGTATAATGTTTGATTGATCCATAGTGTTTCCACGGGAGACATATCACGCGAACGTAAGGAAGACTTTGCATTAACCCTAGTGGCAGATGAAGATACCTCCCTGTTCAGAAGTTCAAATTCGATGGGCCATTCTAAACAACCAATGATCTTTGTTTTTGGTGGTTACAGCAGCTACCGTTGCTGATTTTGTTTTTTATAATGGTTATTACAGCTGAATCTTTCTTATAATGTGCTTGGAACTGTGGCTTCATTGGCAGAAAATAGAGGCAGTATCATTGGGTTATGTGTTTTATACGCAGTCTCATCCATCATTTAATTTAAAAACATGTTCCATACCAATTTGTCTTGAATGTGACTTTTAGTATCTTTGAAAAGTCATGGACGTTATAGGGGTAACCAATGAGGATATGTCATCGAATTTTTTCGGACAAACAGAATTCTAAATCAACATAATGTATACGATGAGACACATGTCAATGTACTTGTACTCATGCCAATGTCTCCAAGTGTATGACAGCAGATTGTGTGACATCTGTTATTAAGCAGTTTGTCACCTGTGTAAACAAATAGATTTTGAAATGCCCTCGCTTCATATAATTGTCAATTTACTGATGGCTGATTTTGTCATTGTTTCTGCTGACGGGTGGCTGGGTTGATGTACCCTCGATGTTTGTTTATGTTCCCTGAGCCCGAAGGGCGAAGGGAACATAAACAAATATCGAGGGTACATCAACCCATGGGCCCCGAGGGACCAGTGAACAACGTATTTATCTTACCGAACACCTTAATGTTAATTTTGAATTGTTTGAAGCAGGGGTACAAATCCTTTTGCAGCCATCGCAAGATTTTGCTGACAAGACAGATTTAGAGTTATCTCCCTTCCATCGATTTGCATTCGCAAAACATCGGTAATTTCCGTACATCATACGTGATTCAATGTTTTTCGAGATAAAGAATTACTACCACGAAGTACCAAATGAGTTGCCATTGACAGCGGGTACATTGAAATGTTACTCGCTTGTAAGCGGGGTACATTGAAAATAATAGAACAGCGCTCAGCCAATCAGAAAGCGACATTTATGTGTGAGGTAAGATAAATCATTATGAAGTTGCTTGTTCCGCGGGATACCAATCACTATAATGACATTTCAGTATTAAGTTCAACAGAGAAGTCACATCTGGACTGAAATAACGGTGGGATATGAACATGACTGAAGTATCAAATCTGACATCAGACAATAGTTATTTATGTCTTCACGAGATATCTATGGGTAGCGCCCCTGGGAATCCAAAGAAAGTAATGTCATTATACCCACGAGGAGGACATTTTCGCATGCTATTCCGCCACGACTTATAATATTCAACATCAGGTGGCGAATTTGATAATGAATACGTGAGACCTTATTTCCGCAGGACAGGCCCTATCATGTCGGCCACAAGTTATGCTGAACGAGTTATGCATACTTTGAAGACTAAAACGTGCAGATACGTTTAGAATGAACTATCACCAGCTGATGATAATAAGAACAACGAAGCTGTTGTATGGAAACAGCAGTGTGAAGAAACATTAGTGAAAGTTGTTAATATGAAGCATAAAGTAAAACGAACATTTTAATCACCATTCGCAAAGAGTTGGAGGACTGAGGGAATATGTCACCAAAAGTTTGTACTGTCGTTATGGTACATGCTGTACTATATTGCAGATCGTACAGTTCAAGGCAGTTCCTTTGAAATGAAAAACAGAAAGTCTCCAAATCTGGATACTGAACATAATACTTACAGCTGGTTAGAAAGAGGTTTTAATGAAATGGATGAATTCTCGAGATCACTTTGCAAACGGTATAAAAGGAAAAGACTTCTTATTGAGACACAGCAGGATTTACTCCAGCCACTCCTTTCTTTCCCTTCCGCAACACTCACTCTTCCAAAACGAATACTCCTAACGGTAAAATGTACAAACAGTAGTTTCAGTAAAATGTGCATGATAATAACGAAGTACGTTTATAGATGTTATGAACGCTAACTATAGGGATTATTGTGAAACTTCAATGTTGGCTTTTTTAATCATTAGTGTGTATAACCACCACGATTTTGTCCATTCGCTCATACTGCTTAAAAGTCTCACACCTCTTGCGGCCCCGAGCCATGTTTAGCTAACGTGGTCGGCCATCTAAAGCGCTCATTTCACTTAATGTACACTTGGAATAGCTCCAACTATTATCCCTAGTTTCATAAGTAAACTATTTCAAATTAATCGGGAATATGAACTGCCAGTGTCATTTGACTTGAGTACTCTATATGTATACCTATTACCGACTAAACGCGATGGAATGCTGTTACATTAAGTACTACATATAATTAAAGATTTTCAAATTTCCTGATTGCTCCAAACAATATTTTATAATGTTTCATTTCAGGAAGTAATCTATGATAAAGCAATTAGATTAATCCGGACAAGTAAATCTACAAACAAAAGAGGTCAACGTAAATAACCGTGTTCATCATCTCTATTATCTGTTATAATTCCCATCAGCATGTTTCAGCAAAGTGCAAGTTGTCGATAAAAGGCCAGTTTCGAATCCCCATAATTATGGAGAGCCTTAATTGCGCCATGCTTTGTAAATATCTCCTGTCGACGGAGCTTGTTGCATGTACAACAAGGCAGAGAAAGTATTCAACGTGCATCCCTCAAGGGAGACTCACACAGTATAAAAGTTGTATGCAAAACAGCTCCGGTTTATTCTATTTTTTTAAATAAATTATTTCCAACATGTGAATATTTTGTCGAAGTGTAAAGAAGGGTGTATATTATGGGGATATCTTCAAAACTCTCCATTCCTTCACAATAGAGGAACTGCATGTCCCATTCCTTCACAATATTGGACCCGAGGCCCTGTAGGCCCCATTCTTCACAATATTGGACCCGAGGCCCTGTAGGCCCCATTCTTTCAAAATAAGTGAGCCGAGACCAGATGGTTGTTCGGGAATGGAGATTTAGTCGGACATTCCTTTCTACGTGGCCCCAGCACAAAATAAGTTCGATCAGTCATAGTGATACCAGCTCACACTATAGCCGATCAACCACCAAATCTTTCACGAGGTCTCAAGCTGAGTAGTTTCCCGTCTGAAAAATTGACACCTGACCAGCGTCGATTACTCCAGTTTGGTCGTCGTGTGCACCATTGATTTCTGTTGGCAATATGACGGTTTGCAAGGACACGTGGCCGTCGAGCTGGCTGTAGAAGGTTTCTAATCGTCTGCCAATTATTTACAAACTACCACCATATACACTAGTTGGCCATAAGTGAGTCATCATTAGTGAAATTCCCATAGACTTGCATGTTAATTAACTCTTGCAAGAATAATTTTCATAAATTTAGTTTCGATCGAATCGCTTTCAATACTACTACCAGCTGGGAAACATCTCAACTACATACACATAATTCAATAAGGCAAGGAATCACGTGACATTCCGCTTTCCGTAAGTTTCTTCATTTAACAAGTGAACAACACAGCTTCATGTCAGTTACTGTGCGAATGGACTTCTGTTGAATAGCTTGTCACAACTATCGGCTGTGTCAGTTACTGTGCGAATGAACTTCTGTTGAATAACTTGTCACAACTATCGGCTGTGTCAGTTACTGTGCGAATGGACTTCTGTTGAATAACTTGTCACAACTAGGGGCTCTGTAAGTTACTGTGCGAATGGACTTCTGTTGAATAACTTGTCACAACTATCGGCTGTGTCAGTTACTGTGCGAATGGATTTCTGTTGAATGACTTGTCACAACTATGGGCTCTGTAAGTTACTGTGCGAATGGACTTCTGCTGAATAGCTTGTCACAACTAGGGGCTCTGTAAGTTACTGTGCGAATGGACTTCTGTTGAATAACTTGTCACAACTATCGGCTGTGTCAGTTACTGTGCGAATGGACTTCTGTTGAATAGCTTGTCACAACTATCGGCTGTGTCAGTTACTGTGCGAATGGACTTCTGTTGAATGACTTGTCACAACTATGGGCTCTGTGTGCGAATGGACTTCTGCTGAATAGCTTGTCACAACTATGGGCTGTGTCAACTGTGGAATGGACTTCTGCTGAATAGCTTGTCACAACTATGGGCTGTGTCAGTTACTGTGCGAATGGACTTCTGTTGAATAACTTGTCACAACTATGGGCTGTCAGTTACTGTGCGAATGGACTTCTGTTGAATAGCTTAACTATGGGCTGTGCGTTACTGTGCGAATGGACTTCTGTTGAATAGCTTGTCACAACTATGGGCTGTGTCAGTTACTGTGCGAATGGACTTCTGTTGAATAACTTGTCACAACTATGGGCTGTGTCAGTTACTGTGCGAATGGACTTCTGTTGAATAGCTTGTCACAACTATGGGCTGTGTCAGTTACTGTGCGAATGGACTTCTGTTGAATGACTTGTCACAACTATGGGCTGTGTCAGTTACTGTGCGAATGGACTTCTGTTGAATAGCTTGTCACAACTATGGGCTGTGTCAGTTACTGTGCGAATGGACTTCTGTTGAATAACTTGTCACAACTAGGGGCTGTGTCAGTTACTGTGCGAATGGACTTCTGTTGAATAGCTTGTCACAACTATGGGCTGTGTCAGTTACTGTGCGAATGGACTTCTGTTGAATGACTTGTCACAACTATGGGCTCTGTAAGTTACTGTGCGAATGGACTTCTGCTGAATAGCTTGTCACAACTATGGGCTGTGTCAGTTACTGTGCGAATGGACTTCTGTTGAATAACTTGTCACAACTATCGGCTGTGTCAGTTACTGTGCGAATGGACTTCTGTTGAATAGCTTGTCACAGCTATCGGCTGTGTCAGTTACTGTGCGAATGGACTTCTGTTAAATGACTTGTCACAACTATGGGCTCTGTAAGTTACTGTGAGAATGGACTTCTGCTGAATAGCTTGTCACAACTATGGGCTGTGTCAGTTACTGTGTGAATGGACTTCTGTTGAATAACTTGTCACAACTATGGGCTGTGTCAGTTACTGTGCGAATGGACTTCTGTAGAATATCTTGTCACAACTATGGGCTGTGTCAGTTACTGTGCGAATGGACTTCTGTTGAATAGCTTGTCACAACTATCGGCTGTGTCAGTTACTGTGCGAATGGACTTCTGTTGAATAGCTTGTCACAACTATGGGCTGTGTCAGTTACTGTGCAAATGGACTTCTGTTGAATAGCTTGTCACAACTATGGGCTGTGTCAGTTACTGTGCGAATGGACTTCTGTTGAATAGCTTGTCACAACTAGGGGCTATGTCAGTTACTGTGCGAATGGACTTCTGTTGAATAGCTTGTCACAACTATGGGCTGTGTCAGTTACTGTGCGTATGGACTTCTGTTGAATAGTTTGTCACAACAGTAGTAAAATTAAACTAATATATAATTTCAACATATTCTGAAAAAGATGTACGAGTAATGACCAAGCATATTTTGATTTTTAATATGGCTGTCATGGCGGCCATATTGGAATTCATTCGAGCCTCTTGAGCATACATTGTATTGGAAACAAGCATTTGAAGTTTCAGCTTCAGGAGATATTTACGGCTTCCGGCGCTCGACACACAAACAGGCAACGACATTAAGCTCGCGTGAGCCAAAAATAGAATGGAATGAAACTTGGTGTGGTGTAGTTTTGAATGTGGTATGATGAAACAATGATATTCGTGGTTTACCAATGTCTTTTTTATGCGTTTCGACATTGGACTAACTATCCAGGCGATAATTACAGCAAGTTGTCTATAAGTAAATATCATCTGGCATAAGTTGGTCCTTTCCACACAATAAATCATATTCAACATTCATAAAATATACCCAAAGGTAACATAGTAATGACCACTATATGAGAGCGTAGCGGGTTTTATCATCTAATGGGGGGTGTTATCGGTGCAGTAAGGCAATCTGATTAACTTGGTGTCATAATCTGATAACTATGCAAATTACGTCAATCCACGAACTACTTTCTCAAAACTCCATACATGCCGTGCGAATCCTAAAACTTTTAACATTTCATTGATGACGTCGTATAGAGTTTGCGTTGCGTCGACGAGTTTGTAAACAAACATGGCTGCCCCCATTATCAAAATTGGTGATTCTGTAGAATTGATGGCAGAAGTTCTGGAGTCGTTACTGCAGTAATTGACTTTGGAAAACATGAAACGGAGACCTTCGTTCAAGTTGAAGGTACGGATTATGAGGCACGAGTGACAGGCTATCGTCTAAGAAAGGTACCAACCAAGGATTTCGATCTGTCGATCACAACGATGAATCGATTCCTTCAGGTATCAGAAACTGATATTGATGAGGTGATTACCCGCAATGAAAATATAAACACTACCAAGAAAACCCTGCCTGATTTTGTTGTTCTGTTTTGACAGAAAGATCTTATTTTTGAGCATGAGTTATGTTTGCACTGTATTAGCGACTAGTCACAACCATATGCAGCCGTCATGAACGACCTTCACCTTGGTGTACCGCTAAGTATTCTTACACGAATGCTCGACTCTCTTCATCTATACATTCACGTACGATTTGCTTCTTTTTTAGAGTAATGTTAAGAATGACATTATATGATAAAGAGATTATTAACCGAGTGTGTTTCCGTATCATTAATATCATATATTAAGAATAAAAATTGTATTATAAAGGCTCGCATAATACAATTTTTATTCCTAATATATGATATTAATGATACGGAAACACACTCGGTTAATAATCTCTATTTATCGAAACGCCAATTGATTATGTGTACATATATAAGCTGGAATTTCTTCAGTTATTGTGCATGCATCATTCTTTGGGAAAAGCATGTTCGATAACCACTCCGTCAATGATAACAAAGTTATATACGACACAAAGACTATCAAATACAGATCTGTTTTAGGTTTTGGATAATGAATTGGTGGATTTAACCAGATTAATTTACAAACTGTTCACATGTAAACAGGGTGAAAATTGATAGGGTCAAGGGTGGTCCATTCGTCTAGTTCACCGCCGATCGCCTTGCAGTGATGCATTTCTGGGCAGTGCAACGATCCAGTGGGCATGTTTTCGTTGCTCAGATCCCCTTGATTACGCAACACCAAGCTGCCATCATTGATTTCACAAGGGACTGCAAACATCTAAGATCTGCACCTTAGGATATCATCCAATAAAACTGTATTACTGTTTGAAGCTCTCGCTCACCTTTCCAGTTAGTTATAAGCATGAGCACATACAGTATGGCCCATAAAATCAACCAGATTAGACCGAAGCTACATCGTCAAAGTATATATAGTAATATCCAGCAAACCAAATTGACAGATTAGGTAGAGGTGAGATTAAACGAGATTTAACGTTCAAGATGATTGCACCTGTACAGAGACATACAGGCACATGTGTGTAGACGAAGGCATGGGTCATATATAACTCTATGGGATGAAATCGGCGTGGTGATAAACGTTTCTTTCTGTCAACACTGTGTCTGTTGAATGTGAACACAAGGATGAAAAATGTAAAACAGCTTTTCCGAAGTTGGTCAAGCAATATCTGATTGTAGTGTCCCAGTGAACAGTCTTTTAACCTGAAGGTTCCAACCGAACTTGTGTCATCTTCACGACGTGAACAAACTAGCATCAGACCTAAAATTCTCGTACTTCATTCAAACTTGTTTTTATTCTATCTATTTTTAATGTTCTTGGATCTTCCCCGTTTCAAAGTAGACACATCTTTTGATTTCTATCACTGACGACTTTTCTTGCAGAACATAGCAGAAACTACTGCAGAACGTACATTAAACACAGAGTGCTCTCAGGTATAAAGAAAGTCGCTCAATTTTGGAAAGCAAACACAATAATGGAAACAGACAATGATCGGCAATCTTAATTTCCTCTCAGATTATTTCTTGTTTAAACATCAAACAGTGTGTGCTGTACCACTTGCTATGTGCAGTCAGAGGTTGAGAGATCGACAGATAAAAAGTACACATTTCTTTTCGTGCTACACTCACACACACTCCTTACAACATGGCGCTTTCTTAGCCACGCAGAGTAATGATAAAATTGTCGTTCGAAAACACTCACTGCTTGATATGGGCAAAACCGATACACAATAAGACAAATGTAAATGTTGTCAGTCATTTTAAGCCCAATGTTCATCTTAAACCAAATTTTTAAGTGATGTGTTTTGAATCAGCCGCTACCTTTGATGTACATAAATCAAACAGCACTATCATTTCCACCTACAAAACATGTTACTTCACAACATAAGACAGCATAGGGCCTCACACAGATAATTCCAGGTAAATACGACTGCATGTATAGCCTCATTAATCTCCCCTTGAGAAACATACGGACTGGATAATGGTTACGTGGCAATAGTGAACATTGTGCTGAGAATTGCTATTTGTAATGTTTGATTTTGGAGGATCAGGAAATGCCACATCGTAACCCAGCTAGCAATTTCACGTTGTCACAACGTTATGCTTTCGTTGTTACAACGTTATTCTGTGGCTTCCCATTAACGTTGAACATTACAACGTTATTCTGTGGCCTGACGCCGTGATGCGTCATTTTTTACGTCGTACAAGGTTAGAGTTATTTGATGCTAACGTATGTTTCGTTGTCCTCACGTTCTATTTGACGTTAATATTTGAATAGTTTTTCCAGTAGTAATCAGTACATAAGAAACAAAGCAGAAATTCACTTCGATGTTTATTCGTCAATTTGCATGTTGTTTTGGTCGTGTGTCTTATGAAGCTGTAGCCTAATAGTGAAGAAAGAATCTCAAAGTGAAAACTTTTACAGAAAACTATCGTGACACCAAGTTATAAGAAACGTTGTTATAACGTTGTGAGGAGCCCAAAGCATAACGTTTCCTCAACGTAAATTTTCAAAGTTGTTACGTTGTGACATAACGTTATAAAGTGACGTAATACTAACGGTGTGACAACGTTGTGTCATGACATTACCAATCTACATCCTTCCCACAACGTTGCGAAAACGTTGTTGTGTTAGCTGGTGTTAGGTGCGCGTGTTAAGAATACTCAGACAAAATGTAGCTCATTGTCATCGTCTGATATACTCCTGTCCGAGGTCAACGAACTAAAATGTTTTCTCTCAAAGGTATTAAACAAATCGATATATTTGATCATATATTTGTTCTTCATGTCCTTGGAAAATATAGTCAACATTCGCGCCAACCGTTTCTCGTTAATACTCATTCGACATTGTTTTCAGATTTTAAGATAATGTTCATGACGTAAGGGTAGCGTTATATATCAGCTGTAACTAAAGTTAGTATACGTTCAGTTTTTTATTTCAAGTGTGAATTCGGGGTATTCGAATTTTGTCGTGTATTGATTGTGAACAGTTGGTGTCAGTTGGCCATTTTCAGACGCTCCTCTGTTATAAATCGAGTAATGAGTAATAATACTAGGTCTAGTTTCTTTGTAGCATTTTCTGTCAGCTGTTCTGTCAGAGATCCGGTATTGTAAACATGTGCTGGTATGTGCCCTTAAGATCGCAAGCCAATAATGTACCGAAAACCGTATTGTAGGAATTAGCTAGCAAGTGTTGCCGAGGCAGTGAAAGTCCAACCACTCGTTCAAATACATATTTATTTTATCGGAAGTGAGCATACTACCGCGGGGAATAATAAAGGTAATTTGGTGAACATTGGAGAATTACATTTGGTCACATACACACGCACGAATTCCTACGCGACAAAACTATCTGCTCGTTCTATCATGTAGATATTTACATGAAATCGAAATATGTTGCCGTGTGATAGCAAAGGGGTTGGTCCAGTCTATCACAGCCTGGAACACTTACAGGCATACTGAAAGACAATTACAGCGTGTTTCTTCACATTCTTGATGGCCTAATGGGGTTACGGCTTTGAAACGAACGGCTAGGGAAGCTCCCCCGAAGATCCTAAAACTGCAATAATTCGTGACAAGGAAATAAAAGGCAATCGGTAAGATGTGGTCTGGTTTATGGTTTCTGCTATCGGCGCCCATGCAAAGCCTCGTGGATTAACTGTGTGTTACAATTTTCACCCAAGGCTATTAGTGAAGGAAGGCTAACACATCTATTGTCAAAACTGGGACTCAATATGAGTGAGTGAGTTAATATTTAACGTCACATCGGCAATATTTCAGCCATATTGTGACGAGAACAAGTTAATTTATATCAATATTAAAATCAATAAATTTAGAACATAAAAAGCCGTCATCGAAGGACAGTAAAAATACCAGAGTATCACAGATATAAATTTAAAACTAGTACGCTATCATCAAATTTAATCACAATAGACAGTACAAAATACAAACGGGCTATACATCACCAACAACTGAAGGTAGATCACCAGTGAGTGAGTGAGTTAAAATTTTACATCGCATCGGCAATATAACAGCCATATAGCGATGAAAACAAGGTAATCAATTTAAATAGCTGTCGACAAAGGACGGTAAAACAACTAGAATATCACAGATATAAATGTAAAACTAGTAATTAAATCTTAAACATTTTAACTATAGAGGACAACACAATATAAAAATAGGCTATAGATCGCCAACAACTGAAGGTAGATCACCATACCAGGGACGTAGATCACCAGACGAGGGCCCTTGGGGACTTACATGCTCAATATGAGATGTGTCAATTACGATCTATTTTAAATGTTCGCATTCACCAATTAATTCAACATTAAACATTCCAGGGCCCTACTTGTACAGACATGGTTTTGTATGAAAATCAGTGCTTATTTTAAATGAGCAATTATCATCAAAAAATCAACATGGATTCCAATCATTTTGTCTTTTTGTATGAGTCAAAGGATCATACGGGTCAGAAAGACTGACTGGTCACCACGAGAAGTTATATGTACATGCTGAAAATTCAAACACGAGTGTTGAAGGAGCCATTCATTTCTTGCAGTGGTTTCTCTCACATCTTATAGGAGGTTGGTTCGTAACTATACATCGTCTTATTGTTTTACATATTGGTGATAAGTCGTTGTGGTTGGTATTTGCAACAGTGCACTTGTTATGTCTTCAGTCAATATTCTACCACAGACGAAGAATCTCCAGCTGTTGGAAATATGAGCTGTTTTGGCAGTGTTTTGAATTCTTCTCACTGCACATCATTTGCTATAGTTCAAACTGTTTACATTCCGTGCGGGCTATACCCTCGAGTGCAATCAGTCCTTTGTAATTTGTCTGCTATTTATCGGTTTACACACATGTAAAACACAGAACCTTAATCATTTACATCCATTACTGAATTCACCTCTGACTACTTACACTGGGTAAACAAAACATTCTTTCGAAATTGAATTATATTTGTTTAATCATTATGTATCATTGTTAACATATGTAAATAAATAAATCGGAGAATATGAACTAATTGATTTCATATTCAAAAGAGATAATAATAATCTATCTTTAATTTACTGTTCATTTCCTATTCGGTACGAACAAAGAGGATCAAACAAAATGTGTCTTCCATGCCAAATATATCACTAGGAGTCAATAAAAAGTTGAAAACAGGGCAGTTTCTATTTCTAGTAATAACAGTAATAATCATTGTCTGGACAATAAAATATACAGTTAACCACCTTCATTGACAGAGAGATTAGTAATGGTAATCAATGACGTCACAGAGGTGTGCAAATCAAAGGGATCCAATATCTCAAACAAGCGATTTCTGTGGAAAATAGAGATAGTTATAAATAGAGATTACAACACGAATGTCTGTCATTTATCTATCAGCTCGTTGTTAGACAATGGTGCCTGTCAAACAGATACGAGTGCAATAACCGCTTTATTACAAACCTAACTGCACTGATTCAAAGCATATTTAGTCTATTCGAATGATCGCAGTAGCGAATTGATACATAACGCAACGATCATGTGTGATGTCATCCGGCTCACATATCCTACCAAGTGTGACCCTCCACAATAAGATTACATCGTTATATGTGGATTATCAAAGTGATTGTGATAGTGCAAACTAGGTAAGATGGAAAACATCTATAGACACTCTACAGCCAGACACATATAAATTCGGCCGAAGCACATACTTTTGTGTGTGCCGCAGATTAAATTCGTGAAAATACAGCTATTCGCTTCTTTTGGGGGAGAGTATATTAGCACTGAGTAACATCTGACACAATATACATGGGATATATCATGTATGTACGCACAACATGTGTACATAGGTGGCGGGCACATCACTTCATTGTTGCTATTTCTAATATATTCATGACTAAAGTATGAGACCATACAAGTCAGTAACAACGATTAACACATTTCAGTCGATAATTTAGACTGTAAAATGTAAAACGGAAGCACATATGTTTCTACATTTATCTTGAAATGAAGCAACCGTTCTTGCACGTACAATGTTCTGTAATTCATTTCCTCCAAACACAAATAATGTGGCCTTTCCAGAGCATTGCCTTCATACAACCCTATGATACGACAGTAGATTACTAATACTAATAGCTTGGTTGAATAGTGTTCAGAACATTGACTGGTCCATAACATCGCTTTCATTCATTCAGGAAGATCGAAAACATATCATCTTCTAATGGAAAATGACAAAATACTCTGTTTTCTGATGCGTTTCCTCTTATCAGCAGAGCTATTCGACTGTGATAAATATGCCACATGAGTTGTTTTAGGCAACCTATCAACTAAATCATGCAATAAACGTCCGACTATACTTAAGTACAGCTGTAGTTGTACTGCTCTTACGTCCAAATGTGCGTTTATCCTTTAAAGCAAACACTGGACAGAATAGCCCTTTAGTTGATGGTGAAAATCAGATGTCGTCATGACGTCATTCGGTAATACTGCCTTTGATCAAATCTATTCAGTCTACTAGTCTATTACAAACTGTACATACGACAAAAAGACACGCGAATGTCTTCTGAAGCCAAACGGCAGCAGAAGAAATATTATGTGAGATAAAAGTGATTTGGAGATATGGCATGCAAGATACTGTAAATTGAGATATATCCGTCCTAGACATTAGAGCAGTACATGAAAGGATGTAAAGGGCTATGACACAGAGGCTGATCCTGCCCTACACAGTGCAGCAGTATCCGACGGTCGTATAGGAATGCGGCAGCGATGGGACTATTTCCCAGACAGACTGGAAGTATAAGAAGGAACATTTCTTTGTCATAAGGATGTCAATGGTCAACATTACTACACGAAGCCGTGCTGGCAATGGTAGAATGTTATTCAGAAAGTACTTGAGGGAAAATATCACTGCAATATTGACCTGCTAATTAAACCTGTCCAAATGCTTCTTTATTGTAGCAAGTTCCCGGTTCTCAATTAGATGTGGGCTTATTCTGTGACAGCTTATGAAATAGGCTTGTGTTTTGATAGAGCTTTGCCATTATTGGGTGATAAGACACGGCTAATATGGCGAGGAGATGGAACGCGAGCTGTCAACGAACGTGAAATCGAGCATTTTACTTGTCAATTACCTTGTCTGGCAGTCGGGAGTTGGAGATAGAGATAGAGGCTATTAGTGGTCACTGAGTGGTACAATTAATTAGAAACCGAATCTATCATTACAAAATCACCTAAGTCAGGCTTGATGCAGAATTAGTTGTGACTGGCGACAGCGTAAGGCAGCTTGGCTGACGTGGTACTTGTCAACCTCAGGCTATGTTCATCAATTTGGTTGGCAGGACACTTCACAGCTTTGCGAAACGCCCTTTCAAGACATTTAAATGATACCACGAATTCATATCATACAACATTGCCTGAAAGGTGTACAAGATACATTGATGTAAGGTGAACACAACTGTGATCTGGAGGTATTAAACTACAGTTCCATCTGTTAACAAATAATAACTTCTTTAATTATTGGGGAATGTTGACCAATTTCAATATGTTGACATAAAATCTAAACTAGACCCGTACGGCAGTGTGAATGTCATCTGAAACCACACAGTCTCACAACTGATTACTAGAGCACTACAGTAAGATTTAATCAGTCGGAACGATGTTGTAGCTGATCTCATATTAAATTAAAACCGACTTTCAGGGACCCATGACGACCATGCCAAGTGAGTAGTTGGGGTAGTTTGGTGCAGTTAAAAGTCTGACATATATTCTGACATATATTTACGTTACTATCCCATAACATTCACCTTTTTGTATGTGTCCTTGTTTGTTGTTGATGCTGAGCTTTGTAATAGTCCAGCTATATGATGACGGGCTGAAATATTCAAGTGAGGAGGACCAGACAACCCAGTTATCGATACTGTTAGCCACAAACATCGGTACACGATGACATTACATGTCTTCATCCCTTCCGCATATTCTTGACCATATTAGAGGGTCTACATACTACATAGTTGGTGTACGCGTACAACACTTTGTCTAACGTTTTGAATCTATGAACAATATCTGTAAATTAGCAAGTGTCTTTGGTAAAACGGATACAACACTTGGACCAATTAGATAGAGTTTAGCATCGCTCATAGGGTTTAAACCCAGGTTGCTGCCTATCTTTTGCAACTTCCTGGTATCTGATTACATTATTGGAAACACATGTTGACACAAGGGCAAAAGGAATCTATGCTTTGACCAGGGCTCACGGTTACCTTGTTATGACAGAACACAGATTCTGTTTCTTTACCATCATAATGTTTCTTGTACACATGATTTTAAATGGTGTAACTAATTGTTTATTACACAAGTATAATTTTAACATTTGTATACTTTCTGTTGTGTACTAAGCAAAGGGTGTTGTTTTTATCTGCAGTTTTCGGAAGCTAATCATCAGCTACCGTCTTTATTAGTACACAGTGGTACAATGTTCCCACTTAAATAGCGTTGCAAAGCTGCAATATAGAGATACACATTGACTGGCGAGAGTGTTTCAGTCTAATGTGATTCTCACCGCAACCGTTAGAGATATTTACATTAAGATGGTAAATACGGCTGTGTAAGTCGTGGTCTTAAGTTTACCGTCTCATGAAAATTAAGTCCTCTCAGCCTGCTGGAAAGTTTGCATCTTATTAATTTCATAAAACCATAACTGGAATGAGCACTGCAGATTCTTAACACTGCAATGAAATCGTATTACCTATTTTGCTTGGAACATCAAACCCACTACTTCTTGAGTGACTCTTGATCTGTCATACATTGGTATGGTCTGAACCATAAAGAACAACAGGAATGAGAAATCATCTTCCTAAACTGTAAATATAAACAACATTCAAATTTTAAACCTTACGCATAAAAGAATGTACCTTAGGATCTAGTTTGTATTAATCCTTTTCATAGAAACGAGTATATTTTGCTTTCAATTTCGTCTCATACCGATCTGACAATTAGATAGAGTGGCGAAAAAACCACGAGGAAATGTCAACTGTTTCAGGTTGTGAGACGTTTGTCAGTATTAAAAAAGTCACCTTTCCAATCAGCCAGTCAGATAACACAAAGCATATATTCAAAAACTGACTTTCATCTTCAGAGATTGAGTTTCAACAACGTTGGCCAATGAACTCACACAAAGTTAAATTCACTACTTTTCACCTATTATTTTATGCCTTAAAGGATGTATTACACAATTTCATTGAGGGCCTGTAACTTTGTGTTTACGCCAACAGTCATACAACAACCAGCTGTAACTCGAAGCCAAAACGGCGCTATGGGGTAGCCTAGTCGTTAAAGCGTTCGCTCGTCACGCGGAAGACCCTGTTTCGATTCCCCAATGTGAACGATGTGTGAAACCCATTTCTGGTGTCCTCTGCCGTGATATAGTTAGAAGATTGCTAAAAGCGGATTGTTCAAAAGAGAGGTTAATGAGCTTAGTATGCTCAAATTGCTGCACAGATTCAAATTTACCATCATTAGATGAAACAAAGTGTCTTTCAAAATACCCCAGTCAGGTAAAGTGACACAGCGTCCTAATACATTTACAGCAAATACCGGACGACAAAATGGCTGACACGATCAACGTGAGAGGTAAAATTTGTAGTTGTTTCTTTTTCATCCCCTGTGGCAATTACAATTCTTGTATATTACACTCCACTGAAAGACGATTACAATTCTTGTGGATTACACTTCACTGAAAGACGATTACATTTCTTGTGTATTACACTTCGCTGAAAGACGATTACAGTTCTTGTGTATTACACTTCACTGAAAGACGATTACATTTCTTGTGTTCGTGCCTGTGAAGTACACAGGAATGTTGAAGTAGCCCGTCAATGTTTTCATCATTTCAAGAATACGGTCACCCGGAAAACGTGTAATCGCATAAACGTCAGTTTTGATGTCATGTGACCGACCTTCAGTGGAGAAGCCGTATACCGTGTAAAATTCACATAATAAAGCATAAGTCAGTGGAGAAGTAGTATTTTTGTGAGAGAGAGAGAGAGAGAGAGAGAGAGAGAGAGAGAGAGAGAGAGAGAGAGAGAGAGAGAGAGAGAGAGAGAGAGAGAGAGAGAGAGAGAGAGAGAGAGAGAGAGAGAGAGAGATATGAAGGTGTTGGTGTGGTTTGTTTTTTAAACTTACCTGCGGGGGAGAGAGAATGTATCCGTGGCACCGGCAGAGCTTGGTGGGTGCGACATTACTGCTGACAAAGTACACAAAAATATACCTATGAAGCAACAGAGCTGACGTACATCATTCGAGGCCATGTTCCCTGGACAGTTCGTGTGGACGGAGGGAGGTGAGATGCGCCAGCCGGCCGCCACTGCCCTGCGTTCTGTTTAAATATATAGCCAGTTCATCCTTAAGGGATTGGTAGCAATTAGGGTCGATGAAGCCACATTGCGCGAAATCGTCCAGATGGGCGGGGCAGACTTGTTACCTGTATGTGTACATTAGCATACAACACGCACAAACGGAGTGGGGGTGATATTGATTCGGCTTGGGGAAAAATTGGATTCTGATCAATGGAAACTGTTTTATCAGTAATTTACAGTTATCCAATACCGTTATATTACCTGCAGTGTAGGAGTTGCCTTGTTGCATCAGCCACCTACGGTTTTATAACTGGCAAGACATATGTGTAATTAAACCTTACACTGGATTGTTCTGTAATCTTAGAAGGTAGTGTCACTGTATCACCGAAAACATATCATTTCGCCGCGCATATTGTAAATGAAGTGACTCCCCTAAGCCTCGTCTCCTTGATGTTGTACCCGGCTCGTTGCAAACACACACTTGACTGAAACCAGGTGTACTTAATACTTGGTACACCTTTGATGAATACGAGCTGTTCAGAAGCTAACATTGTAGCACTCTGCGTAAACCAACCCATATAATACAAGTTGATAGTGGTGCAGGTTATGTAGATGTAATAGCAACTCTGGCCTCAGCATAGCCTTGTTATGATGTCCGGAAGACGGAACATCCACAGGGCTTGAGAGCATAATACGATGCATATGTACATGCATATATCGTAGTAGCTAACTTAGCATCAATTAGAATTTCCCATGTCAGCTTCATGTCAATTTCAATTCAAGATCTCAATTACGGTGTTTAAGTCCAGTGTTACAAATGATTCTTTATCTCAGACTTTGTCCTCTCTAACACATCTGGCTTGAAAGTCAATATTAAAAGTTTTGAGTTTCTCTATACCGGTTTGAATTTGTACATTTTTTGAAAGTGCATGATTTAGGAACTATTTCTTGAATTGATCATTCGATACATTGCTTTACATTAAAACAATATTTCAAGTAACTGCGTTTAATTATTGACACGGGTAAAACGAGTATGGCCAAATTCACATCGTCGCATTACAACTACATCATGTCTGCATCCAAAGTCGGTATAACCTAAAGTTTGATTTCATGACGTTTGTTAATACCTGCTTGTGTGTTCCACTTTGTTTGTATTAACTGTCGGATATATTCTCTGACATATAGCAGTTAAAATCAGAGTAAGATATCAAAAGTGGAGAGACAGATTTGTCAAGAGCTGCTCCAGCTGCATCATCAGCTATTGTGGTGCCAGCCATGCCGACATCACTCGGTAACCAACAAATTGTCGTATTGATCAGTAGAAAGATCATTATATAACTAAAATTTCAAGAACATTTTTCAGTGCCTGAAGGCATGACAGGGAATCAGAGATGACGATAAATTGTATACTATTTGATTGATGCTGAATGTACTCCAACGCTGCCAGAATAGCCTTTGCTTCAACAGTGAAAATTGAACTATCGTCTGGTATTCTGAAAGATGTTGTTTTAGATCCAATGACAGTAGCAGATGAGCCCTTGTCACCATCCTTGGTCGAATCAGTAAATACAGAACAATGGGAATCATATTTCATTCTCAATTGCTGATATTCCTATTTGTAAACCAATTGATTTGTGCCTGATTATCTAAATTTAGTCAGAGTAATGACTACTTCTGGAATAGGAAAAAGCTCTTTATAGTCCTCGCCGTTGTCAGAATGAAAATTACTTATTTGTTTTCTTGGTCTGCAAATTTCTAAACTTTTAGATATATAATTCGAGGAGGAGGAATGTTCTGCTAATGATTCTCAGAGATTGTTTGCTATATCTGTTTGATGTATCTGTTACCCGCCTTTAGATGATGAACACAAGACCTTTAATGTACCTTTAAGATACATACTAACTATCATATCTTGATGAATGTGAAGTTAGAAAGTGGTCACTAACAAAGGTCATCACGAACTGACCATGCAAATTTATTGAGTAACCTTGAATCTAAAAGGGACAAATAAAGTGAGGAGTATGTGGGATGCAGGGTGTAGGTAGGTGTGTGAATCATGATTTCAAATACATAAATCATTATTGTCAATAAACTCCACAACGACTGTGCCCATTATGTTTGTGTGCGAACACCGCCCCGGAGTGGATCATGTTCATTTAAATCGCCCATGATGATACATCAAGGCGAAACATATAAACAGCTCAATGTAAACGTCATTGTTTCTGGTGCAGGAACATCAACAGCTTGGAGGTAAATGTTGAGTGAAGTGGGACTGTGGATCACTACCGACTCACCATGTTAGACAAACCTCCAATTACCCTATCGCCTAATGGAGTAAAACAATGGTATGAGCTGTAGGTCAAGTTTACCCGGCTGTTCCAAACACGTCGCTTGTAGACAAAATGCTGATGGTTTGAATTCTTGGGCAAATGATTGTAAATCGTTAAGATGTGTCCACTACAATTCCACAGGTTGAGAGTTGATCGTCTCTAAGGTGCCCTGACTGGAGATCTGGCTCGACCATTTGCTTAAGCCGACAAACTGTTATAAAGTTTAATGGGATCATCTGATCGTTTTGATGTTCTACTACCCTGCGGTTTGCGGTAAGATGCAGTCTGTTTTAAATCTTGTGCTTACAGAATGTGCTGTTGGTGACGTAAACCAGATTTTCGATTTGACAAGGGTTGTATCACACAAACAGGTAGACGTCTGTGAAGCTGGAAATGGATCATGAGACTACATAGGTAATTTAGATGGTACGATTGGCTCATGATGGACAGAATGTACCCGTGCCAACAAGAGCAGAACGTTAACGCATGTAGCCGAGAGACAAATACTAGGAATATACGGATAAAATAGACTTGTAGTAAGTGCACCAACGTGAACCCTAAGTCACTACGTTCTGGCACCAACTTCTAGGCAAAAAAACAATTCTCAAGATTGAAAGCAACATGTCATACAATATATTCAGAAACAAACACGTCAACAACATATCCAAAACAAAGTCATTTCTACCGCCCGTCTAAGAGACGTAAATGTCTGAGTGGTGTATTAATATTGGACAAAGGAACGCTAGTCACAGGTGCGCACCGACACAGGTGCGCAACGAACGGAAAACACAGGATTTGCAAAAATAGACTGTTTCCATAGCCGACAGCAAATAGTCTAGTCTTGTCCCAATGATATAGTTTTCTTGACAGACCCTCCGACAGCTCGCCTAGTATTTTTGCAAATCCTTTTCTACCAACCAATACGTTTGTCGCTCGAAACAGTCTGTCTTCGTTCTCTCGAAGTAGGAGTCGTGTTGTCGTAGTACTCTTTCTAGCCCCGCCGTAGATCAAACAGTGCTTGTTTCGCCCATTGGCGATTGGAGGACGATGCGTGTGGAATGGTTGGTGGTTTGGAAGCCGAGAATACCGTATCGACCGGCTATTGCCCCTACTTTGTTTGTATCCATACTGCGGAGAGCATTTTCCACAAGCAGTTGGGATTGTCTTCGTTTTTGGATGTATGCTGTGGCTTCTGCGAAACTGTCTTGCAGAGCTTCGATCTCTTTTTTGTGCATTTTTTTCTGCCTCCATTGCCATTCGATGTGTGGAGTTGTCGGGAGAAATATGTCTGGATCCATGCCAGATGGATGTAGAGCTGTTGGCTTCTTGCTCTCAGCTAGCACTGTCTTGGTGTTCTCGCCTTTGGCATAGCATCGGAGTGGGCCTAGTTCCACTGTATCTCCTTCTACCGATAGGATGTTCACACGGAATATTGGAACCCTTCGAAAACCGAAGTCTCCTATGGCCCAGTCGATGTTTTTGTCCCAGGATTCTGTGTTGGTTGGACGAATGTGTACTCCGGACATGCGGCCTGTTTTCGAATGTGCGTACCACGCGACAAAGATCGTTTGCTGTGGACGGTCGGCTCAGACCAAACAGCGGTCTATCTTTTCTGCGAGACGAAGCCACTGCGTTGCTGCTGGTTGTACTACGAATAGACCGTCGCCTGCTGGCGAAACCCACTCCAACACGTCTTGCAAAACGTTTTCTGCTCTGTTGGTGGACATGTCGGTGCCTTGGCAGGCGTACAGGGACACTTCTATGCGAGTGCAACCTCGTTGTTGTACGTCTGGGTGGAGACAGGTTTTCCGGAGATGCTCGTTTGGACAGTCCACATAGTCGGCAAGATGGCCGACAATTGGTTCTCGGATTTCTCCTGTTTCGAAGTTGCAAACAACTTTGTTGTACAGCTTGGTGCGCATCGTTTTGCCGGACTTTGTTGTCTCTATCCACGTGCAAACATGGTTGCCGACCGAGTGGGTGTTGTCCAGGATGGTGGGTTTTCCGCTTTCGATCGCTTCCACGAGATCGCCTTGCTCGACAAATCCATGTTGGCTACAGAGGAATTGCACGAGCTGTTTGCGGTCTAGGACGCCGGAATAGTCTCGGGTGTAGTCGATGCTGTAGATCCCCAGTCCATTGCCTTGTAGTTTTGTTTCTAGATAGGACAATTTCTCTTGGAGTTGGTCGATCCCGATTTCGGAGACGTCCACTTTGGCCATGAAGACTGCAAAAGGGGTTTCGTCGTTTTGGGCTTTCCATGCTCGTAGCGATTTTTGCTGGGTTTCCCTTTCGATCTTTTGGATCGTGCTGGCAATAGCTCCTGCACTCGTCTTTTGCACCGTGTGGAGAAGTGTCGCATACATTTTGGTGGCTTCGGTATGCTCTTTGTAGGTGGTGCGTAGTATCCAGTGGAGTAGTCCGACAATTTTTTTCGCGTGGCCGTGCTCTCCCGTCGTACACTGGACGTTTCCTTTGTGCTGCACGATGTCTTTACGAGATAGATAGCCAAACACGTAGAGGTCGTCGACAAAGGCTGGAAGACCGCAGAGTGGTTGCATGTGGGTTTCTCCGAGATTTGCGGCGAGATAGTCTACCATCGAGATATCGGACACTAGGTTGTTGTTGTGCGTGTTTTCCAGTAGGAGGTGGTGTGCGATCGATTTGCTGCACCGAATGCCCATTTCTTGGAAAATTGCTGCAATTTGCTTTGCCATAGTTTTTGTTGTCGGAGTGTATCCTGTATATTGTAGCAACTCTATATGTCCAATTGGAAGTTCGAGCAACCTTGGTGTCGGGTCGAAAAAAAGGATTTGTGGTTGCTGAAAAAATGGGTTGCCCCTAGCGAAAATGAGATTCTTATAACAAAAGCTTTATTTGTGAAACAAGGCTTTGCAGAGGCTTTTGTTGGACTTGGTTCCGGACTATCATTGTATCTACTACTAGAGGTATTAGCTTTACTCAGTACTCATCACGAAGAATGAGCTTCAAGAATGCAACTTTACGAAAAGAATGTAGTCCCAAATATCTTTGGGCAGCAAGTAAATGAGGCCCTCATAAAATATTCAGCTGCGGTTAGTTGTCTGTGGTAAACCACATAGTATCCACCTCTTTTCCGGGAACAACATACATAATTTGGGGACTGACTGAATGTATATAAGCGTGAGAATTCAGTTGCATGAAATTAACTTTGATTCCGTTCTAAATCATGTCAGTTTTCGTATCTCACACACATTTCTCGTTCAATAATCCCAAGACTGAATACTTGACAGACAATGGTTGATACAATTAAAATATTTTCACTGCAAAGACACCCGTGATAAGTTCAAATGAAGAAACATGCTTACTTATCTTAAACACAATTGAGGACATCTTTCTTGTTTAAACACTTTCTTGTACACTTCACAAAGGTTATAGAACTGTTACAGCGTCTAATTCAGGACAGCCAAATATTTCTGAAGACCAAAACTATGTAGCCAAGCCATGTGTGACTTAATTGTAATTATTCAATCTGCAATCTTAATCCTTATCACTACCGCAGTGTACATTGTCTTGTCAGCCACCCTGTACCACTCTGTCATTAATTATTGTATAAGACATTTATTGCCTTAATTGGTCATCCCCCTTGTCCATTGCTGCCAACACATCAACTGGTCAATGCAGTGCTATTGTTTCTCTATCTGTCCATTGTTGAGTCGTCGCCTGTCCATTGTTGTCAAAAACTGTATGTATATGCTCACATCTATATTATCAACGAGTCAGGTATTCCGATTGTCTGTGTAGATTAACTGTAATTAACTGTAAATGTTTCTAAAACAAAGATAATAATTTTTGGGAGGGGGCCTGACAAAATACACCATGTGTTCAAGCTACAACAGCAAAATATTGAATCGGTCTCAGAATATGTATATCTTGGTATTTTATTTACTCGCTCTGGTAGATTCTGTAAAGCTCATAAGAGAATTGTCGAACAAGCCTCAAGAGCAATGTATGCAATTTTTAGAAAATTACGTTTGTTAGATATTCCCATTGATTGTCAACTTAAACTGTTCGATAACCTTGTGCAGCCGATTTTGTTATACGGCTCAGAAGTCTGGGGCTTTGAGAAGAGTACTATCTTAGAAAGGGTTCATTTAAAATTTTGTAAATATATATTAAAAGTTAAGCAATCAACACCAGATTATATGATATATGGTGAACTGGGAAGATATCCAACCGATATACTTATAAAGGTTAGAATCATTTCATATTGGTGCAAACTAATCTCATCAACTGGCACATTGTCTAGTATTTTATATCGGATCATGTTTACAATGAAAACGAATGACCCAAACATATATTTACCTCTTATCAATGTTGTTAAAACAATTTTGGAATGTTCTGGCTTAAACTATATATGGATGTCTCAAACCTGTACAAGTAAGATTTGGCTTAAAAGTAACCTTAAGTCTATATTATGTAACCAGTTTTATCAACACTGGAACGAATGTAAATCGAAATCTACTAAAGGCCACTATTATAATATGTTTAAATGTACGCATTTGGCTTACCTATATTAGAACTTGTAACCATAAACTTTCAATAGAAACAGGTAGATGGTATAATATTATTAAAGAAGAAAGATTATGTACACTGTGTAAGAACACAATAGGAGATGAACTTCACTTCATGTTATATTGTCCATGTTTAAGTAATGTAAGAAATTCATTCCTACCAAACTATTATTGTAATTATCCATCATTAGATAAATTTATATCCCTCATGTCTTGTACGCATAAAGCACTATTGTTAAAAATAAGCAACTATGTGAAAACCGGACTACGTATGCTCCCATGAAACAAATCTGTACATTTGTATTTTTCTCTATGTCACTATTGCGTGATCTTCATGAGAATAAACCATTCATTCATTCATTCTGTAGGGACGTCCGCGAGCAGGATAATGCCGCTCGTTGGAAACACCCTGGGGTTGAGCTGGCACTCCGCTCACTTCATTCATGTATACTTGTTTACCATGTACTGTAGAACCAACTAAAGAAGTTTGAACTCAACTATGCCTTCGTCTTCCTCAACGTATTGTACGTATAATTATGAGCTAATTTCCATTGTCGACACATATACCATGCGTTCACAGAACAGTCAGTCTGAGACGAATGGTGTTATTTTAGTGTCATGGTGTCATTTAAACGTTGGGGTCTAACTATATTAAGAACCATAAATCTGAATTTTACACTTCAGCGAGAACAATATAATCCACACGGCATATAAAGAAGCTTCTGTGGCAATCTCCCGTGAAGTCAAATCTTATAGACGGTGATCAGATTTTTACCATGGCAGTGAGAAATAACGGCCATATTTAATTCACAAAAAAATACCAATTCCCCGGTCTGTCATTGACACTGTTGATTCTCATTTTAAAGAAGGGTCCTGGAAAAAGTATAACGCGATGAATAAACATTGTTATAGGGACTAATTCTTAAGGAGGATGGATGTAGAGTCTAATTGGAGTGAAAGAGACAGGTGAGATTCCCGTGCCCCTTGTGGCCTCTTGGTCAGGTAATGTCTAAATGAGTACCTCTATTGCAACCTCACTGTTATAGGGACTAATTCAGGACAGCCATCGTCCAAATTTTAAAAAGTAAAAAACTATTTAGTCAAGACATGTGAGACTTTATTGTAATTATTTATATGACGCTAATCTGTATTCTATGTAATCCTTGTCACTTCAGCATTGTACATTGACTTGTCAGGCAATTAATTACTGTATATGACATTTATAACATTTATTGGTCATCCCCCTTGGCCATGTCTGCCATCACATCAACTGGCCAAGGAAGAGCTATTGTTTTTCTATCCGTGTCCATTGTTGAGTCGTCACCTGTCCATTGTTGTAAAAAACTGTATATATATGCTCACATCTACATGTATATTGAAGAGGAAAAACAGAGTACGAGTCCGGTATTCCGACTGTCTGTAGGGACGACCACGAGCAGGAGAATGCCGCTCGTAGGAAACGCCCTGGGGTTGAGCAGGTACTCCGCTCACCTCATTTATGATTTGTAGATTTGTTTGTCATGTAATGTATAGTCAAGTAAAGAAGTTTGAGCTCAACGTATTCCTTCGTCTTGTCAACGTAGTGTTCGTCTTAATTATGAGCTAATTCCCCAGGCGACGCTTATCCACGGTTTGTGTGCAAGTCTTCTTGCAAGTCTTTTTAACATTTTAAAGAGATGCCGCCCAGGAGACCCAATGTTGCCTCATATATTTCTTCTATTCGTAGAAATGTTAGCAATGACATCAGAAATAATAAGGATATATAAATTATTAAACTTGGCGACACTGAATATCTTTTTTCAAAATATGCAGACGATACAACTCAACTGTTCTCTGGATGGTTCTGAGAAAGGTCTCTTCCGTTGTCCACAGCCGTGGAGACTGCACAACGCATCCCTGGTTTGAGAAGAATTTCCCACCAAAGTGTCAGGAATCGATTGCGTGAAATAAGGATTCGACCAAGGAGGCCAGTTGTCACCCCTGTTTTGAGACTTGCGATTGCGGTCGTGTCGTAGAGTCCGGAACTGGAACCTTAGAAACTTGAGGCGAGTTCTGGTTCAGTGATGAATCACAATTTCTTCTTCACAGGTAAGATTGAAAACAGCATGTTTACCGTCCAAGAAGTGAACGTTTTGCACCTAATTGCATTCGAGAGGTCGACAGATTCGTTGGAGACAGTGTCATGGTGTGGGCTTCGATATCGAGCACACAAAGATCTGATTTAGTGGTGCTTCAGGGGATTTTGACGGCAAATCGGTACATCAACGAAATCCTTGCACGTCACTTGCTTCCGATTATGGACCGACAAAGGGAGTTGTTCCAGCATGACAACGCTACTTACAGCACGCGTCACGGTCCGCTACCTTGCCAATTCTAACCTCAATGTCTTGCCATGGCCTTCCCGATCACCAGATCTAAACACCTATGGCGTGAACTCGATCGACGTGGACGTCAACGTCAAAACACGCTTCAGACACTTCCACACCTGAACAAAGCATTGCAGGAAAAACCGGGAAGAATTCCGCAAGGGGGGTCTTCACCGACTTGTGGTGTGGTGACGCTTTAGGCTGCACCCTCTCTCAAGTGAAGAGATTGTGTACCATAAGGAATCAGTTCATGTACTACGAGATCTGGAATGTTTTACAATCTTCCACAGAGTAGAGTAGTTTGTTCAACGACAGCATTTCTTCAAACTGAGGAAGAAGCGGCCACATGTCTTGCGGATCGCTCTGTACATTCAGAGATTGCTTTTGGACTAGACACAAGCTCATTCTTGAATCCTCTGTTCCGCACGGCACACAGAAGGCGAATGCCCAATGCTACAAATTTCATTGATGCCGTAAAAGAGCTTAAAGAGCTGTTGAACTAATCAGGTTCTGGCATCAGGAAATCGAAATTTCAAACAAAATCATCGTTTAGAACTTTTATTCTCCAAATGCTACTCACTTTGGCGGAATTTTGAATCCATGATTAAGTCTGCTAAACGGGGCATTTATGTTGTCTTCAGCTCAAGTGATGTTAACAACGTAGTAATGATGTCTGCTTGTACAGGTGTTGAAGGTCTGTTGACTTCCAGACCATTCACCTGTTAGAGTGCCCACCTTCAGTAATAATAGCCCACTTACTCCAAACCACTTTGTATCAGGACAACCAGAGGAGACCTAGCTCAAGAAATAGATTCCACTTTCTTTGCTCCCCAGAAGCGTTGGGAGAAGATCCAGGAACTCATCTGGCATGTGTGGCTACCAACTAACGTCTGACATGTTGCAATCCAATGATCCATGCTGAAGAACTGCGCCAACAATGGACAGTGGGAATGAGTACCATCAAATGGAGGCTGCATGCACGATGGATGGATGTATTTATTCAGCCTTAATCCTACATACTCATAAATAGGAAATCCCTCTATACAAGTCAATAGGGATGTAACTTTAGGGTAATCAAATGTATCTTTTTTTCTTTCGCTTTTTTTCAGGTATACATACAAGTTGACGTATATTATGTAAAAGTATTAGTTCAATGCAAACATGTAGGGTCTCAATAAATAATCAATAATACTTTAGTATAATTATACAGTGTCAACATTGTTACATATACATCGAATAATTTACCTATTCAACGGTTCTAATAGCATGTGTAGGCTGGACCATAGTTAGAAAGTAGGCTTTCTGGTCACGATTATTATATACATATTTTGTGGTATTATAATATTGCATGATCTTGATGTATGAAATATTTCGAATGAAACTTTTCTTACTACAGTTGTATAGGGAATTCTTGACTAAAATAATTATCGCATTTAGTGCATAGTTATGTTTTCCTTTCATCCAAAACATTACCTGGGTATTTCTAAAGTCAATTCTACGTCTACAGTTCTGAGCCATAATTTTATTTCACACCATATGTTTTTTACCTTGTCACCCTCCCAGAAGATATCATAAATTGTTTCGTCATAAACGTTGCAGAAGGTACATTTAGGGCTATCCATATAGTTTATTTTGTAGAGAAAATGTCTGATTGGCAATATTCTGTGAATGGTTCTGTACTGCAACCATCCTAATTCGGTACTTGGAGTGCATTTATTTGCGATCGAGTTGAAACATTTCGAGTCAAAGTCCGAGTAGTGTGAACCAGTGGCGTGTGCCCACTTATCATAACAAGGGAGTTTAACAAACCGTGAATCAGCTAGCATATCGTATACTTTCTGATGTCCAAGGCGATTGTTTGTACATTTCATTATAAACGGATACACAGGATTACATAATTTACATCCGGATAAAGTAATACCTAATGAATTTGCATAGCATACAACTGCTCGTTTAACGCCCTCATATTTAAGAAAGTCTGTATCTAGGGTGTATAAGGCACAAAATTCTTCCTTAGAATAAAATCTGCCGTTTTCATTCAATAAATCGTTTACGAATATTATACCTTGTTTTTCCCAGCTTCTGTAACAGATAGTCTTATTTCCAACTTTTATGTTATCATTATTCCAAATACTTTGGGAGAGAAGGTCACACTCAGTTTGTACATGTCCTTTGTATCTACTAAAAATATTAGACCAATCTTTAAAGACTTCTATCCAAAAAGGGTTTGAAATGGCAGGAATTACTCTATTTTCAATATATGTTTTATCTGATATCCACAATAAATTCTTACTGTGTAATCTATGCATTAATAATGACTTCCAATCTGATGGTGTGCTATGTAGGCTCTCTACCCATTTCAGTTTTTGCGAAAATATAACAGTTTTAATCATTGGAATTTTAAGTCCCCCATGTTCCGGATTAAGAACAACAGTATCTCTTTTAACTTTATCTGGCTTGTTTCGCCATATAAATCTAAAACATTGTTTTTGGAAATTGTCTATAACAGATTCAGGTGGGCGGGGAAGGCAGAAAGCAGGTGGTTTAACTTGGGCAGGAGGGGGAGTTTTAAAACTGTGATTCTTCCATAAGGTGTAAGATTTCTTGCTAACCAGATGTTCATTAAGTGTTTTATTTGTAGGATCTTTTCTTCATAATTCAGTTGGCTTATGTTATCCATATCAATATCGAAATTTATTCCTAACAGTTTGAAATCCGTCTGAGACCAGTCAAATTTGCACTCCTTACATAGTTTGATACGAGATCATTTCTTGGATCCTATCCATATTAATCTTGTTTTCTCTATATTAACCTTTAGACCAGAAAAGCGTGCGAAAAATTGCAGGGTTTTAAGGACAGCGTATAAACATTGTTCAGATCCATCAAGGGTCATTGACGTATCGTCAGCAAACTGAGTCAATAAATACTCTATATTCCCTTTGTTTAACCCCCTTTATCCTAGTATTAATGAGAATACCTAAGATCTCCACAGAGAGGATAAATAGGTAAGGCGCTACCGGATCGCCTTGGCGACAACCTCTTTCAATTTTGAAGGGGGATGAAAGGAATCCATTTACCAAGACTCTTGATTCAATGTCTTTATAGAAGGTAGTAATCCAATTTATGATGCTTCGGCCAAAATTTAAAAAAAGTTAGAACGCTACAAAGATAGTTTCTATCGATAGAGTCAAATGCGTTTTTCAAAATCAATTAGTAATAGTAATCCTGGAATTTGGAAAGTTTCAGTATGGTCCATAATATCATAAACTAATCTGGTTATTTCCCTATATATCTGTCTTTTACAAAATCTTTTTGATCTGTATGAATTACAAACGGAAGAATGTTTTTAATTCGGTTTGCGATAGCCGCTGCTCCTATTTTGTAGGATGAATTTAGAAGTGAAATAGGGCGCCAATTCTTTAAATATTTTTGGGGTTTGTTTCCCTTAGGAATACAAGTTATTAAACCTTGCTTTTGTGAAACTGAAAGTGTTCCCTTTTCGTAGCCATCATTTAATGTATTATACCAATGTCTTTCCGGAAGAACTTGTAGAATTCCGTTGTAAAGCCATCAGGACCAGGACTCTTTTCGTTTTGCATTCCTTTAAGCGTTTTTGTTAGTTCAGCTAGGGTAAATTTTCCTTCTAAAGTTTGCTTTTCATTTAATTGAGGTAAATTGTAGCTTTGGCACATTTCGTTTAAATCAATTGGGAGAACATCTTCGGATTGGTAAAGATTTCTATAGTAATTTCTAGTTTCATTTAGTATACTTTTATTATCTGTAAGCCTATATCCGTCTGGTTTTTCGATTTCTGTGAAGGATTTGTTTAGGAAGTTCCTCGATTCTAGTTTCAAGAAATATTTGTGGGTTTTTCTCTTTTTTCAACCCACTTAGCTTTTGATCTTGTAAGCATTCCTTGTATTTTACTATTTTTAATTTCATCTAACCTTAATTTAATATTATTAATAGAATCCAATGAACTAGTCTTATTATTTATGTTGTCTAATTTATCTAAGATTATTTCTAGATCACTTAGTTCTTTTTCAAAATTAACTTCCATTTTATTTTGTATTTTCTTCTTTGTGGAAGAGTAAATTGTCTTGCCCCGGAATTAGTAATAAGGTTTCAAACAGTAATTGATCATCTACTGAATATGAAATATTGCCATTTTTATTGATTTCATATTGTTTTAGTGTAGATTTTATGGTCTCCTTAATCATATCCACATATTTTTTTTCGTACAATAATGAATTATTGAATTTCCAGAACCCTCTACCACGTGGTAGTTCATAAGATTTTAACATCAACTCAACAACAGAATGGTCGGAATCAATGCTAGGTGTTATTTCACATTTATCCACGGATAAAAATAAATTGTGTGACAAGAGGAAGAAATCCAGGCGGGCTTGTTTTAATGGTGTAGGTTGTCGCCAAGTATATCTTGTAGAATCGGGATTATTTTCTCTTCACGCGTCTTTTAGATCAAAATAGTTAATCATTTCTAAACCTTTTCTCTAGCTTTGGGGTTGTTAACATTTTTGTAATTAAATGTATCTTTTGCTGGGTTCATAACAATGTTGAAATCACCACACAGACATATTTCATCACTATCAAAATCTTTAATCATGTTTTCAATATGTTCATAAAAACCTGGAGAATCTTTGTTTGGGCCACAAATGTTAATAATTGTATAGCTGATTTCTTTTACCAGGCTTTTGAGGGCGACATAATTGCCACCTTTATCGTATTTATTTTCTTGAACCTTAAAATCGAAGTTGTTGTTAAATAATATTGCAGTGCCTCTGGCGTTACTAGTATATGAACTAACATAGCATGCGTTATAACCCCACTGTTGTTTAACTGTTTGAATTTGTTTCGACGTAAAGTGCACATCTTGTAAACAATATATGTTCGCCTTTTTCTTTCTATGAAATTCGAAGGCTTTTTTTCGTTTAAAATTATTTTGCAAGCCTCTACAATTATGACTGATTACTTTCAAGTTAGACATTGATAGCTAATGAAACAAATTGTAACTTAATTATCCATGTGAAACACAATTGCAATAAGGTATACGTGTATGCTAGTACCTGTTTTTCTAATAAGAGACTCCCCACAAAAAATGTGGGTAAAAAGTACAAAGAAAATTGAGTTCCGCTGTAGCTCGCGGAAAGTAGTCAACTTAATCCTAACATACGTACAAAAATATGTAACTTTGTGTTTTGTGCATGGCTTATTGTTTGAACATGTTCAAAACACTGTATATGGGGAAAATACGGTACGGTATCGCAAAACAGTGTTGCGCGTGCTGCACGAGATATTGTCAGGTGTTACGCGGTATGCTGCGTGTCATGATTGACTGCCACATGGATATTGGCTATCAAAATAATGTCATTGTACAGAGCGTGTTTATGGATTAATTCTAACTTATTTGTGTGTCATGGATTCGTAGGAACAAAGTGGTAATTCTCTTCAATAAGGTAAGTACTGATAAGTAATGTGTTTGTCACCGCCAACAGTTCAAAGCAAATCAAAATAAACTGAAGAGCGTGCATCCCCAGACGGTAGACAAAGAATGTCCAATAATAAAGAACACAAATGCGTGCATCGCCAACAGTTCAAAGCGAATCACCAAACGGTAAACAAAGAATGTCCAATCATAGCAAACATAGTTACGTGCATCGCCAGCAGTTCAAAGCGAATCACCACACGGTAAACAAAGAATGTTTAATCATAGCAAACATAGTTACGTGCATCGCCAGCAGTTCAAAGCGAATCACCACACGGTAAACAAAGAATGTCCAATCATAACAAACATAGTTACGTGCATCGCCAGCAGTTCAAAGCGAATCACCACACGGTAAACAAAGAATGTCCAATCATAGCAAACATAATTACGTGCATCGCCAGCAGTTCAAAGCGAATCACCACACGGTAAACAAAGGATGTCCAATCATAACAAACATAGTTACGTGCATCGCCAGCAGTTCAAAGCGAATCACCAAACGGTAAACAAAGAATGTCCAATCATAGCAAACATAGTTACGCGCATCGCCAACAGTTCAAAACGAATCACCACACGGTAAACAAAGAATGTCCAATCATAATGAACATAGTTACGTGCATCGCCAGCAGTTCAAAGCGAATCACCACACGGTAAACAAAGAATGTCCAATCATAATGAACATAATTGCGTGCATCAACAGCAGTTCATGTTTGTAGTACACTAAAGAATGTTGTTGATAGATCATGCTACTTACAGTTAGTTATCTCTGATATAAGAGATTATTGTTAATAAGTCATTTAAAGTAGTGATCAATGTTGATAGCGTAACGTTGCCAGGATGAGCCCGGCACAGCAAGGTCGCGTGTCTCCAGAATGTGGTCAAAACCCACCAGACGCACACGAGTATAAAGTTTTTTGCTATCGTAAATTTCGCGGGCTTTTCTGTGGAGTATCGCGCGTTGTTTCTTGCGTTTAGGAGGCAAATCTGTCTGAATTGATTTACCTGTACCCTTCAACACACGGCCTGCGTCGAAGACATCATCACGGCTGGGGATACACAAAAACGCTGCTACGATAGCTGGGGGAGCGTTTGGTTTCGGGTCATCAGAATAGGTTTTTTTAGGGAGGCGGTGAACATTCCTGAAGTAAATGTCGTTAACACGCGTAGCCGATAATTTCAACTCATCCTCCATGAATGTAAGCAGAACCCTTTCAGTGTTTTCTCTTGGCTCTTTAGGAATTCCATAAAAAAGTAGGTTCCCCTTTCTATCATGAATTTCTCTCGACAATAGTTTGTTCTCATAGAGCGTGACTTGCTCTTTTAGTTGCTGTTTTAATGCAACGTTTTGTTGTTTCAAATCACCAATTTCAGCTTCATGTGGGACAGTCCACTGTCTATATCGTCGACACGCTTGGTTAACTTTGAGATATCCTCTTTAATTTCTTTTCGAAAAGTTTCTACTTCTTTTTTAACATCAGAAATTTGCAGCGATAGTCTTTTTTCCGACTGCAGGATAATCTCCTCAATGTTAGGTGAAGAAGAGGGAGAAGAACTTCGTGTTTTTCCCATAGTAGCAAGTAAAATGTACTCACGTGTTGGTCATTTGGAAAGTCAGAAGATTTTTCTAAAGTTTGTGATATTTCACCGTTGTTTTCTTCAAGATGTAAATTCTCTATTTTGTCTTCATTTCTGCATTTAGTTTGGTATATTTTCTTCGTTAGTAGACGTGGATGGCCATGGATATTGAAACTTTTCCGCGAGCTTCGTGAGAGCTCAGTCGACACACGTCTTCCTCGTACACCTGCGCAAGCGGAAGTATCTAAAAATCTAGTAATCAAATGTATCCTGTTTTCTTCTTGATGAACATCATCGGTTTGCACTTCCCTTAATTGAGATATAATGAATATACACTTAAATGGTCAACAAAATATACATATGTATCACAAGAAGAATTTTTTTTCAGTAATTATATTATTATTTGAAAAGCATCAAACAACTGCTCTAGTCCCACAGCTTGCACGTATGAATGCAGTTCGTAACCCCAGCTTCAGACTTGTGGAGAGGCATGGGCCATTTTCAATTGTTTTCAGTACGTTCAACCATATGACAATGAAGTGATTTTTAAAAAAAATCGAAATAGAATAGTGTGTTGGGTGTGGGTGTCCCTGTCCATCTAAAAATGGTAACAAGCGTCATTGTTTTACTTTCGTAAAGACTGATTTAGCAAGAAGGATATTTTGGACAGAGACATGTCTTGTGTTCCTTGCAGTTTGAGAGAGCCAGACCAGCTAAAGAGACTTAGGAAGAGCAAAACTGAAGAAAGATTCCGTGCCAACTAATTGAAAAGATGAGATTTGACGAATATGACTTCGCGTCTCTAATTATATTTATAACGTAACGGGGGCGGTGGGGTAGCCTAGTGGTTCAAACGTTCGCTCGTCACGCTGAAGACACGGGTTCGATTCCCCACATGGGTACAACATGTGAAGCCCATTTCTGGGGTCCCCCGCCGTAATGTTGCTGGAATATTGCTAAAAGCGGCGTAAAACCATACTCACTACAACGCAACTATTTGACAATGTTTAGGAAGATTTAGGTGAACTGAGTGAGTTTAGTTTTACGCCACTTTAGAAATATTCCATACATATCACAACGGTGGACACATGAAGAGGGCTTCATACGTGGTATACATGTTTCGGTAAATCAATGTCCGATAGGTATATTTACTGCTTGACTCGTATTAGATGAGCCTGCGCAGTACACGTGTTTGTGACAAGTAGGCGGGGCAGGGAGTCTAGACGATTACACTTGGTTGCTACAGGAAGATTGGCGATTAAGCACGTGCAATACATGCTGACCGTGGATTGAACTCAATACCGCTTCTGTTTAGCACGTGTCTCGTAGAGCGATTTAGTTCAGCAAGACACCATCTCGACACGAGTCAATTTTAGAATGTTTGCAGATTTTAATTAATTTAACAAGTCCACGTTAGGGAAGCATGGGCAAATTGTTCATTCTCAGGCAAGGGAGTTGCCCTACAATGCTGTTATTTATATGTAAAAGAAGTAGATGCTATTTCAAAAAGTAGCCTTGCTACTTGTCTTTCCAAGCCAACTTTAAAACGTATTAAAGCGGAAGGTGATAGGTGTGCGAGTAGGCCTACTTTTATTAGTCCAACCAAGTTGCGCAAACCCAAAACTTACAACTTAAGCAAGCACAAATTACTTGATGATTTTTGACAGGTGTGCAGTCCGTCAATTTGTACAAAGTTTATATAGAGTACAAAAGCAACTGCCTACTCTAGATATGATATATGATATGGCAAGAAGCCAATTGCATTACCAGGGTTCAAAGGAAAGTTTCGAAAAAAATCTGAAAGACATGGGGTGTAGGTGGCGAAAAACGCAGTCAAATCGTGAGGTTTTAATGGAACGAAAAGACATCATTGCAAAGCGCATGCAATACTTACGTGCAATAAAAAAATGTCAAGATGAAAATCGAACAATCATCTTTATCGATGAAACATGGTTGCATGCACACCACATTGTCCCAAAATGTTGGCAGCTTGATGGTGAGGTTGTGATAAATAGGGTTCAGCCTCCATCCGGTACCGGACCTCGGCTTATTGTTGCTCATGCAGGGTCCGAAAACGGTTTTGTACCAAATGCTTTACTTGTATTTGACTCAAAGCTCAAGATTATCATGACACGATGAATTTTGATAATTTTTCCAAATGGCCGCAGGAAAAAATAATCCCTTACATTCCACCACCACTCCCTCGTTGTTATGGATAATGCGCCATACCACAGCAAGCAAGTGGACAAATGGCTAACAACGGCTAACAGAAAAGATGATATCAAAGCTTGATTACAAAGGCACAATATTGCATTTGACAATAAAATGCTCAAAGACGAACTGCTGTGTCTGGCAAAATCCATCAAATCGGGCCCTGTCTATAGAGTAGAGACTATGTTGAAACAACATGGCCATCATGTACTAGGTCTTCCTACTTACCACGCAGAATTAAACCCAGTTGAGTTGATTTGGGCCAATGTCAAAATTATGTTTCTCAACAAAACTTGCAGTTGACAAAACCTTCGCTAAGAGTTGCCATAAACGAGAGAATGTCTGCCATCGGTGCCAAGGAATGGTCCGAATGTTGTAAACATGTGAAAACCATTGAAGATGGCTACTGGCAACGGGAAATTGCAGTAGAACAAGAAATTGACAGAATCGTGATCGACGTAGGACTGGAAAGTGATTCAGACATCGAGACTGATTCAGAAAGTTACGACTAAAGCCCGAAACAGCCTACTTCAGTAAATTCCATAATGGATCTATTCGGTATTTGACCCCTGTGTGGAGAGGATGCACCAGAATATGTACCGATTATACATCGGTTTGTAAACATAACAAATGTTCTTTTCTCTAACACTTGTGTGGGGTGTTTTGTAAATAAAGTAATATTTGTCTTGGTTCAGTTTCTAAGAATCTTAGCTGTACACATACTTAGTATGATATAACAATCACAACACGATTCGCACGAGGAACTTTAAAGTTTTTGACGACAACATGTTTCCCTCATTTTTCAAATGGAATGTTCTGGAGGGCGTTCCCATATATGCAAATTGGGGTCATTTGTCAGGTCGTGGCTCATCTAATAGTAGTACATCAGTAAGTGTAATGGTGTCAGGTATTTTTTATGTATTTGTTTCAATACATTGACTGTTTATTTCCTTCTTCGTTTGTGATTGTGTTTATGTGGTAGTATGTCGTGTAATGCTGGAAGTGTTATGTCAAGACTAATAGAGTGTCTATTATAAACTAGATACTTGCAACTGTATTTGATGTCGTGTTTATATTAACAACGATCCGAAAAATATTGAAGTTTCATTCATCCCCCAGTGACTAAAAGTGTCAGGATTGAAAGAAAAAGAAAGTAAATGTAGGTCTTGTAATCTTAGCACAATGTACTAGTTTGTTTTCAAGTACTGTGGAACTTTTGAAAAAAATGCTAGTTGGTCTGTTTTAGGGTAAAATGACTAATACCTACATCGATGTCATTCCCAACGATAACGTAAATAAAGTGGAATGATTCTGTTCAGTGCTACAGCAAAACAACGCCGTCCCGCACCGATGTCATTCCAACGATAACGATAATGACGTGGAATAATCGCCGGTCTGTTAACTATCTGGTATTGAATAACATGCAACACATTTGCCACATCATAGCTAAATTCTGAGGTAAAGATATCACCCCAGACACGAGATATTGTCAAGTAATTTGAGCAGCGTTACCATGCATTATGCCTGTTAATAAGACTCTCAAAAGCCAAATCGGGACGTACAACCATCCTTGACAAGGGAGTCATTAGACGGGCGGTCTACAAACATTATGAGAGGAAGATTCCACCTACATGTAGGAATATCAAAGAGGACATTATCAAGGTCTCCAGAACCACCCTCATCATTGCCCTCCATGAGATGGGGTTCAAGTACAAAATCCGTGGTGATGACAGAGCTGTCTTCAAGGAGAAGTTCCTTATGTCCATGAGATCTTCTTACTTGAGAACTGTGGCAGAGACACGTGCACTTGGCTTCCAGATAGTTTACCTGGATGAAACTTGGGTCAACAAGAACCATTCTACAGACTATATGTAGTTATAATTACCCTCAGACCGACAGGGAGCTCTGGGAAGGGCAACCGAATGATTGTACTTCATGCAGGAAGCCGGGGCACAGGTTTGACAGACGGTTGCGAGTTAATCTTTGAGGCAAAGAAATCGAGTGAAGATTACCATCAGGAGATAAACGGAGATGTCTTCATTGATTGGATGGAACATCAGCTTTTGCCCAAATTTTATCAGCCCACTGTCATAGAGATGGACATTGCCAGCTTCCATAATGTGAGGGAGCCATGTAGCATCACACCGACAATGAGCAGTCTGAAGAAGGCGATGCAGGATTTCCTCAGACCGGTAGAAACAAAGACACAGTTGATGGAGAAAATCCGCATGAACAGGTAGCCCATTCAGTACATGGCCGATGTGCTGGCTGCTCAACACCTTCACGTTGGGTTACATTCACCTGTGAGACATTGTGAACTGAACCCAATCGAACTTATCTGGGCAAACTGTAAAGGGTTCGTTGCGAGGAACAACACTACCTTCAAGTGAAGGAGTTGATCTATGCATCGTTTGGCAGGATGACCCCTGAAGTGTGGCAGAAGGCAGAGGATCACGTCCTTGACATTGAACGCCAATGCCGTCAACATGACGGAGTGGACATCAGTGTTGTGACACCTGTTGTGATCCCAGTGCATGAGGACACGGATTCAGACTCGTCACATTCGGATTAAGGTGAGGTGAGGTGAGGTGAAATTGGGTTTAACGTCGTGCTTGAGAATATTTCGCTCATATGACATTCGGATTAAGTGTTCTACTGGTCATCATTCACATGTCTGTTATAGTTAAATAAAAATTGTACTTGCATCACGTTTAAGTGTCTGTCACACAGCTGGTTTTATGCATATTGGGCCATCTTAAATTTACTTTGATTAATTGATTATTTGCATACAGTGACTCTTCAGCAAACAAACAAGATATAAAGTTATCATTGCTCATCCGTTTCTACTTCGACATAGCCAGATCTCATCGCTGACAATATATATCTGTTCTAAAGACGTTATACCAGTGACTTCGTTAAATCTTTGGCCAATGTTCACCGAATTGACCGAATTACATCCATATGTTTGCAATGAAATATCAGTGTATGAAATAAGCCAAAAACACTGACAGACATCAGGGCTGTTAAGTTCAAAATGTTACCTGCCCCAAAATGGATTTAACCAGACCAGACACCAAGATATGGGGTGTGGGTGTGGGTGTGGTGGGTGGGGGTGGTGGTCGTGGTGGTGGTGGTGGGGGGTGACGTGTGTGTCTGTCTCGGCTCGGCTTGTGCAGCCGACCGGCTGGCTGGCTGGCTACGTTATGTTGATGTCCGCGAAACATTGTGAATCTCCTTCTATGATTTGTTTAGTTTTCGCAGTGAAGGCTTGTCGGGCCTGTGCCTTCCCTTGTTCTGTGAACTTTTTTCTCTCATCTTTGCTGACGGAAGTGCTTTTACGGGTCTTGGTTCGAATCTCTTGTTTCATTCTGTGATATTTTGCGATTTCTGATAGCTCCAAACGAAACTCTTCCTCTGAGATTTTAGAGTCGGTGAGCGCGGTGGAAATATGATCGTCTATCTTGTTTAGCTTTGCTTCATCTAGAATTCTAATTTTGTCGTGTTTCAATGCTTTACGTTGCAGTCTGCGAGATACGAACTTAAGGGCCAATCCCGCCAACCCTACCAATCTGGCTGTTATTTCGATGCCTAACACCACGGGTGCGGCCACGATGGTGGATAACAACCCAACACCTGCCGCGCCTTATGGCATGCTGGATGAAATCAGAGCGGTGTCAACGCCATCCACGGAATTGACAGCCCTGTGATATTTTTTCTGTAATGCCGACCGTGGGTCGCGTTCACGTTGTAGTTGTTGTTTGATCTCGCATATCTGTCGCAAACGAAACCCGTCTACGGTTTCCAGTGTTTTTGCTACTTCATCCACGACTGGTTACAGTCCCATCCTGTGTGTATATATATTTTTATAACATAATATTTAATTGGTTTTCCGTTAATATCCGATCGATGTATTTGAGGCTGATAAGGTTTAGATTATCGACACGTAAATATTCGAGACATGAGGCTTATTAAGGGTGTCATCCCGGTCTTATGACGATACAACACCGTTGGTGATTGTGTCTGGCGAACCAGCGTATTGTCAAACCAGTCAAAAGTGTTCATTCTGACCCACAAGCGTCTGCGAGAGAGACTTCTATTACGAGCGTGGTGTGTGATTTGATAGTCAAATTTGAATGGAAAAAATCCTGTTGGTCATCGGGTACGTCGAACCATAAATATGAAGCCACGTCGTTTGAAGCTAACATGTTGCCCGTGTGACCTGGTATTCGTAAAACTTGTACATCAAAGTCTAGAGTGAAAGACGTGAGAAGGATCCCGTTGTTCTTAATTTTCCAGACGTAACCATTGTTTTTAAAAGATATGTGGGGTGAGGTGAGGGCCATGTCGATAACCAGTCGGGATGTTTGAAGTCTGATAGTGACACCCGCTCGTATACGTCGTCTTTTAAGTGCAGGACATACAAGGTGTTTTCCTCGCCAGGCAGATCGAATCCCTGCGTGTCTCCGAGATCGGTTAGAGTTACGTTGGGATGATGGTTGTTCATCGGGGTTTATTTATACAAAATTACGAAATGGTTTTCAATTGGTTATCGGATAATTCCTCAGACGTGCACTTCAAACCCATGAGATGTATGTTGTCAAGTAGGAAAATTTTGGTGAGTGATATCGTGTCTTCCACGGTCACGGGGACTCCCTGGAGACTTGTGTAGTCATTAACGTTCACCTGCACGTAAACGGAGCAAACTTGGTATTGTTGTTGTTTGGCCCAGCGGACTTTGATCCCTATCACGATTTCGACGACATCACGTGCTGACAGCAGTTCGCCGAGGTAGACTTGGATGTACAGAGTGGATTTCGCTGGCAGATTTTCCAGGACGTCTACCGCGCGCTGTCGAATTCCGACACCATCTGCAATCACACGTTTTGCGTCCCGGGTTTGCTCGACAGCATGTGGGCTAACAATCCGTACGATCGACGTGCGTACGAACACGTTTGCGGTGAAATCGAACTAGATCCGAAGACGGTCCAAACCACGGGCATTCCAATCGTTCACAACATGTCTCTTGTGGAAGCCAGTGAGAAGTTGAAAGAATGGGGTGGTAAAACGTATGCGAATACTTACGTCACGAGTAACGAGTGAAGAGACGATCTCATGGCCTTTGACCAGAGCAAGGATTACCGCGTTTGGAGGTTTGAGCAGGGACCAGTAGACGATTGGGAAATGTTCATGCTGGACACTTCGAAGGTCGACGGCAACCTGACGTGCATCCCCAACAACATGGAAAAGTACATCTCGTTCTCCTTAGACGGTCTGAGATTTATCGACAGCGTTCACTTCCTGCTGTCGTCTCTAGACAGTCTAGTGAACGCATGTGACCTGAACGACTTCGACATCACCAATCGATACACCGATGCCGATACTCTACCTCTGCTGCTGAGGAAGGGCGTCTACCCATACAAGTACATGGACAACTGGTCCAAGTTCGACGAGACGAGACTGCCTCCCATCGACCGCTTTTACAGCAACTTGACCGACTCGGCTATCACCCAGGACGATTACAAGCACGCCCTCAATGTGTGGAAAAATCTTGACTGTAAACATTTAGGCGATTATCACGACCTGCTGGCCAAAGTGTTCGGGATATTCAGAAACACGTGCTCGGAACAGTACGGCCTGGACCCCGCGTGGTATTTCTCATCCCCCAGTCTCTCTTGGGACGCCTTGCTGAAAAGGACCGGCGTGGAACTGAAGCTACTGGCGGATTGCGACATGCACCCATTCGTGGAAAAAGGTCTGCGAGGCGGGATTTCCATGACCTCCAAACGGTACGTCAAAGCCAACAACAAGTACGTTCCCGGTCACGACTCAAGAAAACCGACCAAACACATCCTCCATCTCAACACCAACAACCTGTACGGCTGGGCCATGAGCCAGTATCTCCCCACCGAGGGATTTGAATGCGTCTCCCCAACCGATATCGACGTGAATAGCATCGCACCGAATTCGAACAAAGGCTACATACTCGAAGTGGACTTGGACTATCACACAGAACTACATGAATCGCACAACAGCTATCCCCTAGCTTCCGAACGATTGATGGTGAACCCGGACTGGATGTTCGAACATCAACGAAACTTGTTGGGAAACAATAAGCCGGCTAACGTCGAAAAAACTCGTACCGAACTTGATGAACAAAACAAAATACGTCGTTCACTATCGCAACCTGCAGCTGTATTTGTCGCTGGGAATGAAACTCACGAAAATACACAGGGCTCTCCAGTTCGATCGAAGTCCTTGGATGGAGCCCTACATCACAATGAACACGGACTTAAGAAAGCTGGCCACCAGCGACTTCGAGAAAAACTTGTACAAGCTCATGAACAACTCGGTGTTCGGCAAGACGATGGATAATTTGAGAAAATGCGTTAAGGTGAAATTAGTCAGATCCAGCGAGGAAGAAAAATTCAGGAAACTGATAGCCAGCCTGGCGTTCAACCGAAAAGCAAGATATTCGACGACAACTTGGCAGTGCTGCACAAAGCCACATCAAATTCAACAGACCTGTTTACGTGGGGATGAGCATCCTCGACTTATCCAAACACTTGATGTACGACTTTTACTACAACGAGTTAAAAAAGCAGTATGGCGACAAGTGCGAAGTGCTGTACACGGACACGGATTCCCTGCTGATGGAAATTCGCACCGAGGACGTGTACGAAGACATGAAGAAACCACCTGTACGACACAAGCGACTACCCTAAAGATCACCCTATGCACGACACCACCAACAAAAAAGTGCTCAGCAACATGAAGGACGAATGAGCAGGCAATCCGATCGACGAGTACATCGGCTTGAGACCCAAGATGTATTCCATCAAGAAAGCAGATGACGACGAAATCAGAAAGGCGACAAGCGTGAAAAAACATGTGGTGACAAAAGCACATCAAGCACGCCAGATTCAAGGAAGCCCTCTTCAAGACTAAAACGTTCAAACACCAAATGAACATGCTGAGAAGTGACGGACACAGGATATACGGACTGACAATCAACAAGACGTCGCTGTCTCCCATGGACACGAAATGATGGATTGCCATCGACGGAGTCACTACTTACGTGTACGGGCACGTGCGTGTATTAAATAATTAAAACACACACAATATATTCATCATGGAGAAAATTTATATATATTACATCCCACACGGGTACTGGAAAGGCGCGGATGCCATCCCAAAGCTCGCCAAAGCCTCTCCAGTCTCGTAAGACGTTGCCAAAGCTTGGCTTAAAAAACAAGCTATCTGGCAAGTCTACCTGACGGCGCCTCGGTACATCCCGAGAAGAAAATTCGACATTTCGACGTCGAATCGCGTCCATCAAGCCGACCTCCTGTTTCTACCTTACAACAGGGTGAAGCGTCAAACCTTCGAGTACGCCCTGACAGTTGTCGATGTCGCCAGGAAGCCGAACCGTTGATGATCAAAGATTTGAACGAAGTCGCCAAAGCCTTAGAACGCATATACAAACGCAGTCGTTTGATCTGGCCTGCCGTATTGCAAATCGATCCAGGACGCGAGTTCATGGGAGCCGTGTATCAGCTGCTGGCCAAGCACAAAGTCCAGGTGATACGAGGTGTGGCGGGAGCTCACCGAAGCCAAGCCATAGTCGGGAGATTCAATCGCACCTAGCCGAACGCCTGTTCTCACATCAGTACTCGCGGGATTTAATGGATCCCAAAAACAGAAACACGGAATGGGTCGTACGCTTGCCGCGGGTGGTGGATGCCATCGACATCGAAGTCACCAGACTTGTGGGCAAGAGAACCGTTGAAGCCATCAAAATGAAATCTATCGCTACCCAATCGGCGGCAGCACCTCACGATAAAAGAGAGAAAACATTACCGGACCTAGTCAGCGTTAGGTACTTGTACCAGCCGGGAGAATACGAGGGAGACAGCAGAAAACGTGCCACCGATCCGATATGGTCCATGAAAACGTACAACGTCGACCTGCTCGACATCAAAGACGGTGAACCGAACTTGTACTACTTGAAAGACGGGCCGGTGAGAGCATTCGTCTTAAAGGGGATTTATGATCGTACCTCACGACACAGTCCCTTACAGATCGCCCACTGTTGAATAGTTCTCATGATTTGTCAGTTTTGTGTGTGTGTGTGTGTGTGTGTGCGCTATTAGTTGTAGTATGATATATTACTGTCACTGTAAATGCAAAGTTACTGCATCTATATATCAGAGTTGTATTTCTCATGATATCAGCCATCAATTTCACAGCCTAAATTAGTTCTCTCACGAACATCAGAACCGTGGTGGCTATACAGTCTGAATTAGGGCATCTAAGTGTGTCAAACGTTCTTGTATGAACGTCTGGCCTACATAACCTTCTGTCACTATCACATCCAGGTCGCAAAAATTTCAGCTGCTACTGCGTTTCGAGCTCGAGTCCTCAGAATTGTAAATCCAGCTCCGTGACCTTCACACTATGAAGACCTCTGACAGTGTTGTGCGAGTGAGAGCTGCTTATCAGTCTGTACACCTAGCGATAGCGAGAGGGAGAGACAGACGTTCTAACCATATTTGTTGCTCCCGCAATAGCAATGGATCGTAAAACGTTTGGTCCAAAACTATCATTACATAACGTAGACAGCCAGCCAGCCAGCTCAGCCAGCTGTACATTATTATAGGAGCCTTAAAATCTGTAGGGCACCATGAGTTTCGGCAACCCCATGCTCACTAAAGAGTCAATATTTCAGAAACTATTACACCGATTTTCGTGACATTTTGCATGCACATCCGCGAGTAGTATACACAATATCGGAACAGGATTAGGGATTTAACAAAGTCTTAATTTGGACAATTGAGCATTTGGAAGGACCTGGTCCCGTTCCGCTATTGTGTATACTACTACTTGCAATGTTATACAAGGCACTTATCATTAGTACTCTCACTGACAATGTATCTGGTAAACATGCAATGTATATGCAAGGCACTTATCATTGAGACTGGCAGTACATATATCATTAGTACTTCTCACTGACAGTGTATCTGGTAAACTGGCAATGTATACTAGGCACATAGAGAAACTGTGCATACAAAAATTTAAAATCTAAATTGATCAAACCTGTGTAGACACATAAGGATTTAAACTCGGAGATTAGTGACATGTATCCAACATGCATGCACGTGCCGCGTTCCGTGACGTCAGTGGGTTCGTCCTTGAGACATGCAATACGTTGTTGCACGTGCATTCCGGGAAAGAGAAACAGAGCAAATGAATGCCACACAATACTGTCACTTTGGAAACCTCAACCCCTGCCCTTGCGATCGTTCAAAAAATAAAACGGCTATTGAAACGCATAGCATGCCAAGGCTCACGTCTGCACAACGTCATGAGGCCATTGGGATGGTCCGTGGGGGAATGTCTCAACGAAAAGAGGCTGCACATTTCCACTGCCACCGGAACACCATTTCTGCACTGGTGAAACGCTACCAGAACACAAATGACGTCATCGATCGGCCACGTTCTGGACGTCCACGTGTAACAACGCCAAGACAGGACAGATGGATAAGGGTGACCCATCTGCGCCACAGGTTTCAGACTGCAGTGATGACTGCCCGACCCATCCCAGGACTTCGCCGTATCCACCCCAACACAGTTCGACAACGTTTACGTCATCATGGGATCAGACCACGACGTCCCGCCGTACGGCCTATCCTGACATAACGTCATCGACAAGCTCGCCGAATGTGGTGCCGAAATCGTGTCCGCAGACCCTTGTTTTGGTGGAGAAATGTTGTTTTACAGATGAGTCCAGGTTTAACATTTCCCATAGTGATGGATGTCGTCAACGTGCTTATAGACGCGAGGGAAACGTTATGCACAGGCCTGTGTCTTGGAGAGGAATCGCTTTGGTGGTGGTGGTGGTGGTTCCGTGGTGATTTGGGGTGGAATAACAGCACGCCAAAGAACTCCTTTGGTGATTGTTCAGGGCAACTTAACTGGTGCGGGCTACAGGGATCAGATTCTTCGACCTGTGGCAATTCCTTTTTCTGCAGCATCATGGCCCTGGGTTAACATTCCAACAGGACAATGCCCGGCAAGGGTTGCTATGGATTTCTTGCAACACCACAACGTTGACTTACTGCCTTGGCCTGCAAATTCAACGGATCTCTCCCCGATAGAGCATGTTTGGGACGAGATGGATCGACGTCTACGCCGTCTTCCTCATCCGCCAGATAACGTCCTTGACCTTGCAACAGAACTTGAAAGAATCTGGCGTGATATCCCACAAGCCTTCCTTGCACGTTTGATAGGCTCTATGCGTCGTCGATGCACTGCTGTTCTCAATGTCGATGGTGGACATACCCGTTATTGAGCTTGTGACATGGTCGTTTGACCCCTGTCCCGCTTGTGGACCCGTGACGTCATTGTGATTGACTTTTCAATTGAAATTCTCCCAACTTGTTTTTGTCTCATGATCCCTCCATTAAACTGTATATGTACCTTTGACATTGTTATCGTACTTATCAACTGGGATAATATTTTAACAATGCACAGTTTCTTTATGTGGCTAGTATATATACAACGCACTTATCATTACTACCCTCACTGACAACGTATCTGGTAAACTTGCAATGTATATACAAGGCACTTTTCATTGAGACTGGCGGTACATGTATGATTAGTACTTCTCACTGACAATGTATCTGGTAAACTTGCAATGTATATACAAGGCACTTATCATTAGTACTTCTCACTGACAATGTATCTGGTAAACTGGCAATGTATATACAAGGCACTTATCATTAGTACTTCTCACTGACAATGTATCTGGTAAACTGGCAATGCATATACAAGGCACTTATCATTGAGACTGGCGGTGCATGTATGATTAGTACTCTCACTGACAATGTATCTGGTAAACTTGCAATGTATATACAAGGCACTTATCATTAGTACTTCTCACTGACAATGTACCTGGTAAACTGGCAATGTATATACAACACACTTATCATTGAGACTGGCGGTGCATGTATGATTAGTACTTCTCACCGACAATGTATCTGGTAAACTTGCAATGTATATACAAGGCACTTATCATTAGTACTTCTCACTGACAATGTACCTGGTAAACTGGCAATGTATATACAACACACTTATCATTGAGACTGGCGGTGCATGTATGATTAGTACTTCTCACCGACAATGTATCTGGTAAACTGGCAATGTATATACAAGGCACTTATCATTGAGACTGGTGGTGCATGTATGATTAGTACTTCTCACTGGCAATGTATCTGGTAAACTGGCAATGTATATACAATACACTTATCATTGAGACTGGCGGTGCACGTATGATTAGTACTTCTCACTGACAATGTATCTGGTAAACTGGCAATGTATATACAAGGCACTTATCATTGAGACTGGCGGTGCATGTATGATTAGTACTTCTCACCGACAATGTATCTGGTAAACTTGCAATGTATATACAAGGCACTTATCATTAGTACTTCTCACTGACAATGTATCTGGTAAACTGGCAATGTATATACAAGGCACTTATCATTGAGACTGGTGGTGCATGTATGATTAGTACTTCTCACTGACAATGTATCTGGTAAACTGGCAATGTATATACAATACACTTATCATTGAGACTGGCGGTGCATGTATGATTAGTACTTCTCACAGACAATGTATCTTGTAAACTGGCAATGTATATACAATACACTTATCATTGAGACTGGCGGTGCATGTATGATTAGTACTTCTCACTGACAATGTATCTGGTAAACTGGCAATGTATATACAAGGCACTTATCATTAGCACTTCTCACAGACAATGTATCTGGTAAACTGGCAATGTATATACAAGGCACTTATCATTGAGACTGGCGGTGCATGTATGATTAGTACTTCTCACCGACAATGTATCTGGTAAACTTGCAATGTATATACAAGGCACTCATCATTAGTACTTTTCACTGACAATGTATCTGGTAAACTGGCAATGTATATACAACACACTTATCGTTGAGACTGGCGGTAACGTGCATAACACATTGTTGGTGTGTGTATTTTATTCATTAGTTTGAATTTTAAAACACTGGTGTCATACATGATTGTCAGAAAACTGTGTGAAAATAACAAATACGTCTATGATAAATATATCTTTCAAACCTATGACATATGTCATGTACCCTCATGTCTGAGGTTCAAAACGAAAAAGTATTTACACAGCTGGCATTATCGAAATAGAAACATCAATCTGTAACTATTGAAGTTCTGATCTTAGTTGAAAATAGTTTCAACAAACCAAAATCTGTAAGTATGGACAAAATAGAAATCCACTCAAGATTCATATAGATATGACTGAAACATTAGTTTTGCTTGGTTGATATTTGACAGTTAATTTGTCATGTTGATCAACCAAACTGTGCCGTTGCAAAGGGGCGTCACTCTAAACAATAAAATTTGAAATCTTATTTTAGGCCCACATGTCAAATGGCACAAAAGGAAAACGATTTAAAGTTTTGACAAAATGTATGTTGTATGAATCCTTTGTAAAATTGTCAGGGGCGGATCCAGAGGTGGGTGCGGGGGTGCGCAACCCCCCTTCTGCCCCGAAAAATAATTCCTTGAGCAGCATTTCTCCCTAACCTTGGACTTCATGATTTATGTGCAACCAGCCCCCACCCACACCCCACCCAACTCTGAATGTGATTCCCGAAAATGTGTTAACCTTAATTATCAAGTTTGAACTCAACCCTCCGTTTTGATTGTTAATTAGTGGGAGTTAAAGTGTGTGCTTAAAAAAAACCTCTATCAGTGAGGCATTTCTTTTGCGTGTCAGTATGTCGGGGAATTTAGTCATGTTGTCGAGTATTTATCCGACAGTCTTTTATGTTGATCACTTGAACTCACTGTACTAATTTCCAACCAAATCAACCAACTGGGCTCTTACCACATATCAACTAAGGCCCCCGACTGTTCTGCCTACTTTGTGCGTTCTAAAAATGACTAGGACGCCAAGTTTCAAGAAAAAAACATGTTTGGGTGTTACTGCTCCGGCGTTCCTTCTGCCTTCTTTGCACGACCAAAATGCACGTTTCTGGCATTTTCATGGCGATCCAATTCATTTTTACCCTGAGATGGAAAACATTTCGAAATCATCCCCTCTCCTCACCAGTGTAAAATGAAAGAGTTGCATCAGGTCTCTAGTGTCATCACGCATGTTGTTTGTCTGGAATGAGAGGACAGAAACAGGAGGCCTTGGCTCAGTGTGGGGTCTTGAGGAGTGGTGGGGGGAGGCTCCAATGAGTTAATATACTAAGCAGCAAAAGAAACGTCAGTTTGGAATTTTCCTTGGCTGAAACAGATAACTGTAAACTCATTTAATGTTTTGATTGTATATTTTTGACAACATCTCCAACTTTACCTGAGCAAAGACATGGAACCCAGGAAATGGTCTCAAAAACGCAACCTGATCTCGGAGATGGTACGGTGTTCTCCATGTTTTTCATGCAACTCATGCTGCACGTGCTGTTCACTAGGACCAGCCCCATAAAATGCACCCAAAATCTGGTTGAAACATTCACATTACAACGTCAGCACGATGCTGCGACTCACGACAGCTCAGTGGAACCAGGCGCTAGGAAGACTTGAAGCTGGCCACACTGCACAAGCCGTTGCCAATCACTTCCAGGTCAACGTTTCGGACCATCTACAGGTTGCAGCAACGTTTCCGGGCCACCAACACCACAAATGATCGCCCCCCGTACTGGCAGACTAAGGGTGACCACAAGACGACAAGACCGCCATGTTGTGCGACAGCATGTACAGAATCCCTTCATGCAGGCATCCGAAACAGCACGCCAGACAGTGGGAACACATTGAAAGCCAATCCGTACGCCTCCGGATTAACAGCAGGAACCTCCATTGCCGTAGACCTTACCGTGGACCTATCCTCACCCCTCGTCATCGGCATGAACGCCACAACACCAAAACTGGCGATCCAGGCATTGGAGAACTGTTGTGTTCACAGATGAGATGAGGTCCTGTGGTGTTCCATAGGCGGAATCACAGCGGTGCGCTACATGGACCAAGCTCTCAGACCCCACTTCGTACTACATTTCTCACGTCACGGGAACAACATTTTCCAGCCTGATAACGCCCGGGCCCATACTGCCAGAGCTGCACGGGACTACTTACAGCAGAACGGTGTCCTGATTTAAACCCAATGGAACATCTTTGGAATGAAATTCAGAGGAGACTGAATAATGTCATACAAAGGCCGAATCCAGCCGATTTATCGCTCCTGGCCTTTCTCAGAGTGTGGTTCAAGGTGCCAATGGCCTTCATCAATCGATTGGTGCACTCCATGCATAGACGCTGTGCTGCAGTTATTGCCGCTCATGGTGGTCACACTTGATACTGAAGTCAAGGGTCTGAATGGACTGCAAACGTTCGCATAATGTCTTGAAATTGTGCGGAGTTATTCATTGATGTGTCAAGATATTGTACACAAAAAACGTTTTTGATCCGCGTATTATGTCCATTTCTGCAATGATTTGATTACAGTGCCTATCTAATTTCGAATTCCTACTGACGGGGATTTTTTGGCTGCCGAGTATATTATATGGTCTCTGCTTATACCATGACAAAAATAACCGCTAACCTTTTAAGTTAGTAGAGTGGAGTTCTGAGGGTGAGAGGGTGACAGAGAGAATGACAGAGAAATAGGGAAAGATTACGAAAACTAAAACATAAAAAAACCTACAAAATTACCATCCTTTGGGTACATTCCATGTATATCCATATATAAACACAAACTTTTACCATGTACATATACACTGAAGTGCCTTTTTTATGAAATAATGTTCCTTTCAAGTCAAGAAAAATCCTTCAATTTTTAAAGGGAGAGAACTTATTCAGATGAAAACTGTCATCACAAGTTCTGCTCTGAAACGTTCATAAAATATATCAAATTGGGAAATATAAAAATTGTCTTTTTAAGAACAAGTCCATCAAATACAAATGATGTAAGTAAAGTAGACATGTATGTAATGTCTTGAATAGCATCGTTGTAATATTTGTTGTCTTATGTGGTAGATACTTCACAAGGATGGAGAGTACTATTACCGAACACATCAGTTTCATTTATTCTACAAAACTCTGTTGAGGTAATTTTGTAAACAATGTGAGGAACTCATTTCCTGAGTGAATAAATATGCCAAAAAGGTAACACATGTAACATTACAATCGATAGATATGATTTCAAAAGTGTCTGATGTTAATTTTGATACTTTTATTTCATAAAAGAGAAGCAGTTATTTGAAAATGATAAACAGAATTCATCTCATGTTTTTCTTAATATGGGTAATATCAACTGAGTCTTAGTTAATCATGTCGAGGTCATTTTGATCACCCTTCACTTCCTCATGACTTGTGCGTGAACGAAAATTCTTTTTATTTCCTCGTTTTCTCTTAAATGAAACTTTTTCATTCATGTCTTTTTCACCAACTTCAGCAACATCATCTTCATTTTCTATCTCCTCTACATCCGGCAGAGCCACCTCCTTCTGACTACTAGTGCTACAGCTCTGTGAATTAATTTTCTGCCCCTTCCTGTCTTGGCGCCTCACAAACTTTATTGCCATCTTGGAGCAGGCAGTCTCATCCAGGTCAGCAGGTGCATCTCCTTCAGAATGTGCTTCAAGTTCTCTAATTTTTTTCCTCTCATCTAAGAACTTGAATGCTGCTTGTGCGTTAGAGGAATCAGACATGTCAGAGTTGGACACATCATCTAAAGAGTAGGCTGTCCATCTGTCTGGATGAAGTTTATAATCTGGGGCATTATGTCTATGACCTCTGCGGCGTGAAAATGATTTTGAAGGACATTTAAAATCTCTATCTTGACCTTGTGTACGCCATGGTCTGCCATAACTTCTGTGTTGTGAGCGGTTGTATGGTTTGTCTTTGTGTAGATCATGCTGCTCTTCATGATGTTTATACTTGGCAGTTTTCTCTATTGTTCTTGTATCATCTTCATTGGGATCTTTCTTCAGAAGATCATCATAAGATGTCTGATGAGCCTTCTGATGTTCCTCATGTTTTACTTCCAGTACAGAGAGATAGCCAAAGACATTCTTTGTCTTGTCTGCAAATCTGTCAGTGCTGTTGCTCAGCTGGAATTCAGGAGCCTCATCTTGATTTTCCATAACTGGAATACAATGAAAGATATTAGCACATGAAACTTATGGAATACAATCATTGTTTCTGCAATAGATGTATAAATGAGGTATAAGCAGCCACATTTTAAGCACATGGTTTTCTCAAACTGTACCAGGGTTTTAAACTCAAGTTATTATCGTTAATAATTCCAGTAATATATCATTGCCTCTAACATGTCTAACATATGGCCTGACCACTGATAATTATCTATAGCAAGTTGTGCAAGAACAGTGTCTTGCTATTCTTAACTGTCATGTGTAAGGTGGGATAACCTAACCTATTCAAAATTAATATTTAAATTCTGAAACGCAAGAAGTGGTTGGCACTACACCTGATACATAGGATAGCTTGTGCACATCCAACAGGATAAATGACAGGACTAACATCATGCTCATGATATATTACTCTTATCTCTGGACAACCTATCTGGATCCTTTTGTAAGGTTGCCATGGTAACTGAACTGTAACATCACTTATATGGGCTCCCCATCCCAAATTGAATGGGTCTATAAACAGTTATTCGGGTCCCCAAAGTACCAGTGGAATGCCCTCCACAGCGTTTCCTTGCTGCATCCGCAACTTGAGATCACTCATTAATTACGGCGATAAAGATGTTATTAATCCGACTTTGGTGATCTTGCTGACTTCATCCATGCATGTATGACTCCAATGTTCATTCTAGCCTTTATAAAAAGTGTGAAACTAATGTGGATCCTGTCAAATTGCTGTGACTTGAAAGCCATACAGGACTTAGTTAAGTTAGTAGTTACTAATTTGTGTTCACATACTATATTTGACTTCCAATACAGGTAAGGCCAACAATTTCAACAAGAGAAACCACACCAAGATCTGATAAACACATTTATTAAACATTCTAATTTAAACACTAAGATATCCTTAACGCTTCAACATTGAAACAACAGGGATTTTTTCAATCCAGAAGTAAATCATTTCAACGAATACACAATGCCATTTAGTAAGTGGTCAAATGTTACATGTCATATTTGGGATTACACTTTCTCAGTAAAGTACATATTCTAGTACTTTTGTTGGGTTGAATCCCATCCGGGATTCAAACCCACACCCTCAGAGTCAGGCACCTAATCGCCAGCACACAAAGTTAGACGCCTAAACCGCTCAGCCACCACGGCTTCCAAAGCTGGCTAGCTATTCTCGAAACTTCTTAAGCCCTAAGATCTTCTTAAGCCCATTCTTAACACATTGGCTACGATCAAAGTTAAGAATTCTTAGGGCTACGAACGTTTCGAGAATAAGGGCTGGTTCTTGGTTCTCAACATTAACTTTAAAGAAAAAACTGAATATTTGTTACACTTAATAGCTTCTTCATCATTTAGACATATCAGTGTCAGAACAATATTCCTGTATTCACTTCAACCCTGTAGAGTGTTCTATCAAAATCAGTTTCTATGAAACTCTTCATAGACTGGTCCCTCAACAGATACTGATTGTATCATCTTGTCTCTCATCAGCCAATCCTGGCATTTCTCTTCAGGCCCATCCTCTTTATGGTTATTGTTGTTGCTGTTGTTGGTTGTGATTTCTGTAACTTCATCATGACAAGAAGATTTTTGCTTCTTCGTGAAAAAAAAAAAGAATTTTCAACTGACATCAGGGTTTGAGAGTGTCACCCATAGCAACAAAAGTATGAAACTTCTACATGCATCGTGATTGGATCACTCAAAGAAATCGACCAAACATCATCAGTTTTACAAAGTGCAGATTTGTAGGCTTCGCACTGTCATTTGAGAAAGCTTGAAGTGGTTACTAAGTTCAGGGTACTCAACAGAATAAGGTAGGTAGGTAGCAGGTAGAGCATTTTGTACGTAGTGCGACAAATAAATTTTCAGTACACGAATGGCGCAAGGGTGCGTCCGAGAATGAACACTGTTTGAGAAGATCTTCCTCAGGACATAAAATTTCAACACTGGGTTTGAATCTGGTGTATATGTAAATGATGTCTTGTACTGGCTAGTCTCTGATCTTGGCAGATGAATCAGGAAGCCAAATGGATCAGGAACATTACAAGAAAAGTCATGTTTAGATGTATTGCATCCTGCATTTTGCAGGTCATCTGTGATTACAGTCAGATGTATTAGCCAGTCTGTTCCAGTTCCTGTTGATGGTTGGCATAATTGGCATGTGCAGTTCATGAAGCAATGTAAAGTGGGCCCACGGCAACCTTCCCGAATCTGTGAATTACAAGTCAATACAGATAATGTTCAATGCTTGTGTTAAGCTTTTCTTTTAAATGCATGGTGCCTGTGGTGTAGATGGTGTGCCACCAACCCAGCTTTCATGAAAAGAGATTTTCTCTAAAAAGACATAACAGCTCTTCCACCATGCTACACTTTCTTAGCCAAAGGAGACACTCTTTGTTGTCAATCAATGGACCCTAAAACATCTTGTACCCCTGCATTTTTAGCTTTGGGATTCTTCCAAGACAGCAATAACAGTTTCTACCCCATACTTCTCATCTCCGTTATAATGACCTTAAATATTTGGTCAAACATACGTTCATAATGATTCTTAAACACATCTTAAGGAGGATGGATGTAGAGTCTAATTGGAATGAAAGAGACTGGTGAGATTCCCGTGCCCCTTGTGGCCTCTTGGTCAGGTAATGTCTAAATTAGTATCTCTATTGCAACCTCACTGTTATAGGGACTAATTCAGGACAGCCACCGTCCAAATTTTTAAAAAGTAAAAAGCAACTATGTAGTCAAAACATGTGAGACTTTATTGTAATTATTTATATGATGCTAATCTGTATTCTATGTAATCCTTATCACTTCCGTATTGTACATTGACTTGTCAGACAATTAATTACTGTATATGACATTTATAACCTTTACTGGTCATCCCCCTTGGCCGTGTCAGCCATCACATCAACTGGTCAAGGAAGTGCTATTGTTTTCTATCTGTTCATTGTTGAGTCGTCACCTGTCCATTGTTGCCCGAAAACTGTATATATATGCTCACATATACATTGTGAAAGAGTACGAGTCCGGTATTCAGACTGTCTGTAGGGACGACCACGAGCAGGAGAATGCCGCTCGTAGGAAACACCCTGGGGTTGAGCAGGTAATCCGCTCACCTCATTTATGTCCTGTGTATTTGTTTTGTCATGTAACTAAAGGAATTTGAGCTCAACGTATTCCTTTGTCTTGTCAATGTATTGTACGTACACTTCATCTTAAACATGAGCTAATTCCCCAGTCGACCGTATACCACGCGTTGACAATTTGGTGGAGAATCCAGGTAGAGTAACTTTTTAGCTCACTCCAGATCCTGAAACCTCTCTAAGTGCCTACCATTAACATTGTATATCAAGGATGATTCCCCAAGTTCTACGTTACTTGAAGAGACTGCAAAAGTCTTGATCAACAAGGATCCTCAACGCTGACATCTTGAATGGAGCACCATACAGCAACCACCTGATGGACAACCTACAAGTTTAGGATGAAACAGCGAGATACCATAGTCAAAGCAAGTACATGCGTCTCTCCCACAGAGATCTGATCACAGCCATTAAAATGGAGATCCTGTATTCATACAGAAAATACTAATTCCCCAGTCGACCGTATACCACGCGTTGACAATTACTGAGTACAGCTGCTTCTGCCCTCTAAGCTTTCACCCCTTGAGTGAGACACCTTGGCGTACACCTTAAGAAAGGGTTGAGCACTCCTATCCAGTATCATGGGCTACACTTCTTGCAATAACATGTGGATCTTACATGATTATGAAATAACCACAATTCTTGCAAAGGATCGAAAAACTCTGAGGATTGTATAGTGTGATCACAGCCAATATAGAGACAACATATGGCAATGATGGAACAGAGAATGAGTACCTTGAATTAAAAATTGATTGCCATTTCTGTTCCTGTCTTATCTGTGATAACTCTTGACAATAATGGACAATACAACAATGAATTGGAGTAAAACTATTTCAGTATATTACCGTAGATCAGCCGATCCCATAGATAAGCTGGCCCCCTAACTTGACCCTTTATATCAGTGTCAAAAATGTAATTTTTTGAGTAAAATTGATATTTTATACTTATCCTGACTCATGCTCTTTTGCTTGTCCCCTTCCTCTTGCGAACATAGTGGAACACTTGTATCTCCTTAATTGAAGCTCCCTTCAATGTAAAATCACTAATTGGTACTCACCCAAGAGTTGCCTCCCCTGCCGCAAACGCGGGAACAGGTGTCGCCACCCTCTGGCCTCATGCTTCACACTCTCCTGATTTTGCGAGCCCAACACTTGAATTTACAGGGAAATCCAAAGTGTTATGTGGGGAGGATGGGAGGGCTAACCTCATGAGTCAGGATAAGTATAAAATATCAATTTTACTCAAAAAATTACATATTCTTCCTTATCCTGACTCATGCTCTTTTGCTTGTAGAATCCACCGGAGTGGTGGTGGGCATAAACAGAATACTTTGGATTAATAATTAGTGATTTAAATAACTTATACTGTAATAACCCCTGCGGGAACTTCATAAAGGCATTGACTTAGGATATTTCCTTTATAATAAGCCATAGGTTATATATACCATAACTGGGGTATTACATTACTAATAGACTGATATACCAAATTATAGATATAACAAGCTACTCTGATAGAGAAGCTGTACAACTGAACATAAAACTCAGTATGAGCTTAAGGTTGAATAACCTAAGCTAAATATATACATAGCCCTAGAACTCCGTGGAGTTATAAGCTAAATAATGTATGTATAATATACATAATAATCTCGTGGGGTGAATATTAACGCCTCACGAGGGACTGTCAGTTGCTGGCGAGGACCAAAGGACCCGAAATGGTGAATGCCAGAGGCGTCCTCGGTGGTGATATCTCTCAGATAGTGATTAGCAAACACCATGTTAGATTTCCAGAAGCATCCTTCCATAATTGTATTCAATGAACAGTTACCGTGAAGGGCGAGGGTGGAGGCCAATGCCCTGATTTCATGTGGATTTGATGCTGTTGGAGGGTCCAGTCCTGCTGCCTTGTAGGCGCCGTAGAATGACAGTTCTTATCCATATAGATATGGTGAGTACGAGACTTCTGTCTGATTAGTAGGCGATAACGGGGATGAACAATCTTCTGAGCGATCTTAGCCTTGTTTTGGAAACGGCGTAAATAGATTTTGAGAGCTTCGTGCTGGGCATAGAGATAAGTCCAATGTATCTTGAGATCCGAGAATCGAGGATAAGCGCAGGGACGATGAAATAACCTGTCTGGTTGTCCTGGTAGTTGATTTTTGGCGATGAAATCCCATCTTAATCCCAGGTGCTGTGTTTTGATTGTCATCAAACTGTATCCTCTCATAACCTAGAGCGTGAATTTCAGATATTCTGGCTGCCGTGGCTAGCGATAACAGGAAAATTGTTTTCTGTGAGAGAAATTCAAAGGTTGTCGATTCCAATGGTTCATAATCCTCACTTGTGAGGTGTTGTAGCACTATATTCAGATCCCAAGCTGGAAGTGGAACTTCCGCTTTTGGTCCTCAATCGGAAAGCACGTAGTAAGGCCAGTAACTCTGGTGTTTTTGTCAATTTAACACCCGTTCTCATAGAAATCACAGAACTAAAGCGGCAAGATATGTTGACAATGTCGAGCCTTTTAAATGTTTGTTTTACCGTAAGTAACACAAATAGTCTGCCACTTGAGGATCGTAGCATCTCTTGCTGTAAAACCCTTGTTTGCTGCATAATTTTGAAACTGTGCCACTTGTCGTCGTACAAGTTCGCGTTGAGTATCGTAAAGGCAAAACAAAGCGTGACCGCTTTTGCCCGCCCTGGTAGAATATCCTCTCTTGTTTAAACACATTTTAATACAGTCCATCACGTGAAGTTTGAATACTTCTGGGTTTCTGTGCACCTGTTTGGTGTGTGGATGTATTAACAGCTTTGGCTTAGGGTAGCTCTAGTGCCGGTTGACCGATTTCTTGTATTAGGCGGGAAACCACGTTCTGGCCGGACCAGTAGGCTGCGACCAAAATGAGTTGTAGGCTCTGTGTTTGGCTGATTTTCTGTAATACTTGAGGTATTATTGCTGGGGCGGAAACGCGGCGCGACGCATTGAGGCCTTCCCATGATATGCTTAGAGCGTCCGTTGCCCATGCTTGTGGGTCTGGAACTGGTGACCGCGAATGTCGGTAGTTGATTGTTGAATCTTGTGGCGAATAGATCTACTAGCGGCTCCTATTTGCTTGATTATCTGTGCAAATATCTCTGTATTGAGCATCCATTCTGTCGGCGAAGGTAGATGTGGCGAGAGAGTCGTCTGCTAGTATATTCCTGGCTCGGGAATGTGGCATGCTTTGACATGTAGATTTAGATCTTGGATTAATTGAACAGTTGAAAGGTTAAAGTCAAAAGGTTCGGCGATCTCGTTGAGCCTTGCCTGTTCACATAGAACGCCACTGTCGAGTTGTCGGTATGTATCATCAGGTGCGCATTCTGTAGAATGTTGCTCCAATGTCTTATGGCGTTGATTACAGCTTTCATCTCTAATGAGTTTATGTGGAGCTTGCTTTCTAGCTGATTCCATAACCCTGATGCCGTCTGGTTGGTGAGATGAGCTCCCCAACCTTGGGCGGCAGCGTCTACATATAGATGGGTTTTGAATTCCTGCTCTGCTAAACAGATCCCTTCGCAGACATTCGATTTCTTGGTCCACCATAGTAGATGAGGTCTGAGATGTTCCGGTAGACTGAATGGTTGTAGGTCGTCGAGATGTGTGTTGATGAAGACCTGTAAGGGACGTAATTGTAATCTGCCTATGACTGTCAAGTCTTGGGCTGATGTTAGAAGACCTAGTAAACTCTGCCATTGTCGAAGTGGTAGCGGAGAGAGTAGGGCTGGAGGAATGATCTGTTGGATCTTGAGCCAACGGTCTTCTGGTATGACTATACGGTTGAGATTGGTGATAAATCGAATGCCTAGGAATTGCAGATCTTGCAATGGTACTAGGTCCGACTTGTGTAAGTTTACTAACCATCCCAGCTGTGTTAGTAGCTTTATGATGTAGTTTAACTGTAGTTTGAGATGCTGTGGATCTTGATCTACTTGTATCCCGTCGTCGAGGAAGAACGCACTCGCGCCCCTTGACGATGTAGATAGGTGACAATCGGTTTCGCTTATCCTCGTGAATAACCATGGGGCTGATGTTATTCCGAATGGGAGTACTTTCCACTGGTAATGTAACCCGTCTAGAGTAAACCGTAGGTATTTCCTGGATTTGGGATGTATAGGGATGTGCAGATAGGCATCATGTAGATCTATACTGCCCATGTAGTCCATGGGACGAATCATGTGCCGTAACTGCGCGTAGATGTATCATGTGGAACCCGTGGTCTGCGTAGAGATAAGTCTTGTTGAAGAAGCTCATGTTGTAAATGAGTCTGTATTTCTCCTTGGAGTTTTTCTTGGGTACTAGGAAAACTGGGGAGTAGAAACCTGGTTCGATGTTTCCTTGATCTATTACTTCTTTGGCCTGCTTGGTTAGGAGTAATGTAACAGCCTCTCTTAACTTTAGTAGTTGCTGTGCCTGTACCTCGAACTTGGGAGGGTTGACTGTTAGCGGAGGCTTGGCCTGTAGTGGGATACGAAATCCGCGTTGAAGAATGTTGGAGACATAGGTGTCTTGAAGTATTCCCCAGTTTTCCCAGTGTAGTTGGAGACGTCCACCCACTTGTGACGGTTGTACTGGAACAGCTGGGGGTGGAAGACTCCAGTCGTTCCGAACCTGTCTTTCAGCGTTTATAGTTGCGGGAACCTCTGGGTGTCCTGCCTCTTCCTGACCCTCCTCTATAGTTGCCATATGGGCTGATTTAAAAGAATCTCTTCCCCTGGAACTGGCTATCTTCCTGTCTCTTGCTCTTTGTAGGCCCGTGAATTTAGATCTCCTGAGTATCTTTGTGAAGTCTGTCGAATGACACTGGCTAAGCGTGTCCATCGATTTAATCATCAGGACTTCTCTGGAATCCTTGGTGACTTCCTTGGAGACTTTGTCTATTCCTCCGTCAAAGATGGATGGGGAAGACCACGGGGCTGTATATAGTGGAGCTGTAAAGTTCTCACCCCAGTTGCAGGAAGCGAGGAGGCCTTGACGACGAGCTAAGGTCAGTGCTGCTGAGACAGATGTGAGATGATCTGTTAAGAACTGCTGGTCCTTCTTTTGCATCAGTAGGGCCGAGTAAATCATTCTATCATCTTCAGAGGTCGTGTTCTGAAATCTGGTGATAAGTGTCTCATTTATTGTTCTAGATCTATTTAGACCAAAGAACATACGCCCTCGTCATGGTTTCTATCTGAACCAATTTTCGATCATCAATCTTGTAGTACTTGTTCTTGGCATCGGAGATCAGCTTGTAGTTCTCATCGATGTCTTGCTTTTGAAGAAGGGGTCCATATTATCGCGTGGAGAACTTCTTGGCGTGAAAGTTTAACAGATGTGGTGTTTGAACCTTCGTGGCTTTGTTGAATGCTGTATCTAGGTTCTGTGGTACCGCCGCAATCGGGTCGATTGGGGGTAGTGTAATAGCATCTGCATCGTCTTCTTTCATCAGATAAGTCTGCGCCGAATTGCCACTCTTGGAAGGTGATGAGAGATCTAGATTATTGACCATCCAATATCTTATCTCTGCATCTGAGAAAATAATTCCTCCATCATCTTCCATTCCATCATCATAAATGAGAGGTTGTTGCTCTTCTGATGTAGGACTGTGTGGCTCTATCTCTATATCGTTTGACGCTTGTGGAGATCTAGTTGTAGGCTTATGTGCAGACCTGTGAGGTGATCGACGTGGTGATGTACGTGGAGATCGGCGTGGTGATCGGCGAGGCGATCGTCTTGGTGATCTACATCGATAGGTTGATCTTCTTGGCGACCTATGAGGGGACCGTTGGTAGCTTCGCGAAGCTCTTGTGTAGTCCCTCGATGTCCTTTTAGATGATGATGACGATCTGGGTTCAGGTGTCCTTCGCGAACGCCTTCGCGAAGCTTCCTCTGCGTCCGGTCCTGGGGAACGGTGATATGACCTTCGCGAAGGCTTCCGTGAGGTCTGATGATCAGATTCCGTATCTGAGTATGACGCCGAAGAGGGTGATGATCTTTCCCGCCTTCGGAAGGCTGTACATCTGGGTCCTTCGTGGAGGTGGTCTGTGACTTCCTTCGCGAAGGCGGCATCGTCGTGGCTGCTACGTTGACTGGGGGTGCCTCTGGGGTGCTGTCTACGTTGGAGCCTTCGCGAAGGCTCGGACCCTGGGATGGCTGCTTCTCCAGTCTGTAGTGGCCTTCCATCATGATCATGATCTGCTTCATTAGATCGTCTGGGATGATCTGCGGCGTAGTAGATGGTGCCCTCTCTGCGCTGATAGCGGTGGGGCCCTCCGCGATCTCGTCTGACATCAGTGTAGAGGCATCAGGCTGCATGGTGATCTCTGCTGAAGTCACTGTCGCTGTCACTGGTCGCTTCTTGTGGCGTATGTCGGGTATGATGATTGGTTGATCATCGTAGAGGCGCAATTCTGCTGCTGGAACGATCTCTGCTGAGAAAGTTCTCGATGACTTCGTAGATTTCCCTTTGGAGGATGACGCTGCCCTGGGGGTACGAAGTCTGCGTTGAGAAGACGTTGAGGGCCCTCTTGGACTTTATCTGCGATGACGGGATGTCTGGGGAGGCGGTTAAGCTTCTTAGAGGTGACGGACTGCATCCCACGTCCCTCTTCCGATGGGGTCTCAAGCAGAACACCAGGCGGGGAGGGATCGCTTCGACAGCAGCTGACTGGATGGGAAATCCGATGTATCGGCCATGTCTACACCTAGTTTGCGTGACCTATCTGCAACACGTCTCAAGGCGCAAAGATGGTATTTATTAAAGGCAGAATTGGTTAAATTAATGCAGTAACTGCAAGCGTGAATCAAGCGCACAAGGCGAGAGTACAACTAGGGCATACTACATGCGGATCCGTGGCGGAAAAACGTAATCTACAAATAGTACAGTTTTTCATCAACGTAATACTAGCTGAACAATCACGAACTCCATTGAATAAACAGTAGAAATCACGATTAATTATCAATGCAAATTAATGAAGGATACTAGCTATACCTTTATAGTAAACTATAAGAGCTAACTAACTAAGAAAACCAAAGGATATAGTGTGTAAGGAGACACAGGCGCTCTCACATCCTGCTCACTGGGCGAAGAAGGAGAGAGTGAAGCATGAGGCCAGAGGGTGGCGACACCTGTTCACGCGCTTGCGGCAGGGGAGGCAACTCTTGGGTGAGTACCAATTAGTGATTTTACATTGAAGGGAGCTTCAATTAAGGAGATACAAGTGTTCCACTATGTTCGCAAGAGGAAGGGGACAAGCAAAAGAGCATGAGTCAGGATAAGGAAAAATTGGTATGTTTCGTACACAAGCCGATCACCAGCGATGGGGTCCTAATCACGGCAAACTCAGACCACAGACAACTGTCAGTTACAGATAATTACAACTTCGGTCAGCATTATTCAAAGAATTCACAGGCATATTGTGTCTACTCACGCCCTGAAATGAAGTGTAGTTGACTGAAAACGGATAATATATTGTGTTTTGCTAAATATCATACTCATTGTAGCTGGAACGATCACATGTCAACATGCTTGCTTAGTTTTAAAAAGTTTGACGAAAGTGTAACCCATAGATAAGCCAACCCCCTCCTACAGACTGCTTTTTTGGTCCTCAAAATTCGGCTTACCTACGGTAATATACGGTAAATTATTCATATACTACAGTCCATTTGGCTCAAAAGCGGACCGATGAATTGCAATCTAACTCAAAAACTAATAAACATAACATACTCAATGAAACGCTGATCATAATCAAAACATCATACCCACTCTGTGAGGTTTTTGCAGAATTTTTGTCCTAAAAATAAGAAAGTTGTTTAACAAACTATCATTAAAATATTGACACAGTTCACTGTTTGTTACAAGGGAGGAGTGCAGAGAAAGGGACAGCCAGGTGTTCGAGAAGCACGTTCACAGACAAAGTTATTTATTCATTAACCTGTGCTGTGCCGTCTCCATCCGTTCTCGAACACCTGGCTGTATCAACAACAGCTACCTGAGTGCTTCCACAGTTTGATGTACCTCAGTACTGATACAGAAATACAGTGGTACTGCTGATATACGTGTATGTCATTAGGTTCTTGAATACCCACAAAGTGAAACTAGATTAGTGAAAAGTTTTGCTCCGGAAAGTAGCACTACCAACAATTTCAGTTATTGAAAAACTTGTAGCCATGGAAATGCAAAAATCCTTTTTTTCTGAAATACAAAACTACCATAAGGCACCAGTTCACCACCAGACATATCTATGTGCCAATTGTGCAGAAGAAACATTGAACGGTTTTAGAGTTCAGTATAAATCAAACTTGTTGCCATGGAAACACAAATAAAATTTTAGTCAGAAATCCAAAACTACTAAAAGGCACCAGTTCACCACCAGGCCTATCTATGTGCAAAGTTTGGTGGAGAAATATTTACTGGTTTTCAACTCTTGCTCTGGAAAAGACGAATTTGCACAGATGGACATATGTAAGGACCCATCACTACAAAAATAAGTTGGTTTCCGGAACACTGAAACTGAGAAGAAACGACATGGAAACCACCATTTCCAGTTGGTTTCCATGTCGTTTCCAAAAGTTTCATTGTGGTTTCCATGAAAACTGAAACTGAATTTTGCACCATTTCCGGCTCGTTTCCAGTGCGATTCATTACCCACTCCTCCAAGCCGGATCCAGCTGGTTTCCGTGTTTTCGTTTATTGTAGGTTTCAACCTAGTTTCCATGTTTTAGTTTATTGTAGGTTTCAACCTGGTTTCCATGTTTTAGTTTATTGTAGGTTTCAACCTGGTTTCCGTTTATTGTAGGTTTCAACCTGGTTTCCATTTATTGTAGGTTTCAACTTGGTTTCCATGTTTTAGTTTGTTGTAGGTTTCAACCTGGTTTCCATGTTTTAGTTTGTTGTAGGTTTCAACCTGGTGTACGTTTTAGTTTGTTGTAGGTTTCAACCTTGTTTCCAAGTTATAACCTAGTTTCCATTAAAACTGAAACTACATTTTCCACCAGTATCTGGATGGTATCCATGTCGGGACTTTACCCAATCGTCCATGGAGGCTCCTGCTGGTGCTTAGTTTATTGTTGTTTCCAACCTAGCTCCCAGCTTATAACCTGCTTTCCATGAAACTGAATCTGTTGTGCCGGCCCCTTACCCGCTCCTCCAGAAAAGAGGTTGTGTTTCATGCAACACACATACCAAATCAGGTATTTTATACAATTGCACAATGGTAAAACCGTCAGGATGACAAATAACAGAATAAAACAAAAAGTCATGATAGGTTTATTTACATTCAACAATTTGCTGATAAACAAATGATATTTGGAATGTTCACATTAATAAAAACTGGATATTTCAAAATGCATAAATAATTAAAAGCAATAGGGGAATAAATAGCAGTGAGTATGGAATGTTTTCCTAAACTCATCATGTAGATGAATCCATATTATTTGTTTTTCCAATTTGAGAAATGTTAACTCTTTCCCCAAGAGAGGAAGAACTTTCTGCTTCTTCTTCTCCGGCCAGTCAATCGTTGTCAGGACCTTCTTCCTGCTTTCCAGCTTCTGAAAGTTAGAAAACAATAAACAATCAGTACAAACAAGCATTCGTCAACAATACCGCTAGCTGGAGAAAGGAAAATTGTCCAATGTTCCTTAAGCTTGAGGAAGAATAAACTGTAACCACTGTCCAATAAGCACGAAATTCAATAAATCGAAACTGATCATTTGACCTGAAAAGTGATAAAAGTTTCAATCGTAGAAGAACTTAGTGAAATTTGTAAGAGTAGAGAGACAAGCGAGAGAAGGACATATTTCCTTAGCTTGGGTTGGACATTTAATGACTGACAAAAAAAGATTTTCTTTCACTAAATAACAGTTGTGACTTATAGACATTGACATTGAATTAATAACATCTCTTAGGAATGCACACTAAATTCATACTATCATTCCCTTTTTTTCCAAGAAATTCTCATGTGAAAGCTATAACCTATTTTCTGAATGTTACATACATTATGCTTTGATATTATATGTATAGAACTACGAATTATCCATTATTTTGAAAATAATGTGAAAAGAAATTTTGGGGTTTTAAAAATAATGTGGGGTCATTCTGGCAGACAAGAAATTGAATGGGGTCATATGCGGACCTCCATGACTAATATCTCATACTGCTATTGACAATGTGTTTGCAGCTACTATTTAGTGGGGTGTTGTTAATTGATGTGTGCAAGGTGAAATATGTCCAGACCAAAGCATAATGTACATTGGCGCTTTACTATGTACTATTTAAAACTCTTTTAGCTGCATATTTCTAATTATACATTGCACATATTAAACAGTGTTTATTTTGGAAGTTCTTTGGAATATCAGTGTACATTTTCAAGAAATTACATTATTACGTTATTTTCTTTCAAATAAGGTTTTCCTTACATTTTAACCTGTGTAACATTAGAATTGAGAACGATTAGAATTTACTTACATGTCTGAATCTTTTGTTGTTCTTTTCGGACAAAGGCCTCTGCTTTCCCACTTCTTTGTCTTCTAGGTGAACGAACCCTCTTGTTCATCCAAAACCGCCAAACTGCTTCTGAAAGGAGATGTGTATAAGTGGAAAATATTTCCAGTTGGAAGTTACGAAAATAGTCGCTGTGTAATTTTTATGTATTTTTCTGATTCATAGGATTTACATTATTTGGATAATTTTATGTACATCATTTACTGAAGGGTTTAGATTACACATACCTGTTGCAGGTCAAGATCAGTTAGTCATCTTCAGTTTTTCCAACACTGCCCCAATGGAATACTGGAAATGTAGAAATTAAGGGAAAAATCAGGAACTTTCTAAGTGATATTGTACTCTTGATAAAAATAAGGCATGAAAATAGAAGAATAAATATCAATTTGCAAGGTGTAGATATGATCATATCAAAAGAAGCAAAATTAACAAGTTCATATAAATTTAGGTTGGCAATGTACATCAATGTATCCCCAACATATGCTATTAAGCGTTCTATATATCCAACTTTCTTTACAAACTTCTTTTGTGGATCTAACAAAATCCACATCTCTTCATTCAGAGTTAAATATCTTGACATTCTAAGTGTAAAATTGTTTACATCAGATGATTAACTTAAATTACCTCATACATCAGTAATCTATCCTATACTGACTTGAAAACCTTTTAAAAAACAGTTTCCAAAAATATCGTGTTGACAATTTATCCACTCAACAGCATTATAACATCATGATAAATATCGTATTAAAAGTGGGCTGAAAAATATTGTCCATTTTTTTTGGTCATAGGCTGTCCTGTAACTCTAATAACTAGACAAAGAATTTTGAAACTTCACTCTAACCATGCACCAAATCTGGTCAGAGAATTCCTATAATTGCAAAATGACTCACTATCCCCCACTGTATTGTTTTCAGTGGTACAAATATCAAAAGCAATTTTCAATAACAAACTTTAAAATAGAACTTCCAATCATTGGATTTCTTGCAATAATACTCGAATACTTCTAAATACGTTTGGAAGTTATCTTGAGTCGTGACATTGCTGGATATATTTGTGGTTCATGTTGTTCTTGCAAAGATAATATTTCATACATTACGATAATGAACCATTTAGTCGTATGTGACCTGATCCAAATCACAATCGAGTTCTTGAGTTGACTAAGTAAAGGAAGTCATATCTCTTGCCAACATTTCGACACGTAATTGCTTATCGAGTTCCATCAAGTCTAAAATTTTAATTTCATATTTATTGTCCTAGCTACTTATGTACATTAAACGTTACACATAACATGAGCTATTGCTTAATTCAAGAAATTTACACTGTACCTGACATGGTCGTGGAATGTTCCCTTTCTCCCTCCGCGATCGACGACTGCTCCTGTCTTCAAGTTTTCACGTACCCGAGCCTCCAAAGCTTCTAGTGTAACTTGCATTGCCATTTTCTTGATTCAGATAACATGGACAAGCGAAGGAATAATTCATTGTGCTGGGTTCCTTGTTGTGTTAATAACGGGAGACACTTTGGTCCACTTTCAAAACAACTCATTAGATCAAGTGACAAAATGGCGGCAATTGTGTGTAGGGGCATTGTGGGTAATAACAAATACCTAATCCCTTTTCGATTGGCAGGTATGAAAACATTATCTTACCCAATTTGGTTGTGATAAGGTCACATGCAACTTCAAAAATCAAACATAATTAAAACACAATTATCACTTCTTCATGACATATAATATGCATTGCTGATTATGAAAAATGAAAAAACAAATAAACAAAATTATAAGCGTATAATCGCCAAATCAAAAGTGCAATATTTTGTACTTGGGTTTACCTCCCTCGAAGCGAAGCAGCGGGATACGAACCCAGTCAGAGCGGGTGGGTGTGCACTCAAGTGTAACGGCTGGTTCATTAGCAGATGCGCCTTCACGGCTCATTGTGTGTGTATATATAGAGATGTTGGGTTTTGTAAATACATGCTCATTTTTGTGTATAACATTTTGCAATCAACAGACATCATAACATGTCATGTGTTCAAGTATCACACCTGCCTGTCTGTGTAATTACATAATGTGACAGAGACCGAACTTCGGGCCATAAATCAATGCGTTTTGTTTATGGTGTATAGCCTGATTGGTGTTAAGTTCAAATTGCATGTGGTCAGTGATCGCAGTTGTGTATTGAATATTGTCATTAGCAGACAGGCAGGCAGACACACAGGTGTCAATAAAACAAGACATTGAGTTTTGTCTGTGACAGCGACATATCTATATCACAGTTAGAAATTGTGTCAGCTAAATAATGACATTGCTTTTAAGTATCGAACTGAGAAAGTGACTTCGGTAAGAAGAGCGTGTGGTGAAATAGACAAATGAAATTATATAAACAGTTTATTTACTGTCATAACATATAAAAGCTCGCCTGTGAGATATCAACAAAACATTATGAAAATAGCTCACACCAAAGCCTTCACCGGTATTCACCAGACAGCCCGCTTCCAAGTTCGCGAACCTATTTCACTGCGCACGTGCTATGGCGCAGCCCAGCTGTTGAAACCCGTATTCCCCAGAAAGTCTGGGGAAAGTGAAACGCTTAACTCGAAAGCGTTTGAACTCCAATTTATAAGTTGAATTTGTTTTTTTTTTCATCCATACCGCGTTATTTTTTTCAACTTTATAAACTTGAATTTGCATTTTGCAAACCAACAAGAAACCTTTTAGTTTCTTGTTGGTCCATACAGAAGGTATCAGAATCTGCAAAGAATTGTGTTTTCGTTGCATGTGACCTTTAATTTTTTAATATCCCCGCAAAAGGATGAGGGGGATAAATATGTGGATATTTCTGACATTCCACTCTGTGGTATCAAAATCCCATACTCAAAATCTTTGAAGAATTTGGGAGTGTATTTACAGTCAGACCTCGCCATTATCTGAACTCTGTAGGTTCCATAACTACCAGGGTTGTACTTCCAGAGGGATGCAGTGTTATTCATTGTACCCTCAACACATCTGTGTTGTTGCTTAGTGTTTGGTTGTTTCTTTCAGAGCTATCACATTCCACGCTCTTAAGAATTTGTGTCTGTCTGAATGAGCCTGTGTGTCTGTACGAGGGAGTTGGTGTGTCTGTCTGAATGAGTCTGTGTGTCTTTACGAGGGAGTTGGTGTGTCTGAATGAGTCTGTGTTTGTATGAGGGAGTTGGTGTGTCTGTCTGAATGAATCTGTGTCTGTATGAGGGACTTGGTGTGTCTGTCTGAATGAGTCTGTGTGTCTGTACGAGGGAGTTGGTGTGTCTGTCTGAATGAGTCTGTGTGTCTTTACGAGGGAGTTGGTGTGTCTGAATGAGTCTGTGTCTGTATGAGGGAGTTGGTGTGTCTGTCTGAATGAATCTGTGTCTGTATGAGGGACTTGGTGTGTCTGTCTGGATGAGCCTGTGTGTCTGTACGAGGGAGTTGGTGTGTCTGTCTGAATGAGTCTGTGTGTCTTTACGAGGGAGTTGGTGTGTCTGAATGAGTCTGTGTCTGTATGAGGGAGTTGGTGTGTCTGTCTGAATGAATCTGTGTCTGTATGAGGGACTTGGTGTGTCTGTCTGAATGAGTCTGTGTGTCTGTATGAGGGAGTTGGTGTGTCAGTCTGAATGAGTCTGTGTATCTGTCTGAGGGAGTTGGTGTGTCTGTCCGAGGGAGTCTGTGTGTCTGTCCGAGGCAGTCTGTGTGTCTCTCCTAGGGAGTTGGTGTGTCTGTCCAGGGGAGTCTGTGTGTCTGTCCGAGGGAGTCTGTGTGTCTGTCCGTCCGAGGGAGTTGGTGTGTCTGTCCGAGGGAGCTGGTGTGTCTGTCCGAGGGAGTTGGTGTGTCTGTCCGAGGGAGTTGGTGTGTCTGTCCGATTGAGTTGGTGTGTCTGTCTGAGGGAGCTGATGTATCTATCCGAGGGAGTCGGTGTGTCTGTCTGAGGGAGCTGATGTATCTATCCGAGGGAGTCTGTGTGTCTGTCCGAGGGAGTCTGTGTGTCTCTCCTAGGGAGTTGGTGTGTCTGTCCAGGGGAGTCTGTGTGTCTGTCCGAGGGAGTCTGTGTGTCTGTCCGTCCGAGGGAGTTGGTGTGTCTGTCCGAGGGAGCTGGTGTCTCTGTCCAAGGGAGTTGGTGTGTCTGTCCGAGGGAGTTGGTGTGTCTGTCCGAGGGAGTTGGTGTGTCTGTCGGAGGGAGTTGGTGTATCTGTCGGAGGGAGCTGGTGTATCTGTCCGAGGGAGCTGGTGTGTCTGTCCGAGGGAGCTGGTGTGTCTGTCCGAGGGAGCTGGTGTGTCTGTCCGAGGGAGCTGGTGTGTCTGTCCGAGGGAGCTGGTGTGTCTGTCCGAGGGAGTTGGTGTGTCTGTCCGAGGGAGCTGGTGTATCTGTCCGAGGGAGCTGGTGTATCTGTCCGAGGGAGCTGGTGTGTCTGTCCGAGGGAGTCGGTGTGTCTGTCCGAGGGAGTCGGTGTGTCTGTCCGAGGGAGCTGGTGTATCTGTCCGAGGGAGTCTGTGTGTCTGTCCGAGGGAGTCTGTGTGTATCTGTCCGAGGGAGCTGGTGTATCTGTCCGAGGGAGCTGGTGTGTCTGTCCGAGGGAGCTGGTGTGTCTGTCCGAGGGAGCTGGTGTGTCTGTCCGAGGGAGCTGGTGTGTCTGTCCGAGGGAGCTGGTGTGTCTGTCCGAGGGAGTTGGTGTCTGTCCGAGGGAGCTGTGTGTCTGTCCGAGGGAGCTGGTGTGTCTGTCCGAGGCTGAGTGTGTCTGTCCGTGTGTCTGTCCGAGGGAGTTGGTGTGTCTGTCCGAGGGAGTCGGTGTATCTGTCCGAGGGAGTCGGTGTGTCTGTCCGAGGGAGCTGGTGTGTCTGTCCGAGGGAGCTGGTGTGTCTGTCCGAGGGAGCTGGTGTATCTGTCCGAGGGAGTTGGTGTGTCTGTCCGAGGGAGTTGGTGTGTCTGTCCGAGGGAGTTTGTGTGTCTGTCCGAGGGAGTTTGTGTGTCTGTCCGAGGGAGTTTGTGTGTCTGTCCGATTGAGTTGGTGTGTCTGTCCGATTGAGTTGGTGTGTCTGTCCGATTGAGTTGGTGTGTCTGTCCATGGGAGTCTTGTTTCTGTCCAAGGGAGTCTGTGTGTCTGTCCGACGGAGTTGGTATAGACAACATCAAAGCAAGTTCAGTCAGGAGAACCACAGTAGACCAAAGTTATTTTCCAATCTACACCAGAACCATAACTACTGCTCCACAGTAATATCTGCCCAATATCTTGACAACAGATAATCACACTAAACACAAAGAACAAAGTGCCAACATTTATAAGGTGAACAAAAATATCGCAACACATATCACAATATTTGAAATACTGCTGATCAGTTAAATCCAGAGAGATGCACATAAATGATGCAACTACACTTTCATGATAAATGCATACATTTGACATAGTTACTTTCTGTGAAATTCAATAATGACCAAAGACATGCTTGTCTGTGACTGCATAGATAAGTCAGAGCGGAATGACAGTTACAGGTTTTGTGTGTTTTCTTCTGTTTCCATTTAACGGTCATCATTTCCATGCTGCAGCTTTAAATCAAAGATTGTCAAACTGGCTTGTGTAGTTCATAAGCACATGGCTTTACAGCTTCATCCAGGTCCTGGGTTAAATTATTTTTTAATCCCTGTATGTGCATTGAAATATGAAATGGTGCAATGAAAACAACCCCAGGCGCCTAATGGCCCATATTAATCACAAATGGCCCTATAAAATTTACACTCTGACCTTCATACAAAAATCATATTTACGTTAGTACAAACATGTTTATGCTGTGTTGATGGCACAGGAAGTACAGACCACTCGATCAACCATTTCCTTCTCCTTACGATTTAGTATGGATAAACGAGAATGTATTTCTATGTAAACTATAGCCTTCAGAAATTCTCGGGTTCCCATGATGCAACAGTTGGCTTGACAACTGAACGACTGAAATGACCCATTTTCTGCAGTATAACCCACACAAACGCATAGTGTGCATGTAGCTGCATGTACATTGTTTCTCTTCAGTGAATTCATGTACGAACAAACGTATTAAAAACTTGATCAACAAAAAACTGAAATTTAACATGACACATCGCAAGACATTATTATTTGCTAGGTAGTTTTTAATATGCATAGACTAAGGTTATCATGTGCCAGAAATTGCACATCAGCTGTGCCCATGCTTGTTCCATTCCTCCCATGATTCGGTTAAACATACCAAAACAAAATAACTTAAAACAATTTTTATGCTGTGATCAGAAGAACTTTGTCTCAAACTATGTGTTTATCAGGAACAAAATATTACAGTATCAAGCTATTATTATCAGTTTCAAAGCTTAATGAATATATATGAATAATGAAAATAGTGCTCCCTTCCATACCCTCTGCCGACAACATGGATATTGGTACCCCATAGTGGCACATGACCCACTCATATCTAAATGCATGGGCCCAGGGCCCTGACATCAGCTTAAATCGAAATGATCCCTGAAATCCATTTTCGATATGCTAAACCAAAGACAAAACACAGAAACACATGAAGTACCAGAGTGTGGACAGCCTAGAATCACTCAATATTAATCGGTTCTCTTCAATTAGAGTCACTTCAGTTATGCAAATATCTCAGCTCATAATCCAAAAGCATGTGTATATATTAAGCCAATAATTTGTCTACTCTATTTGTTATGTCAGTAAATTAAACCACGTAAGCAGATAACTTTTAAGTGTCTTTTACAGAACATTTGTTTTTCTGCTCCATTAGTTGTGGCAATAAATTAATCCCAAACTTAAAGTCTTTTGAATTTCCATCACTGATTTGACTAGATAAAGTTGATTCATAAAAGTATTGTTAGTAGACCATTCTATGTATGTTTATTCTAGAAATTGTTCTGCTCATCTGTTTTGGTAGTAAACAAATCCACGCAAGTCTCAATTCTTGCATCAGTTCATTAGCCTCATTTGAAAATAGTAGCTGCACTAGACTCAAAGTGGTGGTCAAACGTGATTGAATTACTGGACTGGTAAATAAATTTAACCATATATTTAGTACCTTATAAATATAACTTGCAATGAGAGGCTATTGATATGTTTACACATATTTTAACTATTTTAACCAAAGCTGTGAACAAAGTGATTTCCACTTTAACATCTTGTCCTAGTCATCAACAAGCACCACCACATGTATGATTACACAACCATAACAGTACTGATCATCATGCACAGACAACTTTTTTCATCCCTTTACTATCCGTGTGTAAAGGGATCTGCTAACAGAGGCTATGTTGTCTACAATGACCTGGTACAGGATATCTTTGTGCCATGTGATGTGTTGAGAAAAGTTACATGAAATCATACTCAATGGGGGATAACCTTAATATAGTTGAGAAACGAATGAGTCATAACATTTTATTTTCACACAAATTTAGTACTTTCAGAGGTGAGAAATATTATCATTTAATTTCAAACAATAACCAATACTAAAATAGTGTTTTGTTTCAAGAACACAAAAATGTTCTGTACACTTCCCCTTTATAATATTTACTACTTTCTGATTAATACAGTTGGTCTGAATATCATATCACATTGACATACCTCTAAAACTGTCCATAGATCCTTGGGGTGATTATTTCAACTTCCTTTATGACATGCCTCCTTACAGCAATGACTGAATCATTGTTGAAGCTGAAATGCCAACATTACACTTAGATACAAGAAAATCAAAAACCATAAACTGCAGTTCTAAAGAACATATGATGCTATAATGTATAATTGAATATGATTGACATTTCTTATGTGCAACATACCAGTTTATCTTTGTCAAGAACTCCATGTGAAATCCACCCTTTTTGTCCTATGCATTGTAAACAAACAGGTGACCATACCCAAGCATACTGCAATACACATGTTAAGCACATACTTCACACATTGTCTCAAAAGCTATTGGTCACACATTCATGTGCTGGTAAACACTACAGTATGTGCACGACAGTTTTCGAAACTAATTAAAATATGACAGTACTAAGAATGAACTTTTCTTCACATGGCAATACGACAACTTTCAGAAAATACATGATGGCAAGTTACTAGCATGCATGACACAGGGAGGTCCTGTCACAACATCAGCTCTAACTTGAGTGTTTACCACAATGTTATTAGTCGACTTTTGTGGAGGCATAGAGGCGTGAAGTAAAGGATGGTCCAAAACCTGAAAGACCACAGAAGGCCAAGGACCATTATGATCAAGTCCAAATTTGTCTGTCAAGATGCAATCCCATGACAGATGTCAAAGAACTGCAATGGAGATTTAGTCCAACTCTCCACCAGTATCATCAGAAGGGGTCTGCTGGTCTGAATCCCTTTCTCACAGATAGGCACATGCAAGAACGTCTGGCTTGGTGCAATCTCTGATACAACTAAAACTTGAGGACATCACTTAGGGTTTATGGGTCTGATGAAAGTAACTAACTTCTACATGTTACTGATGGATGTTTTGATAACCATCCCCTTGTCAGTCGTCTGACATTCATGGATGACAATGTAAGACCTAACCATTCTCAAACTGTGATCACCCATTTGCAAAACGTCATCAAAACATTACCATTGCCCACAAGGAGCCCCAAACTGAACCCCAATTGAACATCTGTGGGACTGTCTTGGATGACAAGTTTGAGCTAGATATACTCCTGTTCAAAATTTGCACTCCATGCGGAATGGCAGTGGAATCAAGTACTGGTAGATGTTATCTGTGCAAGGGGTGGCTACACCAGGTAGCTATCATTTATTGAGAACTGTAAAACAATCATTTGGTTGAGTACTCATGGTGGCCATACTTTCTGGCATTGTAGATAATCAGGTTTTTGTGTTTCCTCTCAGACTGCAAGTAAATTGTAACCACATCTCAATTTGAGTTGTTTTCGTGTTTAAATTAGAGTAAAATATGCTTCAACTACAATTTAAATATGCAGATTTGCTTTCCAAAGCAAACACAAGATGTAGTGTTTTTGTACTTATAGAATATAGTGGGAGGTGCTGAATAATGCTCATGTGTATAAATTGGTTTCAATACCTTGAAAAAATGTCACTCTCGAGATACTCAATCACCAGCAATATGTCCTTATATTCTCGAGGTGACATCTATGAACCCCATATAGCATGCACAAACAAAAATGAATTTTTTTAGTAAACATATCATATCATACTTATCCTGATTCATAATGGTACTTCACTGGTACGAGTAAGGATAAGTAGTATTTTATACTTTGAAAAATACATCTCTTTCTTTATCCTGATTCATACATTATGCTTGAATCCTTAGGCAGGTGGTGGAGGGCAGTCACCTAATTTTGAATTTATGTTATGTTCATATAATCCATCGGGAACTTAAAATCTTGATGGGGGCATGGACTCTCAGTAATCGGTGATTGGAGAGTAACCTGACTTCCATGAGTCAATGTGATTGTGGGTGAGAATTATCTTCTTGAAGGAACTGTCAATTAGTGAGCTACAACCAAAGGTCCAAATTGTTGAATACCAGCAACAACTTATGTAGCAAAATCTCTGAGACACGGGTTTGCAAAGACAGTATCAGACTTCCTAGAAGCATCCTTCCATACTGGATGTCATGGAGCGGTTGCCATGAAGCGCTAGTGTGGATGCTATGGCTCTTATTTCGTGCAGATTGGATGCCGCAGGAAGATTGAGTTCCACAGCTAGAGACCTCTGTAGAAGTGTTGGGCAATAGAGCCATGAATACAATCCTTTTCTTCAAGCTGTTCTTTTCAGGTATATGCTAAGAGCTCTGACAAGACAAGATGATGCATCTTCTATACAATGCCATGCCAAAGGGTCTGAAACTGTAGATTAAGGTTGATATGCTCAAGGTGTTGGTATTTCCCTCGATCACTGGATGTCAATCTCAACGGCACATCGTATTATCAATCTTAACTTTACAGGGAGCAACAACTCTTGCAGCCACTAGGTACATCGAGTTTTTCGTCTTTCTCATCCTTCCCATTCACAGCTGAGTGGACTCGGACACATAGTCACAGAACTTTGTTTACTGCATGTTGCTGTACCCGCAACTAGGTGTTTGCACGTATACATGTGGCCACATCATGTATAGATGCACATGTTGAAGATTTTGCAGCAAAGTCATTTGGCCTTATCAGTTGCCTCAAATCTGGAAGATGGGGCATCTTGAACTGCTCTTGATGTTGAACATACTTCTTGTTTCATTTTGCAGATGAAATCTCTCACTTTAATTCTTCTTTAGTACCTGGAAAACTGGAGGTTAAACCTCAGATCTCTGCATAATCTCTACTGCTTCCTAATATAGAAGTTAGTTTATAGCCTCTAACAACTTCAGTAGCTCAATTTCTAAATTAACTATCCTTGGATGATCTACTGTTAAAGGTGGTTCCTCCCTTAAAATTGTTCTGTAGACCCTCTTCAGAATCTCCAATACAAATGGATCTTCTAGAATCTCCCAATTTGCCAAATAAGTCGTCAGTCTTTTGGGGGTAGAATGTTCCAGTCATTCGAAACCTGACCTTCAGCACCAAACACAATGATCTTTGGTGCCTCTACCTCAGCCAGTTTGCTCATAAAAAATTGGAGGACTTACTCCCTTGGTCGATCAGAATCTTCTGTCCCTAGCTTTCTGGATATCAAAGAAAAGACTTCTAAACTGAGTTCTTTGAATGTTTTGGACATAGTAAGGGCTTCATGTAGAGGTCCGACTACTCAGAAATTAAATGTTTTCGTAGCAAAGTAAGCCACGCTGAACTAATGTGATCTAATGTGATCTAATATGTACTATTGGGTCCGTTTCTGGACAACCATCGCCAAAGGAAACATTCTTTCTCAGTCCAATTGAGGATTCTTCAATACATTCAACATGTACATGTTAATAAAGCGAGACATGGCTAGTCAAAAGAGGGATATTCTGGAAGTAGTGTCGAGAAGATCTTATCTTCTACCCTGTCCTAGACAGGCCGCTCGAGTGAGTATAGTAGGGCAGGTAACAGACCAAAATAGGCCGAATTGTTCACTTTGTGATACAAGTACTAAAATTGGCATGATTGCTCACCATGGGCTCTCTGTTCAGAAAATGATGTTTGCCACTCAAAAATCCAAGATGGTCGCAACTTGTTTTACAAAAATATTATCTTTTTCTCTTGACCATCATTTTTGACAGATTTTTTTCAACCAGATGTTTAATTTCACTTAAATTTAGCTTGCAGCCCAATGTTTTAATGAAAAAAAAGACAAATAATGTAATATATGGGTGGTTTTATCTGAGTATGGTAAGATATAAATTAAAATTCTGTTACTTTTTTCTCTAACTCTTGTCTATATTAAATATTTGTGGTGCCTAAAATATTATATGTTAAAGGACCAAAACTGGTAAGTTTACTCAACAAGGATTCATCTTAAAGAAAACAGCACTGGCCACTCAACAAGATGGCTGCTACTGGTCATACAAAATTTCTGGTTTTCTTCACATTTTCTCTGCAGACTTTCATCACTATGATATTCATACCTAAATGTGTTTTAAAGAGACATACTTTAACCCCCTGGGTGCCAGAGGGACATATATGTCCTTCCTCTTCAACCCTCACTTTGAATAAAATTCTAAATATATCACGCACACAAATATACTTCAAAGTTTCGAATTCGGCAGGAAATTTCCTGTTTCTTTACACCATCAACTATTATCTCAGACAAAGCAAAAGTGCTTAAAATAACCTTTCAAAATAGGCTTCATCATAAATGTCGCCATTTTTGACACAATACGAAGTCGCGATTCATAGAGTTATTTGCTGTATGTTTTGAAATGTGAAAATCAGAAAATTATTGGGAGTATTGAATTTCAAAAATAGCATTTTAATAATCACTGACATCAGTTTTTCTTTAAATCACTAATGATAATTCTGAAACGTTGCCGATGAACCTAGAATAGGTTAGGATGTTTTTGAAAATACACTAAAACGAATGCTGAAGTGCGCCTTCTGCCATATTGAATAGTGTTTACAAAATCACAGTTCGCCAAGGCCGGTATTGAGACACCACTTATATCGCATCTATTTCATATTCAGCTGCGACAAAGGCATAATTGAATTCCTAATACATTTTAGAATCAAGTTACAAATCATGGTCTTTGTCACCAATACCAACTGTCTAGATGAAATGAAAGATATTGGGTGTGAAAACGAACGCTGTTCTCAAACGACTGTACTCGTTTGAAATGTAAACAAAGAAAAATTCTGATTTTACACTGACTGCGTAGCATTTTCTTAAATTTTCCGACACCAAGTCTTCTATTCATTGCTTGCAATGGCTCAATACCTTTAAAATATGCATGGAAAGAGTATCGTAGCAAGAAATAGGAAATTAAAAATCGATACAATACAATGATCTGATAATTCATGAGAAATTGTCAAAGTTTCTGTGCAGCGTGACGCCATGACTGACGCAAGATCATGCAGAACGACAACGGTAATTGTCAGCATTTCTGGCTTCTTCTCTTACTTGCAATGAAAACGATGAAAACATACAACAATATACTGATGACAGGATATCAAACTCTAACTATATATACAAAAATTGTTTCATGTCATGTCTTAATTTGGACAAACCTTATATTCATATTCTAATAGTTCCATACAAAAAAGCTATCTTTTTGCATCTTTCATTGCATACTTATGAAAAGAAATAGCTACACAATCATAAACAAAAAATATATTTGAGTGTTGTGAAATATTTCATTAACATTAAATTGATGCACATGTTGCTCACAATAAGATACACAGTCAAACCGTCTAATTGTTGATATACTCAGGACACTATTTAAATGGTAAAATCATTCATTTTATATTTTGACTAAAGAGTGTTAAATTCTGGCATAGAAGCCGAGAATTTTTATACAATTAATGGAAATCAGGTGAGACATATATACTAATCAGCATACCAATGTCTCAAAGTACATAAAACAAGCAATGACATCAACTAAAATGTATTATTTTCAATAATTTCATTACATTTGAAGACATGGCTAGTACTCTGTTAATAATGATGCAAAATTAGTCAAAATACATCTACACAAACAGGAGAATATGGGATTCTAAGGACTAATTTAAATATCGGATAGGGTCATCCAAATCGCTATTACATGCTTTCTCATGTAGTACATTGTCATCTTTTCTTATAAATTGTGAAACTACCAAAACATATCTGCTCACATTGGGGAAATGTCTATTGGAATAGTTTGGTTCATCGTGAACAAAACATACCGAAAAAATATAGCGTCCATATCCACAACAAATTCTCTCCAAGTGATCTAAGTTACACTGACCTAGTGTTAGGCATAGCGGAGTTATGCCCCTTATCTTTATACATGTATGACCTCTTGGTTGTCATTTGACGTCATAGAAGTAAATCCATTTTTAACATTTATTGTGAGTCATTTTTAATGTTGAGTGCATAACGTTATGCATAAGCACATAAACCCATTTCATATGTACACTTATGTCGTTCAGATATCAGGCTGTATTTTCTCTGCTCACAGTTTCTGTAAAGATGCCAAATTTAAAGGTCACATGCAACCAAAAAATCGAACATAATTAAAACACACTTATCACTTATTCATGACATATAATATACATTGCTGGTTATGAAAAAAAATATAAACAAAATTATAAGCGTACAATCGCAAATCAAAAGTGCAATATTGTGTACTTGGGTTTACTTCCCAAGAAACGAAGCAGCCGGGATACCGAACCCAGTCAGAGCGGGTGGGTGTGCACTCAAGTGTAACGGCTGGTTCATTTGCAGATGCCCTCAAGGCTCATTGTGTGTGTAAATATATAGAGATGTTGGGTTTTGTAAATACATGCTCATTGTTTGTGTATAACATTTTGCAATCAACAGACATCATAACATGTCATGTGTTCAAGTATCACACCTGCCTGTCTGTGCAATTACATAATGTGACTGAGACCGAACTCGGGCAATAAATCAATGCGTTTTGTTTATGGTGTATAGCCTGATTGGTGTTCAAATTGCATGTGGTCAGTGATCGCAGTTGTGTATTGAATATTGTCATTAGCAGACAGGCAGGCAGACACACAGGTGTCAATAAAACAAGACATTGAGTTTTGTCTGTGACAACGACATATCTATATCACAGTTCGAAATTCTGTCAACGCTAAATAATGACATTACTTTTAAGTATCGAACTGAGAAAGTGACTCGGTAAAAAAGAACGTGTGGTGAAATAGACAAATGAAATTATATAAACAGTTTATTTACTGTCATAACACATAAAAAGCTCGCACCTGTGAGATATCAACAAAACATTAGGAAAACAGCTCACACCAAAGCCTTCACCGAGTAGTCACCGGACAGCCCGCTTCCAAGTTGCACGAACCTATTTCACTGCGCACGTGCTATGAGCGCAGCCCAGCTGTTGAAACCAGTTTGAACTCCGTTTGAACTAAGATTTCGCGCGGGCTTTTTCATCGCGTTATTCTTCAACTTTATAAGTTGAATTTGCATTTTTGATGATTTGTTTCGGTAAGTCCATACCGAAAGGTATCAGAATCTGCAAAGTTGTGGTTTACGTTGCATGTGACCTTTAAAGAAATCGTAGCACAGTGCTTTTATCGGTGCAAGCGGAGAAATTTACTGTTTTTTTTTAACGAAAAACAAAATTTTGGACAACATTCAGCAGTGTCTGTTTCTCAAACCGCCGAGGTAGTTGCACTTATATTTACACCAACGGATAGGAAATTTAATATTCTACATTTCTGTGCAATTTTATAACCGTACGCAGATCCAGGACCACATTAGCGCAATTCTCATACAATGTTCATTTTTCAAACCTAATGAAAATATGAGCCCAGGGATTGAGAAAGGCAGGGGCCATGGGCCATTTTGCTTATTATACTAAAAAATGGCCCATTAAAATTTTGAAGTTTACTATTGGTACAAGGGCAGTGGCCCATTCTAAATTCAGAAATGGCTAATAATCCAGAAAATTGCCCATTGTCAAAGTTCTCTATCCCAATCCCTGTGAGCCTGAAAAAAAAACCTCGGCATCCAGGGCCCCGTTCCTCAAAGTGATCGTAGCGGTAATATGATTGTAACTCCCATACTTTAACATAGACTTATGACTGTCATAGCTCTATCATCGCTTTGAGAAACGGGGCCCTGGGAGTTGCGAATATGTGCCAAATTATTTGTGTCAGAAATGAAGATTAAACATCAGTCAACTGAAAATATAAATAAAATGCCAAATGTCAGTAGGCGTTCATAATCCTGATAGCAACAACATTAACTACACCAATAATATAGGGTCCCATGATACATAAAACACACAAGGGGTGACACTCCCAACAGGTTGGGGAAACCTACCGCTCGGCCTATAATAGGCCGAACAGGTTATTATAGGCCGTTCTGGCTATTTCGTTATCTATAGACTGCTCAGGCTAGAATTGAACATTTTCCTAATTATTTCACAAACTTTCAATTTCCGCACGAAATGGTTTGATATGATCAATCAGGTTGAAAAAAATAAGTTTTGGGACAAAATGGAAATTTATATCTATTATCATGTTCAGGAAAAGATATTTCATAAAGAACACAATTTTGCATAGATTTTCCTTTTGAAAACTAAATCTAAATATCTGTGTCATCAATTTTCTATTTTTATTTTTTATTTGGTTTCCCCAACCTGCCCAAAGCTAAAAACCTGATCGAAAACCAGACAGCCTGACTATCTTAACAAACGGTTCAATCAAACCTTATGTTTATCACAAAAAATGTATTGCTTTTGTGGATCATTCTTTTACCTTTCTGCTCAATGTAGTCAATGCCTAACTGCACTTCATATTTGACCACTGACCCTTATGGCATGTAAATACCACGAAAATGGGTGACGAGGCGGAATATAGTAGAGGGCAAATGTACTTTTGACGAATACACATTGACTTGGGCTACCGGTTGGAAATATCAGACCACATCAATATAATATTAGAGTATTATTTCAAAACTGACGAAACCTACCTTTCGAAGTTTGTTTATAACTTCAATAAAACGCCCACACGTCCTTGCTTGTGTTCCGAGACAGGGTTCGTTTATCGACGATCGCGTTATTCAGGGGAGACAACCCATCAGAAGTACCCCCTCCCCCCCCTTCTCGTTTGAAGGGGAAGTAATTTTCTGCCTTATCTAGATCTCGGTTGAACAAAACAATGTTGACGTTAAATGAATAATTATCCACATATATATAGACTTTTGGACGCTAAAAAGACATTACGGTTGTTGTTTTTCTCTCTCTCAAATCAGATTCATAACAACTATGGTACAAGTAAAACATCTCTATGACTTAAAAAGTCAACTTCATCTTGACATCGAGCTATCATAGGTGTTTTTACGATGTCTGCGTCACAAATCTCGTTATATGAAAAAGCATCTAACAAATACATACTTAAATCATAACTGCAAGCAGCGATGGTCTTTTTCTTTTTCTTTGCTTTACCCTCAAAGAACTTAATTAGCCATTTAGAACTTTCTCAATTTGCCCTTTTCCTTCTTTGCAAGTTTTGCAACATACCGATTATTCTTTCAATAGTCTAATTTCTGGTTTGGGAAATACAGGAACTCTATGAACAGAATCAAACAAAACATCCACAAGGCAGAGTTGATTGTAAAATTCCGACTAGGCAATCCAGTGACTGAGATCATATGATATGGTTTCAGAGCAAATGACGATACCATCTGCCACCTGGTTCTTAAAAAAATAGTAAATGGTAATCTTGTATGAATCATGTCACTTCCAGCAATAGGAAATTCTTCCTTCATTAAACTTTAAAGTGGAATTATCATCGTCCAAGCTTAGACACAAACGGTTGCGTACTCTGGTTTTGGATAATCACACTTGTGGTTTTGGAAACAGTTGCGGACTTTATTAGAAACGTATAATGGTTGAAGGTTCCATTGAAACATAGTCATTTGTACTAACTGAATGGATGACTTCATTCAGTTATTAACATATTTATACTGCTTTTCAAAAGCTTTTCAACTGGAAAGACTGGAAGTTTAGGTAAATTCATTACCGGAAGGTCCAGTTGCATAATCAGAATTACGACTGTTCAGATATTCTAATGCTTCTAAGTAAAGAAAAACGTTACAGTTATATAATACTCAACGCACAAACTGCACTCACAGTGCATTGCTCTTTGGGCATTGGAAAGCAGGCGAATGGGTGTTTCTGGTAGATTTTCATGGCGCTTCCTTCAGCTAACTCTATTTCTTTCTCTAATGTTTTATAAAACAAATATTAGTATCTAACCACCAAACGGTGATACTCGTACAAGAAACGAACTACAGTGAGCAAAATATAATTTTACTTGTCCCTCAGTTGTTTCATGAGTTATGCTGTTGTAATTAACATGTGCAGTGGGCATGCAAATGGGCAAATTGTGTTCGAAATCGGACGACTGGTTGCAGAGTTACAAGTGTTTAAAGTATATTTGAGGGCAAGAAATCACAAAAACGCAACCAAGACCACGTTTTTCACACGCGAGCGGATCTCTGAGATACAACCGAGGTCGCGAGGTCATGTACCTCGGAAAAGAAATAGTTCCCTCTTTAACAGCCTGTAACTCCATTGTCCTGGGGTCTACAGTCAAACCAAAGTGTTCTGGAACCGCGAATAATCGTGAAGAGGTCTTTGAAATTTCTTTAAGAGAACTTTGGCCCAGAAGTAGCACTCAATATGGCGGCCATCGAAGGCACATGTCGGCACGGTTTGTGCTCAATGTTTGTGTTCACAGTACTTCCTGGACACAACGCATGGAAATTCTGAAAGCTCAGGGGCTGATGGTTCGATCTCAGCACATTCTGGAAGACAAGTACTCAGGAAAATGGTGAAAAACACTGCCAAAAACTTCAATCCAATATGGTTGCCAAACTGTGCCTTGTAGCTACATGGGTCCTACACTTGAAATTGTAGGGATTCTGATTCCGGATCTGTACCAGAAATTTGGAGGTCTTTGAATCAGTAGTTTTGGAGATTATTGGTCTGGAAATTGAAATTTCTTAATTATTTTTAATTATCTGCCCTTTGGTATTGAGCCCTGCCCTCTGGTATTGAGCCCAGAACCTTGAGATTTTTGCACTAAGAGTTTCAGCACTGAGGGCACCTTGGTGATTTTTTAAAGCGATTCTGAGCTTTGGTTTAGGAGCTATGCTTGGTACAAAATACCGCGGAATAATAATATATAATAATAATATATTATTATTATGTTCTGCCAGGATCACCCGAACCCTCTGCTGCATTTTTCTTCTCAATTTGTATAATATAATAATAATAAAAGACCTCCCTGAGCGACTACTTGATTTACTCAAGTCTTTAATGAGCAGCTGGTCGACTTAACTTGAGATGTACTCGCAGGGCAGGTGCAGACTTCGGTATCTATTCCAATCAGAAGGGGAATATTCCAGGGGGATTCCTTTAGTCCTTTGCTTTTTGGCTTGTCATTCAATCCTTTCAGCTTTCTGCTCAATAGAGAGGATGGTTACCACCCTTGACCTCCTCAGCACAGATCCCCAACACCGCTTACTAATCTCCTTTACATGGCTGACATCGAGCTCCTTGCCAAAGGAGATACCAATTTGAAAGAACAGATTCTCCTTGTCGAGTCCTTTTCTGATGATATTGGCATGACATTTGCACTCGACAAATATTATACTTTTCATTTGAAACGTGGCAAGGTAATTAATGATGGATTGATCAAGATACAAGGGGAGGAGTTATTGAGCATCTTGTGGAAGATCAGGCCTACATCCATCATGGAATGCAAGTTCGAGACAAGCTCCAGAAACCGAGTATAAATCTCGTTTAAAGAAAATCCGGAGCTCAGGGCTAAATTTATGCTCGAAACAAGGTCAAAACCACCAATGCGTTTGCTGTACCAGACCCCTCCTATTCCTTTGGAGCAGTTGATTGACAAAACAAGACGTCCAGAGTCTTGACCGCCTGACCAGAAAGATCATGCCTGATAACAGAGCCCACCACCCTTGTTCCTCTCTTAATCGTTTATATAGGCCCAATCAATTCGGAAGGCCGGGGTTTGATTAATGTAGGGGCTCTTCATGATAGAATTTTATTGTGTACTTTTGCACATATTCATTTATCTGATGATCTTCTTGCGATGCATGCCGAGAATCATGAGGAAAGCAATGAATTTCACACCTAATTTATACGTGCCAAGGTTGTTGGGCAGAATCTGAAATTTGAGTTTGATTTTGTTGATAGTGATGTACTGCTGAGCGGTACAGCGATGAGAGTAAACCAGGTGAAGGTACTCACCAAGTCTGCACAGAGTGGGTCACTTGTGGAGAAGCTTCCCGAGAAACCACTCCATCGTGTATATGTGCAGTTTGAACAGAATAGCAATCCAACCAACTCCTTTTCCTTGATAAAGTCGGCTGGTCTTAAATTTGAAACAGAAGACTTTCCTTTTGCTGCTCAAGACCAGTCACATCCCACTCGCAATTGCCTAAATGTGATTCGTAAAAAAATATTTGCATGAAATGTCGATTATGCAATGGATGTACAGAAACTGTCCAGCACCTTGTCAGTAGATGCACTTCCTTGGCACAAACATCATATCTTAAACAACACGATGGCATGGCTCGTTGTTTCTACTACTATCTCCTCCATAGCTGTGGCTTTGACTCTGAGGTCCATCCATGGTATGACCCTGAACATGTCCAGGGCCTCATGGAAAATGACAGCTTTAAACTTCTCTGGAATAGGCCCATATACAGCCTCAGAAGAATTCCAGTCAACAAACCTGATCTTTTCGTTTTTCATTAAGCCAATGAATTTATTCATAGCATTGAATTTTCTGTCCCTTTTGACAGCAATGTGATTGGCAAGATTCAGGAAAAGCATGCTAAATATGCGGACCTCTGAAATGTCTCGCTTGCATCCCATGTACACTATTGTCTGGCTTCTCATTGTTTTCGGTGCCCTTAATTTGTTTGGTACCTCCTGTTCTCTTGGCGCAGATCAGGAGAGTGCCCGGGTTCTCCACCGAGAGTACAGCCCTTCTGACACTCTGGGTAATGCAGAAGGAGGCAGTGTTGGGGAGTCTACATATACTCCGGTAAGTGCTTGGCGGGTTCGACTTGTCAGCCTTTCCCGAGATGATTCCCATTCACTGTCTGGACTGCGTGTCGAGGGGGCAAAGGCCCTGAGCTGATGATAAAGCATTCCAGCCTGACTGTGTCAGGATCACCCGAACCCAAGCTGCATATATACTTTCCCAAAAAAGAAACGCATCATGAAAATAGCAATTTCATGTAGCAATGAATTAAAACGTGATTGATTTTACAAAAGGTTTTGCTCTGTTTATGAGTCCTATGGTGTTTATGTTTTAAAACATCACAACAAAACGCACCATCCGTAAAATACCCGTATTTAACAGCATGATTTTCTGTCACAGAATACACAATTCACATGCAATGCACGTGAAAGTTGGGGATCAGATAGTCTCAATGATGGGTATAAAAGGTTGATCGCTGTCTGTCGATTATTCACTGTATTTGGAATATTGTTGACGAACGCAAAATGCCATGTCTAAGTGAAGCCAACCGTCATATCGCCATTGGTTTGCTTGAAGCTGGCCAGTCTCAACGTGCAGTTGCCCGACGCATGAATGTTCACCAAAGCACCATTTCACGGCTCTGGGAGAGATATCGCCGGCAGAATGCGGTAGCAGATGCCCCTCGTAGTGGGCGACCTCGAGCGATCACTGCGGTGCAGGATCGCTACATCCGGGTACATCGCCTGCGTCATCGAACAGCTACGGCGACCAGTACCGCTCGACAAATACCCGGATTGGGGAGGCTTTCCGCACAGACCGTCAGGAACAGGTTGAGAGAGGCTGGTTTAGGTGCCAGAAGACCTTATTTTGGCCCTGTGCTTCGACAACCACATCGTCGACATCGAGTTCAATGGTGCACCAACGTTCAGGCCTGGAACCTACCGAATTGGCGTAGAATCTGGTTCAGTGATGAATCACGATTTCTATTGGAACGACGCGATGGAAGAATGCGGGTGTACAGACGTCGACGTGAACGTTTCTCCGACGTTTGCGTTCCCCAGGTGGACAGATTCGGCCGTAGGAGAAGTGATTTGGTGATGATCCAGTGCAACCTGACAGCTCAACGGTACTGTGACGAAATCCTACGCCCACACCTCCTTCCAACCATTGATCGCCAGAGGGAGTTGTTTCAACAGGACAATGCCAGGCCCCACACAGCACGTCACACTAGAGACTTCCTCCAGAACCACAACATCAATGTGCTCCCCTTGCCCTCAAGATCAATGAACTTAAACCCGATCGAACATCTGTGGGATGCCCTGGACAGACGGGTGCGACGCCGTAACCCTCAGCCCCAGACACTTCAGCAACTCGCACAGGCACTACAGGCAGAATGGGCTGCGATTGGGCAACACGAGATTCTGAGACTTATTCGTTCGATGCCGAGGCGATGCCGTGCAGTTCTGGATGCCCACGGTGGTCACACGAGGTATTGACTTCAGCGCCACCACACGTCTCAATGTGACACTCAAACTGACTTTCCTCGAGTTGGTACCCAAGACGGATAAGTCTGCATTCCCAGTGTGCAATTTCGCTATATTTCATTGACTCATAAAGCCTACAAGATGTTTCAAAATAAACATAAAAATACAGTTTAAATTCCTATATGCGTTTCTTTTTTGGGAGAGTATATAAACAATACTCGGAAAACTGCTTTTATCTTACCTAATGAAATTTTATGTTCTGAAAGTGCCAAAACCTGCCATAGTATTTTGAAAAAGAGAGAATATGTTTTATATCAGTAACGTGTACTAATTAGGTTTTATCGTAAATACCTAAATAAAATCTCTCTCTATCTGCATTATTTCGTCTTAATGTGTAAAACATAATAATCTGAACGATAATAATAGATGTCCTTGCCTAGTGGCTAGGAGCCTTAATATCTACAAATGTGAGTAAAGCTCACTAATAACCCCGACTCCCAACTTCAGCTGTACGACAATTTATAAGTTGATTATTCTTGACAAAAATATCTTCTGGCCCAACACAATCCCAAACCAGCAACTGCTAACATCCTGCAAAATGGAAAGTATAAATACCATCCTAACCATAAGAAAATGGAGATGGATTGGCCATATACTCAGGATGGAGCCCGGCGATATTACACACAGTGCTTTACACTGGACCCCAAAAGGACGACGGAAGCAAGGAAGGCCAAATAACACCTGACGGCGCACAGTGGAGAGTAAATTGAAGGCCCTATTGCAACACCTAGCCCTGAACAGACAAGAGTGGCCATCCTTTGTTGAAGCCCTGCACGTCGAAGGACGTAACAGGGATAAGACAGTAGGTAAAAAAGTAAGTTATTCTTGACAAATATATCTATACCAAACTTTGCACTGCATCTTTCCTATAAACAAAGAAGCAATTGCCCATATCTGAAAACAATCCACTGAATGATTGTTAAGTTATATTGCTTAAACAAATTTGATGTGGATATTTTTCCCGAGTTCAAAGAGATGTAATTAGTGATAATCCTCAATAAACAACAAATATCAATAATGTAACTTTGCACTGGACTTCTCCTATAGATATGGTGAGAACGTGATCCCCAAAAAGTTATTGGTTGAACTATAATTATTCTTTACGATTTTTACGTTCAAAATATGTTAATAGACGCATTGTTTCAAAATTTAGCAAATCGGAATCAAACTTCGCACTGCACTGCACGTTAGACAAAGAAGCTGTTTTTCGAATTTGAAAACACTTTGACCAATACGTTTCAAGTTATTGGTTGAATAAACTCTTTATAGCTCAAATACTTAAATTGCTGTAATTAATTAAAAAATAGAAATATCATAATCAAAACATGTCTTCGGGCAGAAGGACGGAATAAATCTCCACTATACCCTGGATGCATCTACGGCTCGAGCCGATTATTTTATTATCTCCCTTTGCTGCTCCGCATTCTCACATTAGCCAATCAGCTAAGCCGCCGTTACAACAGCTAGCATGCCAGTGTCAACAAAGATATAGCGGTCGCAGCCGCGAAAGTTTGTTAGCAGTGCGACTCAGATTTGGAGGAAAAACATACAGACAAACTGACAGGTCTAAAATCTTAAAAAAATATATGCAAGAACTCCTTCTACCTCTTTAGGAGTACCTCTGCAACAATATATTATAGTGTTTAATCGGTTAGATAATTTACAAAGCGAAAGTGAGTTTTGAATGGTACGCTCAACTTCCCAGCGTAGACACCTGATTGGATAAAAAACCAACCAAGGGAGGTAATAAAATCATCGGCTCGAGCCGTAGATGCATCCAGGGTATAGTGGAGATTTATCGGAACGTTTACCCTGGAGATTATCGAGGATATGTAGGATGTCGCGTCAGCTAACCTCTGAGCAACCTATGGCCGTCCAATCAAACGCGAGACGGCCGAAGGGATTTAACCAATCAGAAAATGGCTACCTATTAGGGTCCGGCGGGACTATACAAAATGTTTTTTGGATTTTCTTTTACCGGGTCGCTGACACTGATCTCTCAACAAACGAAAACCCGCATAAAACACAGATATTTGACCTGCAGTATATACGCTTAGAGGTTTCTTTTTACTTGGTGATTAAGTAAGTGTTTACATATGTAGCCCACGGGGGTGTGGTGGGCGAGCTGGCAAAAGCGCCAGGCTAGTGATCCAGCGATCCTGAGGTGACGGGATCGAGCCCACCTGTGACCGGGTGTAAAAACCTTGGAGTCAACTTTGCGTTGTCACAACCCTTAGTGTACAGTACACAACCCTGTGCACTTAAAAGAACCCACGAATCCGTTGGTATATGACCAGATGGTGGCCACATGAATACGTGCAAACACCTAGTTGCGGGTACAGCAACGTACAGTGAACTTGGACAAAGTATTGTGACTATGTGTCCCAGTGCACCCAGCTGTGAATGGGTACCTCGTATGGATGAGAAAGCCGCAATAACTCGGTGCGCCTAGTGGCTGCAAGAGTTGTGTGCTCCCCGGGGAGTTGAGATTGATAATACGATGTGCCGATGATATTGACATCCAGTGATCTAGGGGAAAAAATATCAGCGCCTTGAGCATGTACTAGAAACATGGATATATAAATGCGCTATATAAATATCCTATAATATTATAAAGAAATATATGACATATATCTTCTGGCTATCATCGGTGTAACAATACAGACGATGAAAAGAGGATTGCGACATAATTGTATTGGAAAAATAATGCACGACGTTCCAAGACCCCAAGTGTGTCTGTCCGAGTGAGTTGGTGTGTCTGTCCGAGGGCGTCTGTTTGTCTGTCCGAGGGAGTTGATGTATCTGTCCCAGGGAGTTGGTGTGTCTGTCTGAGGGAGTTGGTGTGTCTGTCCGAATGAGTCAGTGTCTCTCCAAGGGAGTTGGTGTGTCTGTCCGAGGGAGTCGGTGTGTCTGTCCGAGGGCGTCTGTTTGTCTGTCCGGGGTAGTTGATGTATCTGTCCGAGGTCTGCAAAACATATACACCATGTAAAGACCATGAGGATAATTTCGATCATAATCTATTTGACAAACCGGAATTCATTAATATTGATGAGAAGTGCAATATACAAATATGTTCTTCCAAAGATGGTTTTATACGTGGCTGTGGCGCCCACCATTACGATTCTTGCATGTGGTCATGCTATTAGACAGACCATTTTGTCGTCTGTCTGTGTGCACTCCTGGCGACAGTGGTGCCATGTACATGTGTCATCAAGGGTGGCCCCATGGAGATATCCATCATCTTCAGGATAATTCCTTAAAATACGTTATACTTTGGCTCCACGACCTCCATCGGTCTTATGTTTCATTGCCGATTATTGACTAAGCCAACACCAAATATATTTATTACTTTGCTTCTCCCGCTCTTACTTCACAAGTGGCTCTCTCGGCACACACAACATTTCCAAAGCGATAAAAACACAAAGACACAATGACGACAGTACTTTTGATAGAAGCGCATTTTGTTCTGCTTGTGGGGCATACTCTGTCTGAATCCGGATAATCTGTGTTGGACATGAGAATATTGAGACATTTCCCATGTACAGTGAACTGCCTGTGTGCTTGACAGGATTTTGTTTGCGTCGAACTCTGTGTTTTAGAAATCAGGCAAAAGTACAAGAAAAGTTTAAGAGCTTATTCACAGGTTGAAAGACGGAGAGTGTGCGCTTTAATAGCTCAACACAGCCGCAAGAGTATAGGGGAAGTTTTCAAAACCGCGGTAGATGAGAAACTACCCAATAATATTACGAAATGAATTTTGAGTCAGTGATAGGAAAAGTCTTCTATTATCTGAAACTATTATTTTACCAAGAGAAATATTTATTACCATTGCCTCATGTTAGGTGCAGATTTTGCTCTATAAATGTACAATATTTATGATCATAAGTAAGGTTATGCGACAGCACTTTGGTGTATTACCGGATAGTCTTTATGCATGGAACAATCTGACCTGTCACCGATGTGGTTTTGCGCGATCTCACTAGAACAGTTTGTTGACATGTGATCATCCAGCTAAATATATATACATTATACATTTTCTGTCAAATACACTTAATTTCGATGCGTGAGTAGACGCTATATGATAGTGATTGTTGTGAAGTGATAAGTAACAAAGGGACACACGATTTCAACGATCTTGAATGACATTTTCAGTAAAACTATTCACAACCTATGAGTTTGGAATTATTATTATTTCCTTTTGAGGAAATATTGCAACAGTTGCAATATTGCAACATTTTGAACAAGCGACTGTATAGAGGGGATGTTTTTTTTCTTGTTTCATCTTTTAATACTTTCACCATTCCTTTTCGCGTCTGCAACAGCAAAAATGCGACATATATTTAAAAACATTTTTATCGTAAACAGTGAAACAGACTATAACTAGTTCTGACTCATCACGCTCGGATTATTGAGAGGTTATGGCCATGACAATATAAATAGAAATATATGCTTCCAAAGGCAGATGTTACTCTTAATGTTTTTGAATCGAATCTGATACCCTTATAACATATATAATTTTAGATATTTCACAGGGGCTCCTAAAACATCGTACACGTGTTAGGCTGACAATTGCCGTATGCGTGGATTGCCTATGACGTATCACGATGAACAGATATTAAATCGGTAACGCTTAAACGATGACGAAATGTCAAAATATTGAAGGCAGCGTGTCTGGTGTAAACTTTGAAACACACAATAGTAATAATTTATACGAGAGACTTAGCATTACCTCCCCTTGTGCATTAGAGGGCGTTGATGGATGTTTTGACGTCAAAGGATGCTTAACATATCGTCGGGTTGACACTTCTGGTAAGAAATTATAATTTTCCACCTATTTCCAATTTTGTTACTCCATTTTAAATTTACTTTGACATTGTCGACAAATTAGGGTCTTGTGTTTGGATAGGATCATGAAATCAGTTCTCGACGTGGTGGAACATAGCCTTTTAAGCCGAGTGCAGACGATCGGAATGGCCATCAGCTTTCGGGTCGTTTCTACATCTAGTATTCTACATGTCCATATTGAGTAAGGAATGGGGTGAAAAAGCATTTTCGTCTTGAGTTCCAGTTTAGTATGTCTTTTAATATTTTGTAGGTTTCGTCTTGCCACGCACATAATATATATACGGGGACATATTTTGCTGCCAGAGTGAGACATTCGATGGACAGAAAATGTCCATTACAGTGATGACATTTGAAGAAATGGTGGTCAATAAGACCTACTCTATTGTGACTCAAGCTCAGCTGCATATCGCCCTTGATTTGCCTGACTTATCTCTGATTTCAATATTGGCGATTCTGTGTGATTAGTACATAGCAGAGACTCACGAGACCGTGGAAAACGTTCAATTTACTGCAAGGCTACCTTTCGCTTAACGTGGTTTTAGAAGACAGCTTGTCAGTATGAATAATATATATCTGCTCGAAGACATGCAGTTCTGCCTTATGATTAGGCTTTGCAAAATCCGTTGTTGTACATTGCTATTCCAATCTACTATCCACACCGCACGGGTCCATTTAGCCTGCAGACATGATCCAACATGGCGGACATGGGGTTCTTCATTTTGGTTACTTTCTTAAGAAGAAAGTCCATATATCAATGAAAAACTGTTTTTTCCTATCTTGCTATGGTTATCAAAAGTCACCCACCACCTGACGAAGAATGACTTTCTACCAAAATTGCTCACTATTTCTCATTTACCCACACATTTCTTTCTTTTCACTTCAGTGAGTACCCTTTTCTGTTTAGATAAATTCCCTCAAAATGCAATTCCTGCTAAACAATGCTTTCAAGGACTGAATTAGTCCTCGAATTGATTTCATGTGGTATGCCATCCAAAGGGCTCAAGCTGTTTTTCTTGATTATCATCTGTCAATGATTTTCTGCTTACATTTCTTGAGAAGTTAACTCTACTCATTTTGATTACTAACCCATGTTCATTGACCATTCAGTATCAGATGATGTGCAGATGAAATCTCCAATAACATCACATGATGAAACTGACACGATACCAAATATGGACTGGAGACATGTCATGCTGTGGAGTGTAAACAGGTCCTTTCAGTCTTAGAATTCTGACCCAAAGACCTTTGGTTAACGTAGCCATTTACACCTCATCTGGAGGGTTAAACTGATCTCATCAAATCGGTGTTCAAATCTGTTTTTTTTATCCAAAGGTTATGTTAAAGTTAATTTGCACATATCACTTTCCAGATCACTTTGACATGAAAAGAAATAATATATATATAGTTCATATTATTATTTTATTATTATTTTTTATTATTATAGAATATTTATATAGCGCACATATCCATGCAACTAGTCCATGCTCAAGGCGTCACAGGGGCTTGTCGCGCTTAAAAACACCTTTAGAAAGACATATAGGTATATAGATCCTACCCTAGTACTTTAAAAAGGAAAGGGATGTCATGACGAAACCACCCCGTTCACAATCAAAGGTATATTTCACCACGTAAACTATTTTAAAGGACTCGCTGAGGCCTACGGATCGAAAGCTAGATGATTTCCCTACAAAATGAGCTATAAATGGTCACAATCGGATCATTATTTCAAAAGTTATACGCGACGACTCACCCAAAACAGCTACCTCTGCAATTCCACACCCAAATCATGGACCAGCCAAGACAGTGAAAACTCACCTTTTAAATTTGTTTATTGATTCCAGGCACGTTGACAGCACCTATGTAGGACTAGATTCGATCGGTATTCCATGGGTCTAACAACCTTTTGCAACATCTACATATCATTTCCTTGACAGTAGGCTGTCATTTTCTCCAAAATCATCGGCAGTCATACACACTTGTCGGCCATAGATGACCTTGACATTCAAGTGACTTGAGCAGTAAATTGGTAAGAATAATAATAGAGGTTAAATATTTATAAATATAATTTCCTAAAAATTAATCAATATTAAATGCATTTGTATGACCTCTAAAATTATTCTTACCAATGTACTGTTCCGTACATCATCCAAAATAGAAAGAAATTGCAAAGTTCATATTTCGCGCCCATTAGCAAACGGATAAAATCTTACGGTATGTTTTATTTTCCACTAATCGGATGGCCCGAGTCAGTTTGTGCGGATCTGCTCAGGTCACTTGAATGTCAAGGTCAAGAACATTTAGTCTAAGTTACCTGATTGTGCATGAATATGATTTCTCATGGCTGTTTCAGTTACCTTAAACAATTATTGTCTCTTACGGGTATTAAACTGAATTAGAGTTTGTTAAGTGTATGGTCTGAACCAGCACAGTGGAGCTGCTGACAGAATGTAAACAAACGTAAATTTTTGTTGATATTCGAACATTGATTGTTTGGACTTTGAAATGAATCAGCGTTTGCTCAGCTGACATACAAAATAACCTCAACATATGAAAAAGTGTTTTCAGATGTCAATGTCTAGATCAGCAATGGGTCTGAACATTGATCAAGTGCTGTTTGATATTACTGTTTTGCTACAGCTGTATTGGCACAGTTGTGCATTTGTCCCAGAGTATGCGTCACCAAATTACTGTTATGCTACACTACTTGTCCTTGACACATGGCCTCATTAGCTGGTGTCAACTCTGGCTAATGGCGGTCTGTGGCTGGAAGATGGAATGTCTGGCAACTTCAGACATTTAAGCTTTATTTCAACTGGGTTGAATGTGACAGACTAATCTGTCTTATAGACCCTGAAACAAATATATGCAAGAAAGCCCAGGCAAGTCTAGATTATGTGGCAAGTCTAGATTTCCACAGTTTCTGAAAATGAAGAAAGTTCCTGGGCTCCTTTTCTTTATATTTTATAATTATTTTTTATGAACAGTTTTTTTGTAACATGATCATTTCAGAGACTAAATGTTAGTCTAGTGAGAGATAAACAAACCATTTTGGAATCCTCTTGAACATCAAATGAACTAGCCCAAAACAAAATGTTTTGGTTACATTTTTAGAATTTTGGTAGGTAGGTATGTTTTAGTTATTTTACCTTTTTTAACAACATACGGTATGTTTTAGTTATTTTACCTTTTTTAACAACATACAGTTCCAAAAAGACAAGAAAGATTGGGTAACTGAATGCTATGATCTGTCCCCTACAATCATGTTATGTGTCATTACTAGTGGTGGTCCGATTAATTGAAATAATCGAAGATTGGTCGCAGTGACTAAACGACTAAGCAATCGATCATGTTTTCTCATAATCGAACACAAACAATTCTGGAACACTTGTTTGCATTAACAATATTTTTCACAAGGTAGGTTTTGTCTGTTACATTTCATGAACACTACAAGCTCGTTCCAAGTCATGACTGAATTTATCTTAACGAACCCAAGAAATTTATGTTCCTAACATACTAGTCATCCTTTAAAGATGTGCAATTTGCAAAAACAAAAACCCAAAGAGCTACATGTTTTTTTCTTTGTTTTTGTGCAAACAAAAATAACCAGGAAAATTTCCTAAATGACGCTAACCAATTATTTTCGATGATTGATCGGTTGTAATGAACCAATCATCAATTATGAGTCAGTACATGACATGATTTGTACCTTTTTGAAATTAGTTCATTTAAGAAGCAAAATTTCAATTTCCTTGGGAATGTGCAGTAGAACAAATTGTTGCAATTTGTTATGAATATAGTATTTGTTTTTCCCATGAGAAAGAATCTCACAATATTCCTAGAAAATATTTTATTGTGGATGTAAAAGAGCTCTTAAATCACATGATTTGTAATTGGATTCCCAAACTAAACTATCAAGCATTAAGCTAATGGTGCAACCAATTAGTGGTAAAGGACAAATGTATTCATTGGCTGATCCGTAGGCTTGGTTGCAGAATCTTATCTATCATTTATTTAGTGATGTTTAACAGTTGTATGGATATAGTCACTCAAGAGAAAATCTTGTTTCGCTCTTTCTGCTTTTCCTATGAAAAAACATTGCATTTTTTGTTGACTGTGTAAAACAACCTTTCATGTTGAAATGATTAATGTCTTTAAAGAAAATAATAGTTAATGTCTGAAACCAGCATTTATGGTTAGCATTAGGGGTGACTATTGTGATAGCGATAGTCTATTGCGACCAACTATTGCAATACTATTGCAATAGTTTTTTCTCCTTGAATTGTCTCATTTGAAGTCATTTCCCAAATGAATGTATAGTTTATATGAAATTCATAGTCGGGAGAATTTCAATTGAAAAGTCAATCACAATGACGTCACGAGTCCACAAGCGGGACAGGGGTCAAACGACCATGTCACAAGCTCAATAACGGGTATGTCCACCATCGGCATTGAGAACTGCAGTGCATTGACGACGCATAGAGCCTATCAAACGTGCAAGGAAGGCTTGTGGGATGTCACGCCAGATTCTCTCATGTTCTGTTTCAAGGTCAAGGACGTTATCTGGCGGATGAGGAAGACGGCGTAGACGTCGATCCATCTCGTCCCAAACATGCTCTATCAGGGAGAGATCCGGTGAATTTGCAGGACAAAGCAGCAAGTCAACGTTGTGGTGTTGCAAGAAATCCATAGCAACCCTTGCCGTATGAGGGCGGGCATTGTCCTGTTGGAATGTTAACCCAGGGCCATGACGTTGCAGAAAAGGAATTGCCACAGGTCGAAGAATCTGATCCCTGTAGCCCACACCAGTTAAGTTGCCCTGAACAATCACCAAAGGAGTTCTTTGGCGTGCAGTTATTCCACCCCAAATCATCACGGAACCACAACCAAAGCGATTCCTCTCCAAGACACAGGCCTGTGCATAACATTCTCCCACGCATCTATAGGCACGTTGACGTCCATCACTATGGGAAATGTTAAACCTGGACTCATCTGTAAAAACAACATTTCTCCACCAAAACAAGGGTCTGCGGACACAATTTCGGCACCACATTCGGCGAGCTTGTCGATGACGTTGTGTCAGGATAGGCCGTACGGCGGGACGTCGTGGTCTGATCCCATGATGACGTAAACGTTGTCGAACTGTGTTGGGGTGGATACGGCGAAGTCCTGGGATGGGTCGGGCAGTCATCACTGCAGTCTGAAACCTGTGGCGAAGATGGGTCACCCTTATCCATCTGTCCTGTCTTGGCGTTGTTACATGTGGACGTCCAGAACGTGGCCGATCGATGACGTCATTTGTGTTCTGGTAGCGTCTCACCAGTGCAGAAATGGTGTTCCGGTGGCAGTGGAAATGTGCAGCCTCTTTTTCGTTGAGACATTCCCCCACGGACCATCCCAATGGCCTCATGACGTTGTGCAGACGTGAGCCTTGGCATGCTATGCGTTTCAATAGCCGTTTTATTTTTTGAACGATCGCAAGGGCAGGGGTTGAGCTTTTCCAAAGTGACAGTATTGTGTGGCATTCATTTGCTCTGTTTCTCTTTCCCGGAATGCACGTGCAACAACGTATTGCATGTCTCAAGGACGAACCCACTGACGTCACGGAATGCGGCACGTGCATGCATGTTGGATACATGTCACTAATCTCTGAGTTTAAATCCTTATGTGTCAATGCAGGTTTGATCAATTTAGATTTTAAATTTTTGTATGCAGTTTCTTTATGTGCCTAGTATATTTTTCATGAAAATGAATTCAGTTAAACAGATCATCGGTAACATCTCCTGTTAGTGGTTTTTTCATTGTTATGTATTACAGATGTATGTTGGGATGAGCTATGTTGAAAGGATTCAGGCAACTTTCAGTTAAGATGGCAAGAATCTCAACATCTTATTGTCACATTAGCTATATACTGGTGAGCACTCTTTCTTGACACCTCCGTCTATCAGATCTGCACTCAGTAGAAACTCTCTCATTGTGTCCTTGTAGATAGTGACTGAATAAAGGAAGAGATATCTGTCTGTCTCTATTATCTATATCAATATCAAGCTCTATCTCTAGGTGAACTGATCAAACCAATGTAATGGTCTGGTGACCCCCATGCAAAATAAACACATTCATTCATCAGTGCTCCATATTTCAACTATAAAACAATTACAGATGATAAATATTTTATGTATGATGTGGTCCACAAAAATGACATTTGGACTTAATCATAGTTTTCCATTTTTGAGGCCATGAAAGTATGAACTTTGAGCTGAAGGAATGTTTAATGAGTTAATGTTTTTATAATGATATGGCTCATATTATTATGTAATGAATTGAGGTTATTTAAAAGCAGGCTAATGCCATAGAATGTACAAATATCAATTGTTAATTGACTATCTAAACAAGGCCTTAGGTCTTTGACATATGATTAACTGATATGTGAAAAGTGTGAATTAATGTGATGAATAAGCAGATGTCAGGCAGCATACACTGATCAATGGTCATTGACGCCTGGGTGAATTTCAGCAACTGGCTACCAGCAGAAAGCTTGTAGATTGCAACTGTGATGTTCCCTCGCTGGTCAGTGGCAAGGATCATGTTGCTCCTGACGGTTTATTCCGACTGGACCACCACCTTGTAAGGAAGACCACTATTTGATCAAAAATCTTCTGCCATCTGTTGTGCTGGAGTTTGTCCCCCATTACTCTCCCATGGCCTGGGTTTGCAGACATCCTTTTGTCAGCACCCATACTTTCACTATTTTGCCAAGGCATTCTTACACAAATAAGGTCATCTGTTATGGTAATGACAGTCTACTTTTACACCAAGATGGGTGACATCTTGTCGCTGCCAGCATTTATCATGTTTATGCAGACATCTGCTAGCCTTGATTTTCCATTCTCTCAAATCCCAGATGTATCTGAAGATATGTCAGTCACTATGTCAATGAAATTAGCCCATTCTTGGCTGGAGAGCAGTGAAACAATGCAGGGAGATCGTGCTTGCTTCAACCTGAGCTGTCTAGTATGGGGTTGTCAAAAAACAATCAGCCACTGTGTTCTGTTATGTGAGTTCTAAAACAAATGAAGTTTGCACTCAAATATAATAAAATAGTTTTCATTGAAGACTTTTAACAACTTTGAAAAGATTTGTTTCAGCTTAATTTTAGGAATATTTACAAGGCAACTTTGACAGGCAGAGGCTTTGGCTGAAGCTGTTAACATGTTTTCAGAACATGGATTTTGATTTTGTAAAACATTCACTGATTGGACCAATATGACCAGTAGTCCACTTATGTTTTAACATAAAAACGTAGTCTTGAAATGGCAAAGGTGGAATGTAGACTTTAATAAAGGCTAGTTTACATGCCTCAGGAAGTTGGCTGCCTAACATATTTGGCATGCTGTTCAGTTTCCTTTGGGTGCTGTGAAGTGTCTACAGTCATGGATTTCCAGGACAAATTGATTTGAGATTAAACTAGAATGTATATGTTGGTTCAAAAACTTAGCAGAACTTCTGCAAGCAAGAAATAGCAGACAATTTGTGATGGATAAATCATAAATATGCCGGATAGTGTTTTTCATGTTTACAGTTGAAAATGAGACAATATGTCTCTATAGGTCTACATAAATTTATTTTGGTATCAAATTCATGACCACCTTTGTCAGATGTGATATTTCTTAAAGTGGCGTCAATACATGTCAACCTGTTAATAACTTCATTGCTATTAAATGAACAGCCTGATGGTAATCCCTATATGAGCTTGCTTTGTTAATACTATTTGCAGTTTCTCAAATATTCTAATGCTGTTATATTCATAATTAAACTGGTATATGCCTTCTCCAGAATGGGCCCCTGAATGAGTGAGTCTTGGTTGTGAAACATGTTTGTTTCAATGTCTTTTGAGGCATGACCACCTGTACAGGCATGGCAGTTCATGTTTACATGTTTCTGCAGAAATCCTAACGAATCAAACACTTTTAGCTCACCTGACTCTCACTGAATGTCAGATAACAGAATATTTGTGACAATCTAACTGAAGTGTTCTGCCCCATTTATTTTAAGATTTGGAGGCTCAAGAGAAGAGTAAGTGAGTTGACTTTTAGCAATATTACAGCAATATCATCAGAAATGGGCCTCAAGAGAAGACCTGTCTTGTGTACATTGTGATTGTACGAGTCTGCTGCTGTTACAAATGTTGTATGCAGTCAATTAGTGTTGCTTTGAAAGATGATACTAACAATTTTTCCTTATCCTGACTCATGCTCTTTTGCTTGTCTTCTTCTTCTTGCGAACATAGTGGAACACTTGTATCTCCTTATTTGAAGCTCCCTTCAAAATAAAATCACTAATTGGTACTCACCACGAGTTGCTCCCCTTTGTTTCCCCTGGCGGGAAAGGTGTCGCCACCCTCTGGCCATGTGCTTCACTCTCTCCTTCTTCGCCCAGTGAGCAGGATGTGAGAGCGCCTCGTGTCTCCTTACACACCATATCCTTTGATAATCTCTTAGTTTTTACCTCTCATAGGTTACTATAGAGGTATAGCTAGTATCCTTTACTATTTGTATTGATTAATTATCGTATTTCTACTGTTTATTCACGTGTATTCGTGATTGTTCAGCTAGCTTTACGTTGATGAAAATCTGTACGATTTGTAGATTACGTTTTTCTGCCTCCGATCCACATGTAATATGCCCTAGTTGTTCTACGCCGTGTTAGCGTTTAATTCACGTTGCAGTTACTGCATTAATTTATCTCATTCTGCATTTAATAAATATCATCTTTGCGTCTTAAGACGTGCTGCAGATAGATCACGCAAACAAGGGCAAAACATGGCAGAGAGTCCAGATATTCCATCCAGTCAGCTGCTAGCGATCGACCCTCTCCCGTCTGGTGTTCTGCTAGAGACCCCTTCGGTAGAGGAACGTGGGACGCAGTCCGTTACCTCGAAGAAACGACCGGCCTCCCCAGACATCCCGTCATTGCAGACCAAGTCTAAGAGGGCCTCATCGTCGTCTCAACGCAGATTGAGGACACCCAGGGCAGCGCAGACTTCCAAAGGGAAATCTCACGAAGACAGCAAGAACTTTCTCAGCCGAGATCGTTCCAGCAGCAGAATTGGGCCTCTACGATGATCAGCCGATAATCATCCCCGACTTACGGCAGAAGAAGCGACCGGTGTCAGCGACTGTGACTTCTGCAGAGATCACCATGCAGCCTGATGCCTCTACACCGGCGTCAGGCGTCATTGATGTGAACCCCATCGCAGAAAAGAGCGCCGGCGACTTCGTCTGAGATCATCCCAGAAGACATGATGCGGCAGATTATGAACATCATGGAGGACCACTACAAACTGCGCCAAGCGAGGGTCCGAGCCTTCGCGAAGGCTCCAACGTGAACAGCACCCCAGAGGCACCCCCGTCCAGCGTAGCAGCCAAGGCGATGTCACCTTCGCTGAAGGAAGTCCCGCACCACCTTGGACGAAGGACCTAGATGTACAGCCTTCGCGAAGGCCTTCGCGGAGGGGAGAGGTCATCACCATCTTCGATTTCATCTCTAGATATGGACTCAGACCATCAGACATCACGGAGGCCTTCGCGAAGGTCATATCATCGATCCCCCGGACCGGACGCAAATGAAGCTTCGCGAAGGCATTCGCGAAGGACATATGATTCCAGATCCTCATCATCTAGAAGAACATCGAGGGACTGCCGAAGAGCTTCGCGAAGCTATCAACATTCACCTCACAAGTCTCCGAGAAGATCATCCCATAGATGATCTCCACTTCGTTCATCACCAGGTCGATCACCCGTCAGATCTCCACATAGAGCGGCGCACAAGTCAACTAGATGCCACAAACCTCATCAGATATACAGACAGCTACCGCGCAGTCGAAGAGCATCTACAATTTGTTAATGATGATGGTTTTGAGGGATGATGGAGGAATCATATTTTCTGATGCAGAATACGGTATTGGATGGTCAATAACCTAGATCTCACATCACCATCTAAAAGTGGCAATACAAGCGCAGCGTATTTGATGAAGGAAGATGATCCAGATGCAATCACTCTACCCCGATCGACCCGATTAGCGGCAGTGCCACAGAATCTAGATGCAGCTTTCCAGAAAGCTACGAAAGTTCAAACACCACATCTGCCCAACTTTCAAGCCAAGAAGTTCTCCACGCATAACATGGACTCCTTCTACAAGGCCCAGGACATCGATGAGAACTATAAGATCATCAGCGATGTAAAGAACAAGATTTACAAGATGGATGATCGCAAGTTGGCTCATATAGAAACCATGACGAGGCGTATGTTCTTTGGGTTAAATAGATCTAGGACGATCAATGAGACTCTTATTACTAGATTCCGGGATTCCACGACGGAAGATGATAGAATGTTTTATTCTGCCTTACTTATGCAAAAGAAAGATCAGCAGTTTTTAACGGATCATCTTACATCTGTTTCAGCAGCACTGACCTTAGCTCGTCGTCAAGGCCTCCTCGCCTCCTGTAATTGGGGGGAGAACTTTACAGCCCCACTTTATACAGCCCGTGGTGGTCGACAACATCCATCTTTGGCGGAGAAATCGACAAAGTCGCCAAGGAAGTCTCTAAGGATTCCAGGGAAGTCCTTATGATTAGATCGATGGACACACTAGCCAGCGTCATTAGATCAGACTTCACAAAGATACTCAGGCAGATCTAAGTTCACGGGCCTACAAAGAGCAAGAGACAGGAAGATAGCCAGCTCTAGAGGTAAAGATTCTTTTAAAATTAAGCCCATATGGCAACTATAGAGGAGGATCAGGAAGAGGCAGGACACCCAGAGGTTCCCGCAATTATAGGCAGCTGAAACACAGGTTGGAACGACTGGAGTCTTCCACCCCAGCCGTTCCAGTACAGCCAGCTCAAGTGGGTGGGCGCCTCCAACTACACTGGGAAAACTGGGGAATATTGCAAGACCCTTCGTCTCCAACATTCTTCAACACGGATTTCGTATCCCTCTACAGGCCAAGCCTCCGCTGACAATCAAACCCCCAGGTTCGATTTACAAAGCAACAACTACCAAAGATAAGAGAGGCTGTTTCATCACTCCTATCCAAACAGGCCATAGAAGTAATAGATCAAGCAAGCGTCCGAACCAGGTTTCTACTCCCCAGTTTTCCTAGTTCCCAAGAAAAACTCCACGGAGAAATACAGACTCATCTACAACATGAGCTTTTTCAACAAGAACTATCTCACGCAAAACCACGAGAGTTTCGCATGATACATTTACCTCAGTTACGCCAGATGATTAGTCCTATGGACTACATGGGCAGCATAGATCTACAGGATGCCTACCTGCACATCCCCATTCATCCCGATTCCAGGAAATACCTACGATTTACTCTAGAAGGGCTACATTACCAGTGGAAAGTACTCCCATTCGAATATCATCAGCCCCTGGCTATTCCGCGAGGATAACGAAACCGATTATCAAATTTCTACATCGTCAAAGGGCTACGCAGTGCGTTTTACCTCGACGACGGGATACAAGTAGATCAAGATCCACTGCGTCTCAAACTACAGTTAAATTACATCATAAAGCTACTAACACATCTAGGTTGGTTAGTAAACTTACGCAAGTCGGACCTAGTACCATCGCCAAGACCTGCAGTTCCTAGGTATTCGATTCATCACAAATCGCAACCGTATTATGGTACCAGAAGACCGTTGGCTCAAGATACAGCAGACCATTCCACCAGCTCTACTCTCTCCATTACCACTGCGACAATGGCAGAGCCTACTAGGTCTTCTCATCAGCCCAAGACATGACTGTCACAGGCAGATTACAGTTCGTCCCTACAGGTCCTCATCAGCGCATCTCTCAGCGATGTACAACCATTCAGTCTACGAAAACATCTCAGACCGCATCTACTATGGTGGACCAAGAAATCGAATGTCTGCGAAGGGATTTGTTTAGCAGAGCAGGAATACAAAACCCATCTGTATGTAGGCGCAGCGTCACTCCAAGGTTGGGGAGCTCATCTCACCAACCACACGATATCAGGATTATGGAATCAGCAAGAATGCAAACTCCATATAAACAGTCTAGAAATGAAAGCTGTAATCAACGCCATTCTACATTGGAGCACATTTCTACAAAATGCGGCGCCTAATGATCCATACAGACAATTCGACAGTGGCGTTCTACATAAACAAGCAAGGCTCAACGAGATCGATGAACCTTTTGAACCTAAGCTTTCAACTGTTCGATTTAATACAAGATCTAAATCTACATGTCAGAGCAGTGCACATTCCCGGAGCCAGAAATATACTAGCAGACGCTCTCTCTCGGCCTCATCTACCATCACCGACAGAGTGGATGATCAACAGGGAAATTTTTGCACAGATAATCAAGCAATTAGGAGCCCCGCTAATAGACCTATTCGCCACGCAGCGATTCAACAATCAGCTACCGACATTAGTGTCACCAGTCCCAGACCCCAAGCTTGGGCAGCGGACGCTCTAAGTCTATCATGGGAAGGCCTCAATGCGTCGCAGCGTTTCACCCGCCAGCAATAATACCTCAAGTATTACAGAAAATCAGACAAACACAGAGCCTACAAACTCACTTTGGTCGCCCTACTGGCCGGCCAGAGCGTGGTTTCCCATACTAATTCAAGAAATCGGGTCAACCAACACTGGAGCTACCCAAGCGGCATAAACCTGTTAATTCATCCTCACACCAAACAAGTGCACGGAAACCCAGCAATGTTCCAACTACACGTTATGGACTGTATACAAATGTGTTTAAACAAGAGAGGATATTCTGCCAGGGCGGCAAAAGCAGTCACGCTTGCCTTTACGTTACTCAACTTCGTAACTTGTGCGACGACAAGTGGCACAGTTTCAAAATTATGCAACAAAGAAAGGGTTTACAGCAAGAGGCTTCACAACCTCAAGTGGCAGACTATTTGTGTTACCTACGCCAAAACAAACATTTAAAAGGTTCAACGATATCAACATATCTTGCCGCTTAGTTCTGTAATCACCATGAGAGCGGGTGTCAAATTGACAAGATCTCCAGAGTTACTGGCCTTACTACGAGCTTTCCGATTGGAGGACCAAAGCGGAAGTTCCACGCCCAGCTTGGGATCTGAATGTAGTGTTACAACACCTCACGAAAGTGAGGTCTATGAACCTTTGGAATCGACAAACTTTGAATTTCTCTCACAGAAAACACTGTTTCTGCTATCGCTAGCCACAGCAGCAAGAATGTCTGAAATTCAGCTCTGGATTACGAGAGGATACAGTTTGATGACAATCATAACACAGCGCACCTCGGATTAAGATGGGATTTCATCGCCAAAAATCAACTGCCAGGTCAACCAGACAGATTATTCCACATCCGGCTATCCTCTATTCTCGGATCACAAGATACGAGACCTATCACTGTGTCCGGTAAGAGCTCAAAGTTTATTTACTGACGATCCAAAACAAGGAGAAGATTTCTCAAACGTTTATTCATCCCCTTATAAGCCTCTGAATCAAACAGAAGTGTCACGGACCACAATATCTATTTGGATAAGGACTGTCATTCTCCGTGCCTACAAGGCAGCAGGCTTGGACCCACCAACAGCATCAAATCCACATGAGATCAGGGCACTGGCCTCTACCCTCTTCTACACGGTAACTGTTCCTTGAACACGATTATGGAAGGATGCTATTGGAAATCTAACATGGTATTTGCTAATCACTACCTGAGAGATATCACTACAGAAGATGTCTCTGGCATTCACCATTTCGGACCACTGGTCCTCGCTCAGCAACTGACAGTCCCTCGTAGGCGTTAAAATATTATCCTCACAAGATTCATATGTATTTTATACATACTCATCTAGCTTATAACTCTACGGAGTTTTAGGGCTATGTATATATGTTCAACTTAAGTATTCAACCTTAAGCATATACTTTGGTATAGTCAAGTTCAGTGCCTCTATCAGAGTCACCTATATATATATATATAATTTATATGTATTGTTCAATATATTCATAATGTAATTCCCCTTTAATGGCTTTATATAAACCTATGGTTTTCTTTATACAGGAAACATCCTAAATCTAAGCCTTCATGAAGTTCCCGTGAGGGAATATTACAGTATATCTATACAAAATCACTAATTATAAATCCAAAGTATTCTGTTACCCACCTCCGTTCGTCCGTAGGATGCTACAAGCAAAGAGCATGAGTCAGGATAAGGAAAAATATGTAATTTTTAGAGTAAAATTGATATTTTATACTTATCCTGACTCATGAGGTTAGCCCTCCCATCCTCCCCACATAACACTTTGGATTTCCCTGTAAATTCAAGTGTTGGGCTCGCTAAATCAGGAGAGAGTGGAGCACATGGCCAGAGGGTGGCGACACCTTTCCCGCCAGGGGAAACAAAGGGGAGCAACTCGTGGTGAGTACCAATTAGTGATTTTATTTTGAAGGGAGCTTCAAATAAGGAGATACAAGTGTTCCACTATGTTCGCAAGAAGAAGAAGACAAGCAAAAGAGCATGAGTCAGGATAAGTATAAAATATCAATTTTACTCTAAAAATTACATTTTTATTACTCGCCCATGGTAGATACTGCAGTGTAGTTTTTTTACAGCAATATCACACAAGTGTAATACCGCTAGACGTGTGACATCATAATGGTTAAGTTAATGTTAATCGTTATGATGTCTCAATGCCTCTGTCACATACCTCTGTCAGGGTAATAGACCCTGCTTGAGAGTTATAAACAGAATACTAAACTCACTTCTGTGAAATACCATTTCGCTCGTTTGATACCAAATGATTTACTCTTTAATAATAACAATGGTATTATATGGAAGGTCATTTAGTATCCTCTATCATAGAGGATACCATATGACCTTCCATATAATACCATTGTAGTCTATGTTCATTATGTTTGTTAGTGGAACTGAATCATAGTACAGGGGGACCTTGTACATGTACTGGCAGTGCCCCACCTTTGCAATAGATATTTTTCTGTCCTAATCATTACCCTGCTACAAAATCTGTTGTCCTCCCTTATACAGGTGGTGATGAAAGATTCATTGCAAATTGTGAATCTGCTGACTTATTCATCAGTTGGATGTTGCTCTAATCTTGTATTCACAAGAACCAAACATTTTGATTGCATTCTAGTGTGCTTTATTACGTCCTCTGGCAACTGAGAAAATAACCCCACTTCTATATGCCAGTTCATGGTGTTTCACATGCATCGATCATGTGGTTCTAATGTAGTCTAACTGTATTTCATTATGGATATGCATTTGGTCACTGCTGTGGTTGGGTAATTCCAACAGCACAATTAATTTTGTACTAAATGTCATTGTATTCACATAGCTATAAACAACATTAGAGCAAATACCCATGTTTGCAACTATATGATTTTTTTGTCTTGTGTATGACTAGCAACATATCTCTTTGGAAATTAACTGTGATAACAAGAACAAGTTCGATCCATCTTCTTCCTCTGTGAATGTCATGTGGTGTTATGATAGTATTTTGATCACAGACCAAAGACATTGACATGGACATAACATATCTCTGCTGATAGATAGGTCTTTATTCATGAAGAATGTAGGCCTTGGGCCCATCATGTGCATACAGATGGTCAGTCAGCATGAGTCCTTCAAAAGCAACTTGCAGAAAATATATCAAGGATTCTGTTGATCCCAAAAGCATATAATATTTGTTATGTATAGGGTATGATATGAATTTAGAAGGTATGTACTTCCCATGCAGTGTTTTATACTGGACACAAACCATCAAAAAATGGTATTCATCTTCGAAGCCTTAAATCTATAGAAATATGAAAATATCTGCCTGTTTCTGTTTTGAGCCCACAGGAACTGAAATTGCGCCATGGCCATGCAGAATTTTGTAGTTGTTAATTGTTTGAGGTGTAATTTTGTTGCAAAGGCAGTGTTTGCTCTTGGCATAAATATTTAGGAGTCATCATGACTTCCAAGCGTCATGAGACGGTGTCATGGACAATGTTTTTGGGAGTCAACTTCAGTTTGGAACTTTCATCAAGACATCAACTGTGATTGTTTAATAACAACAAAAACAAAGTAAGACAGGTCAGGTATTTAATCAGCACTGAGCAGTTAACTGGCAAACATTTAGTTTTAGAAGTTTAGATTATCTGAACTAAGGACCCAGTAGCATTGCGACAACAATGACGCAACCTTTAAATTCGTATTTGAGATAATTTGTGCGTCAAATACGCAGGTTTTCTGCGTCATGGCAAACAATGCAAAGGTACATTTCAGGGACTATCAAATGAAGACGTTTGTCCTTTGTTGTCAAAGAAAAGGAAGCTTTCCTCATACTTGGAGCTCTCTAAACGCGTGAAGTCCTACTCTCACTCTCCTACGATGTCTATAAATCAGAATCTTAAAAGCAAATCCAAGTCTAAGTTACGTTCTCATCGGAGAAGTTATATCTTGCCGCCATTATGGCTTTATTATCGTCATTTAAACAAGATATAAATGAATCAGTCAAAATTCTTAAGTATTCAGAGGCAGCTAGATCAGACAACTGATCCTATTAGCCAACCTTCCATGAGTCTGTACTGCAAAACAGATCTATGGACAGTTGACGTGTAACACCATGTCAGTTTCAAAATAGAAATAATGTGTCAACCCAGAAATCTTTATGCAACAGAATTTCGTATACAACCAACAACAAAAAAAATGTTAGACAATTAACAATGGCGTCAAATTTAATTTGCTACGTTTACAAATCAATACAGTGGCAGTACTATTTCAATAACAGTATGAATATAACAGCAGTGGTAATAGTAGTACATTTAGTGGTAATGATATTCACCAAGCAGCAACAGTGGTCATGTTCCAAAATTGGCCACGGCTGGATATCCTGAGTTAAAAACATTATCCTCACACAGACACCAGTCTTAATGCAATGTGAGATAAGAGACCCATCAGCTTTCTGGTGCTGGTTATTGCTCACAGTAGCCAGATTGATTTAGAAACACAGTGCGCTCTGCCTCCATGTTTAGTGTAGTAAAGTACACCTTTAATGTGACACACTCATAACATTGTCCAAACAAAACGGGCACCGATTAATACCACAATCAAGATGATTGAGGATACTTCCTGTTGAGACACACATGGGAGTGTCTTGTTTACATACATGAATATCGATTAGTCTCCCAAGGTCATTGATAATCGCTGATGCAAGTTAGATCGATCAATTGACTGATTATTCGATTAATCGCTTCAGCACTACCACTTTCCTACTGAAATATTTTAAATATCTTCCAGAAAGCTAGAGAATGATAAATTGATGACTGATTATTGTTAAAACAAAATGTTATGAATTACAGATTGTTTCACTTAAAATTACACTGCAACATGAAAACAATGATGAGGACTTCTGTTGAAAATCTGAAGAGTTTATAGTGTGATGAAAGCCACAATACAGAATGTTTCTGGTATTCTTGGAATTATTAACTGTGATAACTGTTTGAAATCTGTAAAGGCATCCTGAAAACACCACTTTAGTTAAATGCACTCAGTGTTAAATCTTTGATAGACATTTAAACGTTGGTGGAACTTGAAAAATGGCATATTTTGTGGATAACAACTTCTTTGATCTTTCTAACCATTATTCAAGGCTTGTTCTTTTCCCTTTAGGAGTTAAAAGCGCATTGACATGTTCAGTCACTAATGCATATGATTCATCAAAGTAGGATTCATGTGCTTGGACAAAGATAACGATATAACAAGGAAGCCATTGGTATTAATGGAAGATAGATAATTGGATACATTGAAGAAGTAGTAATGGGCCTGGGTTTTGTGATGAGGAACTAACTGCGGTAACAAACATACAGTTATTATGAGATAGACAGTAAATATGGCAATTTACCATGTTTACAGTTAATGATATATGGCTAAAGCATACGACTCAATGGATAATAACTTTGTGTTTATTGACAAGAGTGACGTTTCGGTGTAGATTCTTACACCGTTATCAAGCTAATAGTGGTTGAAAAATGTTAAAACTCTGTAGACACACTGGGTTGGTCTTCCATGGTTTCCCTGAGCATACTCATGGCTAGCTTCTTTCTTTGAATTTTAATAATTTCTTTAAGTTTCCTTTTCCAGTGGTTGATGTTTGAATGGAGGGGTTGGTTTGTTTTGTCAGAAAATACTGTTGTCACGATTGTTGATGTGATTTAATGGTCAAAAAAGAGAGGTGTTAAGTCATATTTGGCAACAGAAGTCTTGTGTTCTTGTATTCTAATGGTGTGTCATAACTCAAATGTGTTTGATTCCACAATCATATGAGATCTCATACTGAACATCCTCAGTGGTGTGAAGGGGACTGTGTGAACCTTTACAATTGGCTTTTGGGGAATTTCTATGTGTCTTGTCAGAGGTACATGTCACCTCCATAGTTTAACCAAATGTAATGTTGGAAGACATGACACTGGAAGTATATTGGTTTTCTTTCTTGATTTCTGCATTTTTGAAAGAAATGACACTAAGGCGTTTTCCCTCTTCTTTTAAAAGTACTTGCAAACTCTTTGATTGTTTGGAACTGAACATCAGTAGTTGTATGCTTAGGAAATATATACACTCTCGTAACCTTGTTTCATGGATATAAGGGAAGTGCAGAGAAAATCATTTTAAATGCAGGATTACATTTTGTATACTCACTGATTATTGTATTCAATTCATTGATTCAGCAAATTGAAAATGCCTAATATTCCACTCGTGAATGAAACGTTTGTTTACCGAAGTCATTTGCAGTCATCACCCATTCGTGTGCATACAAAATGTGACGTAACGTTGTTTTGTGGATTACGTAGTCGGTTACAATATATCACTATGTACGACGGCCCATTGCAGTAAGTATTGACACTTAGGAAAGCACACGACGAGATGTGACAAGGTTGGTGCCAACGGTATCTTTTGTACTTGACATTTTGTAAAAATAGAATTTGGTATTAGTTAGGGCTGTAACGATTCACTCGCATATTCGGTGAATCGAACCGTAGCCCTTCAATTTGTTCAATTGTTATTCGTGGTCACCAGAACCGAATATTAACGAATATTTACGATTTTTTTAAGGGAGCATGTTTTACTTGAACCCTTGTGTACTTTTGGAAAGTGAGATATGCAAGGATGGAATACGTACTAGCATTGCAGTAGCGCAAGTCATGTTAGTTTGCGAAGGCCGCACATGGTACTGTCGACTATAACTATTACATGCCAAATTTGAGTGTCATGAGATCACTGGTTATTGGTGTGACAAATCAAAACTGTCAACAAGGACGTTCCATATTGTACATCAATCACTTAACTACAATATTGTATTCGTGAATAATTATTCGTATTCGTTGCCCAATATTCATGATACGTATCATATTCGCCACATAGTGTATTTTGCAGCCCTAGTATTAGTGGCATTAGTGATATTGGGCTATTTATCTCAGTGCTGGACAATTATGTACGTGTAATGCAGATATTTGGCACATTTTTGTCAGCGAGGTGTGGCATTGCGTGTATATCTGTACTGATTTGTGATGTCATATGAGACTTCATTTACAAGATAGCATAATAATTACCGCGATCCACCAATCAAGGTTATCCTCGAATTTAGCTTACGGTTCTGTATATATATAAATAAACATATTAGTTTACAAACTGATTACAAACTTCTCTTTTTGTTTCAGATTTCCCAATTCAGAGGATATGCAAGAGCGAATAAGATGACATGTAACCAGACTCATTGATAAACATTGGATAAATATGGTCCGAGTCACAAACCGATATAAACTCTTGATCCCATAATGTGTGACAGGAAATACTTCTGCCCACGACTACTTGATTATATTGTTATAACTGGTAGTCGGCACCCCAACCATAACAACCATGTTGCCCAGACTCCTGAACTACTCCGCCGCTATCCCCTAGAGGATCACAAAGATTTCCCCTTACCAACAGATGTCATCTTCTTCTGCCAGCCTGAAGGATGCATCAGCGTGGGACCAAAGCGAATGAGCCTCCGTGAGACAACATCTTTTGTCTTCACACTGACAGAAAAGGATTCGGGCATTGTCAGATATGGCATCTGTGTTAACTTCTTTCGTCCATTTGAAAAAAAAAGTTATTCTTCAGACTGGCAGAAAACCGATAGATTGAATCTTTCTATAGGTAGCACCAACTCAACAGATATTGTCAGTTCCGTTGAATATGAGAAACCAAAGTCACCAAGGACAAAACGGAAATCAAGAAGTGCAAGCCGTGTCCGCAACAACACTCTGACATCATTATGTATTGTTAGTCATCACCCTTTCTTTTCCACATTTAGAGAATGTTTGTTTATACTAAGGAGACTGATCGAGGCTTGTCATGACAGAAGTTGTACCAAGAGGATTGGCGGATCAAAGGCACTGACCAGGTGAGCTTTCTTTTTGTCAGTTACACATCTCTTTTATTCATTCTTTTATCGAAACAATTCCAGTTTGCTGCATTTGTTTTTCTAAATAATTTTCCAGTTCTGACAAAAGCTATGGGAACTAAAGATTTATGGGCATGGCTGGTTACTGCAGAATCTTTTATCACATTTTCTCATGATGTGTGGCATGTCTCAATGTTTTGCTGGTGAAAATAACCAGTTCAGGCTGCTTTTTGTATGATGAATAGAAGCCATACTCTTGAAATCTCTAGTCTTGCTAGTTCTTATTTAGAGGAAACAGTGAAACTTGCAGTTTGTACATTATGTATGCATTGGTACAAGCTACATAATGCATGCATTGATACAAGCTATATGTGTTAGACATGTGAATGTAAGGTGAGTGTTGTATAACTTACACGAAGTGTGCAAAAACAGAGATCTTGAGTCTGAACCAGGTTGTGTGACTGAGAGCAACTTTAGTATGTCATTCACGCAAAGCAACTTGTGAAGCATGTCTTTAAGCCTTAAATGTTCCATTCTGGAATCAAGGTAAGCTTCTGTACTCCTGTACCGAATGAAATTTTTTAACATCATTTTACAATTGTTGTGGAGGTTCAGTGCAATGTTAGCAAGTAAGTTGGTAGTTTCACCATTTGTCAGTAGATTGTAATAAAAAGTTAATCATCCAAACCATGTTGTCATTAGTTAGATATATGTGATCTGTTTCATAGAAAGGGACCAAATGTCGCCAACTATTGAAAATGAGTAAGGCATATTTTTTTTATATAAAATCAGTTCTGAACACATGGAACATAAACTTATATCCAGGCACATCTCTAAGAACACACTTCATGGCAACATCCTATGTCATATGTGTAAATGCACCATGTAGTGTCTCAGGTTTAGGCAGTACAGGGAACCATTGTCATTCATTTGATGTCCACAAGTCTAGATAAGCTGTGTATCTGCGTAAAACTTGTGATTGAAATTTCCAAAATATGTACTGAAATATATCTGTATCGTGCCAAAATACGCAAAAGGATGTTACAAAAACGCTTTGGTTAGTTGTTGGCCAGCTGATTTACTGGTAAAAAACAAATGCATAACAGAAAGTAGCTACTAGTAACTGTCAAATGTTACGAGAAGATCGGGTAGATAATCAATTTAATTTCACTATGGAAGTTGTAACTGTGCACTTTTTGAACTACAGAGAAACAATCGCGCAAACGCAGCTAGTTAAGTTTCCATGGTCATTTTTCAATAAACAATGTGATGAAATGAGGCTATGCTGCACTTATTGTCAGTCGGCAAAGATAAGTTTGTGCCTTACAAGTGTGGGGGCAAGTGGTAGTAGGCCAAGTATTCAGATGTCTAACCTTACTAGACATAACATGTCTTTCTCTTTAAACCATGTTAATGTCTGAAGTACAAACAATTGGCTAACATTTGTTAAATTACTGACTTAGAAAATAACCACATTTTGAAAAAGGGTGGGTATCGGAAAAATTGAGTACCCACTGAAGATCATTAGTACCCATGATAACAGACACCATGGGTAGAATACTCGGATTGGAAAAAGCTTATCTAGAGCGCTGGATGTCAATGCAATTATCCAGAAACACAAGTTTCGTTAGATATGATTCAAACAGGTTGTCAATTTTATCAGCTGTGTATCTTTGAGCACCTTCACTGACCATTAGTGTTCTAAATGCAACTGGATGACTCGAAGTATGTTCAAGTGTTGTTGCGTCAAGGTTCAGTTCACCGGAAAAATTACAATATCCCCATAGAATGTCGTTTGAATTCATAAGAGAGTGCAATTTTGTTCACATAAGACAACATTAGTCACCAGTGCATCAGTGTCCAAACATTTGAGTATTTGTATGATTATAGTTCTGTTCAAAGCCATCAATTTCAACTGTTAAAAACAGTTATGTAAAATATCCCCTGGTTTGAACAAAGAACTAATTCAACCAACCTTTTATGATAGAAATTAATCATTAGCAGGGTTATTTCCCTTCTCATCTTGTGACCCCTTTATCTTGCCGAAAAATAAAACATGAAGCTCACAATTTCCGAAAGGTGGTCTCTTTGTATGGAACAGGTCACATATAGCTTCTGAATCCTCAGAAATCTCAAAGATGTGTTGTTACTTTGTTCTGCAGGGACACGGTGTGGGGTGTGTTGACAGGAATTTGTAGTGACAGCATCTCGTCACTTGTGATGCACGAGGTGCGGGAGATTGAGACATGGATCCTGCGCCTGCTTAGTGCCCCTGTCCCTGTACCTGGAAAGACGAGAGTAGAGGTCAGTAGTGCTTTCCTTTTCACATCTGATGGAAGGGTCCAACATTTGGAAGAGAATAAGCAGAAAATATACATGTGTTTGTTGTAGGAGTTGGATGATACTGTGATTTTTCACACAAGTGTTCTGAATATTTTTAAGATGATTTTTGTTTTGAAACAGGTGTTGTGTAACCAGTAGGAAGTTATCCAACCAAACTAGGTTATTCAATGATAGTGACATCATAATGCCAAACTGCTTTTTGAATCAGTTGTTTGAGTGCAAGTGACTTTTCTGTTGCCACCTCAATATTTTAAATGTACATCATAACTCCATTCAAGCAGTTTTTTACCCAAAATGTCAACCAAACCAAACATTAGGTTTGTGGATAATTAAAATTCAATTTCGGTGTCCTGGGGATTAGTAATATTTTTCAACTGAATATTTGTAACTGTTTATTTTCTCTTTAAAGTAGTCATGACAGAGTTATGTCCCTTTCATTTTGTTTACATCTGGCATCGTCAGCTTAATTTGTCATCATGGATTACAGTCTTAATGTAAATGACTTTGTTTCTAATGATGGAAAGGACCGGGGAAGAGTGGTATCAATAATTCAGCCTTAAGGGACATACAGACTCTACAATGTGAAACTGCTTTTAGGAGAAATTTGGCAAGTACCTCAATTTAGATGTATGAAAATAGCTGAGACTCCAAGTAAGCCATTGTCACCATCAATGTCAAAGCTGTCAATTCCTCAGGTTGATCTACCCTCTGAAGTGCTGAGAAATTTGATGAATGATGACTATTTCTAAGAGCCATACACTTATGACATTGATACCTTTGTCACTGACAAAAGAAATGTTAATACAGTAAAAACAAAACAATATGCGACGTGAAGCATCTAGGATCGTTCATGGAGAGCAAGGGGGATTTACATCCTATTGGAACCATCGCCAAACATGAACTTTGTGACATTTTATGCTCTTTGTTCATTAGTGTGATTAAAACTGATGGCACAAACTACGAGCCCTCATCTTTGGAGTCAATGATTTCAAGCCTTGACAGGCTACTGAAATCAAGGAACTACAGTGCATCGCTGTTCAGTATCGCTGCATTTTCTAAGCTAGCTGATATTGTGAAAACAGAACAAAAGGTTCTTAAGAGTGATTGAAAAGGTAACTTACCTAAGCATTCAGAATCCCCGTCTGATGATGTTACCAAACATTTTCAAACCAGACAACTTGGAACAAGCTATCCTGAAGCTATTTTGAATTCACATTGGTGGTTTAATACTACCCTCTTTGGAATCCGTTGTGCGAAGCTGCACAATGACATGAAGTGGAATCATGTCTCCTTGAAGGCAAACCGGGATGGAACTGAATTTCTTGAATTTCAGTAAAGACAGTCCAACACTTGCTAGGGTGACAGTAAAAATGGTGTTTGAAATGTAAGTTTTAAAGCTTGGGCTTTTGATGATGAAAGTTGTCCGGTTTCACTATTCAAGCGATATGGCAAACTCCGACCAGCTGGATATTCACTCCCTGACTCGCCGTTCTTCCTCGCCACCAACAAGCGTCTGCCATACATCCTTGGTTTAAGCAACAACCAGTTGGAGTTAACGAACTGGGCTCCTTCATGAGACGAATGACCAAAATGCAGGATTAGAAAACCAATGGTTTACTATTCACTGAGGTAGAAAGTATTTTGTTGAAGAACTCGCTCATGGCAACATTCCCCAAACAGAAATAATGCAAAATATCAAGGAACAGAAACATCTAGAGTATCAACAACTACACAAGGACCTTGAGTCAAATGTTGAGCCATCAATCCACTTCTCTCGCACTTGTCGGGTTACGTCAAAATGACAGCAGTCTCCCTTCCACTGCTGTTGTCAACTTGGCTACCCAGAGCAATCAGACAATTAGCTACTGGACTAAAGCGTTAGTCGGGTTACGTCAAAATGACAGCAGTCTCCCTTCCACTGCTGTTGTCAACTTGGCTACCCAGAGCAATCAGACAATTAGCTACTGGAGTAAAGCATTAGTGCAGTCCATCTTCACTGCCCCTATCTATGGAGGTACCATCAATGTAAACCTCTTTGGACCAGAAAAGAAAACGAGACTTGATGACAATAAACTTCTTAAATCTAAGTCGACTGAGTCGGTGTTATTCTGTTCACAGCAAGTCATCATTGTTTAGCAGTGACACGTCCTGTGTTTGAGTGACGAAGTTAGTGTTCAGTGACTGAGAAATGTAATTACTTGTAACCTGTACACCAATCTATTTGAAAATGCAAATTTAAATTTTACTCACTATTGACTTTCCTGGTGTTTTCACAATGAAAACTAGACCAATCATTTATGCATATTCTTGAGCCAAAAGAGATAATGTACGCCACTGTTACTTTGTATTATTACGCGTAAATGTCACTCATCGTTTTTTGTCCGGTTCTTTAAATACACTGTTTTCCCGTCCTGTATGTAATAAATAGATCACAAAACTATAGTCTGTTTGCAGTGAAAACGTACCGATGAATGTCATTTTAAACCAAAAAGTAAAATACATAAAGTGAAATTAAGACTGCGAATCCTCATGATTTTACCTTGCCAATTGAACATTTAAATCTCAGAATTTTATTCGACTTAGGATAAAAGTTGTTTAACAAACAATCATAGTTTCACATGGCTATTATTGGTTTGTATTACAAGGGGTATGCACATCAAATTAAACACCGAAAACGACAAGGGTTGTTATAAGTTAACGCTCTTCGCGTACCGCACGTGCATTTGTTTCACAGTTCCAACTACTGCGCTTACCCCTTGTAATACAAACCAGTAATAGCGATTTGAATCTATGATTTTCCATATTCAATACATCCACTCGTTCTGTAATCTCTATGTACCAAGAAATTTACACACATGAAATTTAGAGGTTCAAGAGATTTGACTCATTTTGAGGGTATATAGAAAATCCACCTTGTGCTTGTGACAACGTTTTAGAAATGTTGCTTATGGTGAAGACTGCCGCAGAGAAAAAAATTACAACTTGTGACTATATTTAGATGATGGAGGGTAAAAAAAATCAAATATTATAGATCAACTTATTCCTGATGGTTTTGGTTTTGTTTGGCTGTCACAAACAGTTAGAGACAATAAATCTTCATAAATGATGAAAGTATTATAGTAATTATCCTTATGTAATATTCCATATTATTCCGAAGTATGTAATGTTTCTACTAACCTACTAGTCACCTGCTTTAGTCTGACTGGTTCATGACACATTTCATTTGGGGACTTTTTTAAACAATAAGGAAATGATAGCACTACTTTTGGTGTTGCATGTATTGCCTATACTTTATGATTAACTGTCTTAATAACTGAGTTATCCTGGTATATCTTTGGTTGGATAATCTGGTGATATTCTCATACCAGGCGTGTTCTCTTGGGACAGGTGAGCATCCTACCAAAGGACCTGCAGCCACCCATACTGTTTGCCTTACCAGACCACACACGTTTTACACTCATCGACTTCCCTCTTCACCTGCCTCTGGAACTACTAGGAGTGGACACATGTCTCAAGGTGCTGACTGCAGTCATACTGGAACACAAGGTACATTGACACATTTTAGTCTCTTCATGCTGATTCAAATTGCTGCCTTGCATTTGGTAATTATCTCACTCTGTGTCCTGACAATAACTTGGCCACATGTTCATGAAATGTGAGCAAATTTGATACTTGGATAGTCACTTATAAGTGGCAGGTTTAGTTTGATAAGCATCTGAATTGGTCAGCATTGGTCAATCTTACAAGAAACAGTGATGAATAACAATTGTACTTACTTGAACAGACTTGTTGATCAGTTCCAGACAATCTCTTAAAATTTAAAATTTATTTTAACATTAAGGTCAAGTTCAATGAATTGTTGGCAAATATCATAAAAACTGAATGGGTAAATATACCTTGGGGCTTGTTTCTGAATATACTCAAATTGTTATGTTAACTTTATCAAATACAATGGTAGAAATACATTTAAGGGCTAACTTAGTGAATAAGTTGATTGGTGAAACCGAAGTTGATCAAAAGTGAGATACATCCTCATGCACAATTAAGCAGCACATATTCAGTTATAGTTTTGAATTAGAGATCCACTTTCTAAGCAAGTTGTTTTCTCAATCACATGATTGATATCAGTATAGTTTATAATGTGTGTAATTATGTCGCAAATGTTCCCTCTGGATTATGTTTGCCTTTTATCTGTGGGTACCACTGAGACATACAGAAATGGAAATGAAAAAATAAACTGCAGTCCATTTCTCTCAAAAGCGGACTCATGAATTGCAATCTAACTTGAAAACTAGTAAGCATATAATTCTTAATGCAACGCTGATCATAATCAAAGCATCAGACCAACTCTATAAGTTTTTTGCAGAATTTATGACCTTGAAATAAAAAAAGTTGTTTAACAAACGAGTTACAATTGTCCACTTTTGAGCCAAATGGACTGTAAGTCTTGTTCGTTAGAATATCGCTGTTTACTTTGCCAAGAATTATCTAGGGAAAACTGGATTAAGATGGACGCTAATTATTCTTTTTCTCAGTAAAAGAATTTGTCCTAATGCTCGAAACCTTCAAAATGTACCAATTCTTCCCGATCTACTACGATTTCCACCAAATCGGGAATCCAAAAGCAAATCTAAGGCTAAATTGCGCTCTTCCTCGGGACAGTTAGATCTTGCCGCCATTACAGCGTTATTCTTGTTATTTAAGTATGATCTTAATGCCTCTATGAATAAGTCCCTGGCAGAGTCGAGAGTTACGGAACGAGGCAAAATTCATAAGAATACAGCGGCAGGTGGATTAGACAGCAGACCCACATAACCAGTCGGCTGTGAGCCGTATGATGCTGGCTACAGCCGCACAAGCCCTACCGTCCGTTTGGGTAGCAGCCGCTTGTGGTTGACCCTACTATCATGAAACCCGCTTGGCAGTCTGCCGTTATCCGCAGGGATGGGACAGAGCTGTAAGAGCCCAACGGGATTGAGCCAGTGGACTGTGGTCAGGCCATGTTCACGGAGACAGCCCAGAGAGTAAAAGCAGTTACCATGGCAGGTACGACAGGCACGGGTGGTGTGGCTGAAGTTTAGCGGACGGCAGCCGCGGGCCATGGGTGGTCCGTGTGATCGATCTACTGGCTGTTGTGGATCACTATCACAAGGGCTTATACCCCCTTGCCTGTGGGGGTCAACTATTGATATTCCTGGACAATTAGAAACAGATCACCTCAGACAGTTGGATTTTTTCAGTAATAGAGCAGGGTTACATCCTTCCTTGGGACAGTGGCTACCCTGGCGATAGAGCAGTTACTAGAGAAGAAAGCAGTAGTCGAACCGTCCACCCAAGACACATCGAAGGGTGTCTGTTCTCCTGTTTTTCTGGTACCAAAGAAAGACACAGGAGAGATGTGCATGATCATGATCTCATCACTCTCAACAAGAACTGGGTGTTCACCCACCTGGGACTGATAGTTCATTCAGACAAAATCCGAAATGACACCAACACCCAGGATCAAGTTTTTTTCAGCGATACTAGATGCACGGGTATGCTACATCTATCCACCGCCAGAACGTTGGACAAGATTTTCCGGCTTCTCAGTTCCCCTCCAGTGTCTATACGTCCTGGGCCAGGATCCATCAGCGAGAATCCCAGATTTGGATACATCAGCACAGATTTTACGATCTAGTGGCACTCATAACCTTCCCAGAGAGTCAGAGAAGAACTTCTATGGTGGACAAAGGATACAAGCAATCTTTAGGGGGCTTCCATCCACTTGCCCTGGTTTTAACCATATATCCAGATGCATCAACAATGAGCTGGGGTGCTCACATGGAACATCTTCAGGTACAAGGCCAGTGGACAATAGAAAAGAGCATGATCCTCATCAATATTTTGGAGATGTTAGCAGTAGTCAAGGCACTCCACCACTGGGCTTGGTTTCTGCACAGGAAGAGCATTATGTTGGCAACAGACATCTCTATGTAGGTAGCATATGTCAACAAGCAAGGAGGGACCAGATCTTATCTTCTCCAGGTAACCCAGCAGCTGTTTACGATGACGGATTTTATGAAGTGCTTTGTCAGAGCTCAACATATCCCTGGATGAGTGAACATCTCTCTGTCCAGGCCGGATCGGGTGATCACAACAGAATGGACTTTACACAGTGACGCTTTCAACGTGATTGGAGAGACCTGGGAAGTTCCCACACGATAGATTTGTTTGCGACTTGCCCCAGCAATCATCTACCAGTTTATGTCAGCCCAGTACCGGAACCATCAGCTTAGGCAGTGGATGCAATGACAATATCCTGGGAGAAAATGACAGCCTTCCCTCCATTCAAACTTATCCCAAAAGTCTTAACGAAGATTTACCCACACAACTGTGTAATCTATCTAGTAGCACCAGCTTGGCTGACCAGATCGTTGTACACGATACAACTTCGTTTGCACGTGTGAAACTATCTGCAGTTCACTCAAGCAACAGGGATTTGTGAGAGGTACTGCAACATTGGCCATAACTCAGTCGATCAGACCCTCTACAGCTTCCTTGTACAGTGGAACAGATTTGTCGAGTGGAGATGATACCGACAACTCCTTGATACTCTAATATCTATCCCACTGATTGCAGATTTTCTACTATATCACCAAGAAGAGACACCAAGAAGGTTGAGCATAGTACCATCGAAGTGTATAGATCTGCCATTGCTTCAGTATGTGATATGCAGGGACATGCAGTAGGCTCTAATAGCTCTCTTCACAAGCTGATCAGATCCTTCCAGATTAATGATATTTCTGAACCAGCAGTCTTTCCTAAGGGGAAATTAGCCTAGTTCTTCAATCCCTGTAGAAAGCACACAACGAGCCAATGAAAAATACACCACTAAAGTTTCTGTCCTTCAGGAACAATTTACATGTATTGTTAGTAATTGTGAATAAACTTACCTCTGGATTATGGGGTCCAGGTCCCACCCTACCTCCCCGCTATATATTGCAGAAGATGGTTCAGAACAATCATGAGGATTTTCAAACAACCACGCTGTGATGTCACAGCCAAGGGAGATAAACACTTGACTACATAGACATACCACTAAGAATAACTCTGACTCAGTTTATTTATTTTTCCTTATCCTGACTCATGCTCTTTTGCTTGTCTTCTTCTTCTTGCGAACATACTGGAACACTTGTATCTCCCTAATTGAAGCTCCCTTCAATGTAAAATCACTAATTAGTACTCACCAAGAGTTGCTTCCCTTTCCGAAATGCTCGGGAAAGGAGGCGCCGCCTCTTCCCACATTCTTCACTCTCTCCTTCGCCCAGTGAGCAGGATGTGAGAGCGCCTGTGTCTCCCTACGGCACTATATCCTTTGATTATTCTTACTTAGTTACCTTTACAAGTCTCTTATAGAGGTTTAGCTAGTATCCTTCAACAATATGGTTTAATATTTATTCGTATTTACTCGTATTTACTACTGTTTATTCACGGGACGCCGTGATTGTTCAGTAGATTACGTTGATGAAAATCTGTACTGTTTGCAAGTTACGTTTTTCTGCTGCTGATCCGCATTTAATATGCCCTAGCCGTACTGTACCATGTTCTTTCAATTCAGGTTGCAGTTTTTGCAATAATTTATATAATTCTGCATTTAACAAATATTTACTTTGCGTCTTGTGACGCACAGCAGATAGGTCACGTAAGCTATATCCAGGCATGGATATGGGGCTGAATCCTTCTCAAGTCAACTGCTGTCGGATGATCCCCTCCCGTCTGGTGTTCCGCTGGAGTTCTCTTGGAGGAGAGGGGTGGGATGCAGTCCGCCGTCTCCAAGAAGCGACCTGCATCGCCAGACATCCAGTCGTCGCAGTCTAGACTAAGAGCGCATCTACATCTCAGCGCAGACTCTGCACCCCCAGGGCAGCGTCTACCACCAAGGGGAAGCCAGCGCAGACCGCACAAACTTTCTTGGCCAAGATTGTTCCCATCGCAGAACAGGGCCTGTATGATGAGCAGCCGCTCATCATTCCCGAGGTTCATCTCAAGAAACGACCGGTATCAGCTACAGTGATGTCAGCACAGATCCACAATCAGCTCGATGTATCAACGCTGATGACTGATGAGCTTCCCATGGGTCCCGTCACCACCAACGCAGACAGGGCAGCGTCTACAACTTCGCAGACGATGTATAGACACCATCCTCTACCCAGAGAAGGCTACACGCCCCTTAGATGACGACAACTCTACGGGGACGTCTGCGCAGACTACAAGAACTTTCTCTGCCGAGATTGTTCCGTTGACGGTACAGGGACTCTCCGATGATCAACCGATCATCTTCCCAGAGGTTCATCACAAGTAACGACCAGTCACCTTTGGTGACTTCAGCGCAGATCTCCACGGTACCCGAGGTATCTAGGATGACAACAGATGAGCGTCCTGTGGACCAGGTCGCTATCAACGCAGAAAGGGCAGCGCTACTACCACCGCAGACCTTCAAACCGGGGGACGTTATGCAGTAGATGATCAGCGTTACGGCCTGGAGAAGAAGTCACAGCCCACAACGAGGTCCCGAGCCTTTGCGAAGGTTCCAACGCAGACGTCGTCTCTGAGGGACCCTTCATCAACGTGACATCTGGCAGCAGATCTACACTACAGGCCAGCCTTCACGAAGGTCGACTCAACCATCCCCTGCGGCGGACATGGACGATCAGCATTCGCGAAGGAGGAATCGCCATCCCCGGATAAAGAATCGGACCACCAGCGTTCGCGAAGGACCAGTCGCCATCCCCCAGATGCGGAATCAGCATTCGCGAAGGCATTCGCAAAGGAGAATTCTTCCATCCCCTGATACAGAATTGGACGACCAGCGTTTGCGAAGCCGTTCGCGAAGGACCAGTCACCACTCCCCAAGTGTGACGCAGATGAGCCTTCGCGAAGGCATTCGCGAAGGACCAGTCACCACTCCCCAAGTGCAGACGCAGATGAGCCTTCGCGAAGGACGTCAGCTACAGTATACAAGACATCTTCGTCTTATAGATCGTCGAGGGATTCACCAGGACCTTCGCGAAACCACAGGTCACCCTACAGGCACAGTTTGTCGGACTATTCACCACGCCGATTTCCACGCAGATCCCCACACAGGTCTCCGCGCAGGTCTACGTGCAGGTCTCCATGAAGGTCTTCACGCAGGTCGTCACACAGGTCTCCAGGGAAGCAGAGACATCGCAGTACTTCGTCTCTCAACTGTACGCCGCATGCCGTCTACAAGCCTGCGTGTAGGCATTCGCGCAGGCCATCTACAACGCAGAAACGCCGCAGTACTTACGTTCTCAACAGAACGCTATATGTCATCACCGAGCCTGCGCGAAGGTATTCGCACAGGCCATCCACAAGGCAGAGACGTCGCAGTACTTAACTTCTTAACAGAACGCTACTTATAGTCTACAAGCTGCGCGAAGGACGGCGCTATCTTCAGAGACTGTCAACAAATGAAGAGCCTAATAAAGGATCTTCAGACCGACTACCTACATCAAGGGCATCAACGACGCTTCGCAGATCATCACGGGAATCACCATTTCCGTATATATTGCCAGGTAGGCAATTCCGGACTACGAGACGATTATCTACATGCAAGGTGCCATACAGTCACACCAAGTCGACCACCACGCAGATCACTACGCAGATCGTCAAGGTTATTCAACTAGGACACGAAGTACCGTCATCCTAGAAGGGAAAAATCTTCATCGTTACACACTGAAGATAGGTAATACAGTGCAAGAGAGGTACTCTTGTCAGAATTCATCACTAGCTCGGATCTTCAGAAGGAATCCAGGACGGGATTCACATAGATTGGTATATCTACATTAGAAGATTCATGGCCTTATACAGATCTTCACCTTTGTACAGATCTGCAGACATTCTCAATGACGGGATTCAACAGCAGCCTTGCTACAGCGAGATAAATACATAATCGTCCACGATTCCCTGAGAAAAAAATTTACAAGTTCAGCATTAATTCTACAATTACGACGCTTCATTGATGTATGCAGTCTACAAGCTGACAACGTGAAAGTTCAATTGAGCCTATGTATAAGGACGATGGCATTATCTTCAAGACTGAAGTAGACAGCCTACCCAGCATCGATATTACGCGGCGAAATATTTCGCGCCCAAATATTCACGCGTTTACAATTTAACCCTCAACACACGTGGTCACTCGTGTAACTTCGGAAAGCTACGGACAAGACCGACGATTGATCAGATATCAACGACAGCACTAGATTCTACAAGGATCTTTTTCCTGCTACACCGGTGACATCACAGCGCGGCTAGCCTACAGAATCAAAATGCTTTGTTTTGATTGGACCACGAGGGACAACGCCCTGCACAGAGATCAAACGTAGTTCACAGATCAAAGCATGGGTTACAAGTGACAATAACATGTCAGCGAGCGAGCAACGCCTCCATTACAGTCCAGTTAGACTGGACCTTCGTGATTTGGCTGCCTTCATGGGGTTAGAGACCTCCCCTGTCATCATTAAAGACGAGGTCGCGGCAGCCAGGCGATTTTTACATAGTTTCAATGATGGCAGTTAAAGAGTCGGCCATCACTTCATTTCCTTACAGACACGGTAAGGGTGTCAAGATCGTAGGATATAGATACAAGTTCTTGTATCTCAAGCACTACTCTCTCCGTTTTTACTACAAAGTGGCGAAATCTGTTGGTTTTTCGCACGTCAGCACAAGACATGACATGCAAAGAGAATTAAAACTACGCCCACTACTGGTTTTCATGAATGTACAACCGGACGATCCGGACAGATTATTACCTCAGACCTCATCTACTTTGGTGGACCAGGAGGTCGAATGTTTGTGAAGGCATCTATTTAACAGAGCCGGAGTTCAAAACCCATCTCTATGTAGACGCGTCGCTCCAAGGTTGGGGAGCTCATCTCGCCAACCGGACGGCATCAGGGTTATGGAACCAGCAAGAGAGCAAGCTGCACATAAACATGCTAGAAATGAAAGCAGTAATCAACGCCCTACTACATTGGAGCACCATTCTACAGAATGCGCATCTAATGATTCACACCGACAACTCAACAGTGGCGTTTTATATAAACAAACAAGGCTCAACGAGATCATTGAACCTATTGACGCTATGCTTTCAACTGTTCGATCTAATCGACGATCTCAACATACATGTCAGAGCATGTCACATTCCTGGAGCCAAGAATGTACTAGCAGACGCACTCTCTCGGCCACATCTACCGTCACCGACAGAATGGATGCTCCATACAGAAATCTTTGCACAGATTATCAAGGAAATAGGAGCTCCGCTAGTAGATCTATTCGCCACTCGCTTCAACAATCAGCTAACAACATTCGTATCACCAGTCGCGGATCCACAAGCGTGGGCAACGGACGCACTAAGCATATCCTGGGAAGGCCTCAACGCGTACGCGTTTCCGCCACCAGCGCTAATTCCGTGGTTTCCCATTCTAATTCAAGAAATCAGACAACCAATACTACAACTACCAAAGCGCTCGAATCTACTAGTACATCCTCACACCAAACAAGCGCACGGAAACCCAGAAGCATTCCAACTTCACGTATGGACTGTATTAAAGGTCAAGTAACTAAGACGCCAGAGTTACTGGCCTTGCTACGTTCATTCCGATTGGAGGATCAGAAACAGAGATTTCGCGCTCCAGCATGGGATCTAAATGTAGTGCTCCAACACCTCACAAGTGAGGCCTATGAACCACTGGAATCAACATCGTTTGAATTTCTGACACAGAAAACATTGTTCCTGTTATCCCTAGCAACGGCAGCCAGGATGTCAGAAATTCACGCTCTAGATTATTAGAGAACACGTTTCGATGACAATCAAAACATAGTGCATATGGGACTGCGATGGGACTTTATCGCCAAGAATCAATTGCCAGGTCAACCAGACAGATTATTCCATGTCCCTGCACTTTCCTCAATTCTCGGACCTCATGATACGCTTGACCTATCATTATGCCCAGTGAGAGCACTCAAAATCTATCTACAACGATCCAAAACGAGGTGACGACAACTCAAGCGGTTATTCATCCCTCTATCGACAGCGACTCAGACCGAAGTCTCCCGTACCACGATATCGATAAGGATCAGTACTGTCATACTTCGTACCTACAAGGCTGCAGGACTCGACCCTCCAAGAGCATCTAATCCCCATGAAATCAGAGCACTGGCTTCGACACTCGCTCTACACGGAAATTGCTCGTTGAATACCATTATGGAGGGCTGCTTTGGGAAATCCGACATGGTGTTTGCTAACCACTATCTGAGAGATATCACCACCGAGGACATCTCAGGTATTCACCATTTCGGTCCCATGGTCCTCGCACAGCAGTTGACAGTCCCTCGTAGACGATGAGACATAGTCTCACGAGATTATTCTGTATATATCATACCAGTATTATCTAGCTTATAACTCTACGGAGTTTTCTGCTAATTATATACATATCTTAAGTCTACATTAGTCTTAAGCCCAGTACTGATGTTACATGTACATTGGGTCGCTTCTCCACTTTTGAGTCACTTTTATACTATTATTATTATTATCATATTATCTAAATATTGTAGTACCCCCATTTATGGCAGCTGGTAGAACTTATGTATTATAGCAGCAGGAATTATCTTAACCCTTTCAACACCGCAGGCCGCTTAAGTGGCCACAACGTTATGAGTCCCCAGACACCGGAGGCCGCTTTAGCGGCCAGGCAGTAGTCACGTCAAAATCAGACATAATTTTAGGAACCTACCTGACTTATGATTCATATATTAAATCTATCACATTTCACAATGTCTGAAAACACTTATTAAATTTAAATTTATCATATATTATCAGCAGAATTAAAATTATAAACTATTCTTCGCAATGTTCTTGAAAACAATGATTCTCGGACACATGCTTCGGCAGCGGGTCCACCATAACATTGTCAAAGAGCAAAGTAACGATGTTTCGAGGAATTCATTAAATAAATTGAATAAACTAATGAATAAAATCAACAACAACATTCATAAAAGTTGTCAAACGTACATATAAAATTATTATTTCCATCTTTTTGTGCGATCATGTAATGTAAGTCAAGTCACTGACAAGTGACATCCCGGCTCTCGCCGCCTCAATCTTCACTGCTCGGACACGATGTTTAATGCGAAAATATATACATGAAGCATTTTTGTCACAGGTCATAACCTACCACGATACGTCCAATAAGTTCCATAATTTACGTATAGGTAGCGATTTCTTGCTTAATATGTTCAAAATAGCATTATTTTACCCAAAACTTTCCTCTAAATCTAAAAGTTTTCGTTTACGAGGACGTCATCCATTGCCGTAATATGATTGGCTGCCTTAGGTCACGTGTCTCATTTTGACCAATCACGACCCTTATAGCAGACTGTAGCGAAAAAGCGTCATTAGAAACCAATTTTTATCCAATAAAATCGCTTCTTACAACTGTGAAAATACTCGTGGCAAGGGTTCAGTGATGTTGTTGATGTTCAGAGCTTTTCGAGCGATACCCGACATCAGACGATTAAGCCTCCCATGTTATTCATACAACGCTCAGAAAACGGAGGTATTTTCCGTTGTTATGTCATGTTACCGAGCGGAAAGCCACAGACATCGAGAAATAGGCGACCATACATATTATTTAAGAAATATTTTTATGATAGTTTTCTGATTACGTAAAAATGAAAATAGAAAAGAAAAAGGCACGGGCATGTTATGACATGTCACAAATGGAAAAAAATCGCCACAGTTTTTGCTTCTTTCGTGGTTTATCTGGACGTTATAAATGTAAGCTTGCGTTTTCATTAAAAATTAATTTTATTTAAGTTGTAGTTGTATTATTTGAATATTTATCAACAGTAGGATTAGATCTTTTAAATGGTGTATGGGATGTAGTAGCAATAACGTTTTACAAGCTTATAATTTCCTTCATAAACATAGGCTTCATCTATGACCTCAGAGTCTCTTGGAGCTCGGTGTCATGGCAGTAAATGCCTCTGGTTGACTGGTGTTGAAAGAGTTAATTACAGTGCCATTATGAAGTTCCCGTAGGGGGTTATTACATATATAAATCACTAATTATTTAAGTCCGAAGTATTCTGTTTCCCACCTCCGTTTCCGTAGGATTCTACAAGCAAAAGAGCATGAGTCAGGATAAGGAAAAATATGTAATTTTCTGAATAAAATTGATATTTTATACTTATCCTGACTCATGAGGTAAGCCCTCCCATCCTCCCCACATAACACTTTGGATTTCCCTGTAAATTCAAGTGTTGGGCTCGTTAAACAGGAGCGAGTGAAGCATGTGGGAAGAGGTGGCGCCTCCTATCCCGCACATTTCGGAAAGGGAAGCAACTCTTGGTGAGTACTAATTAGTGATTTTACATTGAAGGGAGCTTCAATTAGGGAGATACAAGTGTTCCACTATGTTCGCAAGAAGAAGAAGACAAGCAAAAGAGCATGAGTCAGGATAAGTATAAAATATCAATTTTATTCAGAAAATTACATTTTCATTTCCATTCTGTATGTCTCAGTGGTACCCACAGATAAAAGGCAACCTAAATCCAGGGGTAAATTTGCTAACAAATACTAGCAATACATATAACTGTTCCTTTCTGGTGGAAAGCTTTGGGACGTTTAGGAAAAGGTTGTTGATGGGGTTACTTCTGTTTTTAAATTTGTCATATCAACACCTAATCATTTTTTCAAGGAAATGTATTTGTAGAGCCAAGTAACTAAAGTTTAATTCTTGCTGTGTAATTTGAATTGCCGTGTATGTGTTTCAGGTTGTGCTCCAATCCCGTGACTACAATGCCTTATCTATGAGTGTGATGGCATTTGTGTCCATGCTGTATCCCTTGGAGTACATGTTCCCAGTCATCCCACTGCTGCCCACATGTATGGCATCAGCAGAGCAGGTGGGTACTTTACACACTTAGCCTGAACAGGCTTAGCTTTGAATTCTTTACAAACATGTCCAATCTTGGTCAAAACTCTTTTTGTCTTCCACACAGATCCAAGGTAAATCTCTGAAAAACAACAAAACCAAAACACCCCCACCCCCCACCCCCTCCCTCCCCAACCCCTCACCCTACCCTCACCTTACGCCCTCACACATACAGAGACAGACACACACTAACACAGACAGACAGACAGACAGAGATATATATGATCAAGCAAGCACACATGCACGCACACAAACTAATCAGTCCTATTTGTCTGTGTTTGTTGTAGTTGCTGCTGGCCCCAACCCCTTACCTGATTGGTGTTCCTGCCAGCTTCTTCCTGTACAAGAAGGACTTCAGGGTGCCTGATGATGTCTGGCTCATAGACCTTGACTCCAACAAGGTAAACAATTTACTGCCTCTTACACTTCACAGTAAATATAAATCCATGTGCTGTAAGGAGGCTATTTCTCCCTCATTATCAGATGAGTATGTTAAATTATTGTCTGATTGGATTTACGTCAGTATGGGAAGTCTCAATGCCAGATTATCATTTTATTTCTCATTTATGAATGTGTTCCACATTCTTGTAGTCAGTACTGGTGAAATCAGGATTGTAGCTTTCACATGGGATGTCATAACACATAATGAAACCATAAAAGTAACCACTGTTAATATATTGGTATTGCAATAGGTGTGGTGAAATGGGGTTAACGGTACATTCAAAAGAACATATTTTTTTACCAAGTAAATTGATTGCTTGTGTGTGTATGCCTGCCTGTACTTATGCTTTAATGTGACATATCATACCACTCTTTGATCTGGATACCCCACTCAGATATATAACACTGATTCTGAACCAACTGATCTTTGTTTTATCCCCTTCCTTGCAGAGTAACAACACTGAATACACAATGCCAATTTGGAAAAACAATAAACAATTGCATCTGTTATGGTGTGTAGAGATCGCCCCAAGTCTTCTTCACATTCAGCTATCTGTAAACAGTTGACAGATAAATAATCTTCCTTTTCCCAATGATTTTGCATATGTGTAAAGCAGAACAAATGGCATTCTTCTTTCCTGTGTGTTCTTGAGTGAATTTTGAATGCATGTGTTTCATGCACTGTGGACCCATGAAGGTCCAGGTTAGAATATTGATCTTCAGTAACCCAGGCGACTAACGGGATCGGGTGGTCAGGCTCGCTGACTTGGTTAACATATGTCATCGGTTTCCAATTGTGCAGATCGATGCACATGCTGTTAATCACGGGATTGTCTGGTCCAGATTATTTACAGACTGCCGCCATATAGCTGGAATATTGCTGAGTGCGGCGTAAAACTAAACTCTTTCACTTCGTGCACTTTGTGAATCAAATCTGTCAGAGGGTATCCAGGATGTTTGGGTCAGGCCTCCTTCAATCCATTTTGTGACTAGGGCTGGGACCAGGTAGATATTTTAGACCCTGGTAGTGGTAGCAAGGTAGCACTACACTACCCAGGTACCCGTTACAGCTTTATTTAGAGTAAATTCCCTAAGTTACGTGACAGTCATAGGGACTGAAATTCAAAAACATGGAGCCTGATCATATTTTATCCAAACTCCACAACTCAGAAAACCAAACACAACTTGTGCATTGCAGAACTGAGCTTTAGAGATGGTGGCACATCCTCTATGTAGAAATGCCTAGTTTCCAAACATCCGATATTTGATAGAATGGAATTGGAGGCTAAGGCCCATGGCTAAACCAATTTAAAAAGAAAACACACAGAAATTGAAATTTTCATTCTACTCTATGAAAGATATTGCTGAATATATTATTGCCTAAATGGTTATTGTGGTGTTCAGTTAAGATTGTCCAAATAATGGTTTGTCCGATGTTTTGTCATTGTCACTCTATATTCAAAATCTAGCTGTGTGCTCACCATCTTGAATGTGATTGCACTTAACTTGAGCAAATTATAACAATAGAATCATAAGCATATTTTAGTTTTTTGATTATATGGATCAGGAAATGTGAAATTGTGAATATTCTTGAAAGGTGTTTTTAATACAACTTCACAGTCCCTGAAACAAACTTGAGTAAAAGAAAAGGTAACTTCAAAGTCAACTGCTATTTGTCTTCCTGCAAATACCTACAACTAATTGGTCTGCTTAATGAGTGAAAAGGCTGATGTAAATTTATAAGATTACCTGACATCATTATTTGTGAAATACATTTCCCCTCACACTTTGTATTTTGTTTACTTAGCAATCAATGTGTGAGGGTGTGATTATTATGTGTACATAGCATGAAATTGCAGTCTCTTGTACATGCACTGGCTCCTGATGAATCACTTGAAAGTAGCTTGTATTATAACTCAAATGACTTTGAATGCTGTGATTGGGAGAAATTCATTCGGAACTATAATATTGTGTTTTTATAACTGCTGCTAAGCCACCATTCAAGATCAACTATCAATAGTGAATCTGAAAAACCATGTACCTACATGCAGGGAAACAAACTATTGACTTGTGATGAGTTACACATGTCATTGATGATATGTATAGCTTTATTCTGTCAAATGAGGTGTCACTGGCGGTAAACTGATCATGATAAATAACATTTTGATTGGTTTGATCTGCTGATCAGTTCAAACATGATTTTTCTAACATTTATGTGAATAAAACTGAATATATCTTTGAATTCGATAATAACACAGATTTACAACAGAGCTGGAAGTACATTGAACTCTTTTCACATCTGGATAGTGTTATGACAATTTGTTATGATAGTGGCATAACTGTCATACTTCCGTCCAGATATGCTGATTAGTTGTAACATTCTGTAGATTTTGTCTTTGCTTTACATGACAAATCAACTAATTTTGTAAGTGTATGATCTGCACCCTGTCCACACACCTGTATTTTGTGGGGAAAATGTTCATTTGTACACTGGAAAATAGTGTTAGAGATAACACTATAGAGAACAAAGGATGTGTAAAATTATTATAAACTGCTTATCCTACACAGCTTTCAGAACCAATGTTGTTGCAAGCAGTTGCTACATGTTGTTTGTTTTCAAAATGCAAGTTTTGTAATTCTACTCAGTGTTGTTTGAGGAGTTAGTTAGAATACTGGAATTAGTTTTTCATGTCAACAATGTTCCAGATTACAATGCCCACAAATGCAGAGGTTCTGCCTCCAATGCCAGATCCTGAAGGTGCTAGCCTGAAGACACATCTCAAGCAGGTGAGACATTATAGATCCCACTTATGGCCTGTATATGCTGACTTGGAGCAAAGTGAAGGCAGGATTCATTATTGACAAAATCCAAACCAAATAATGCTTCTGTTGATCAGTGTTAATTCTCATCATAGACATTTGAATCTTGTTCAGTTTCTTAATTCTATCAGAGGGGATCCAAGATGTTTGCACCAATTACAATATAATTTATTAACATTTATCTAATGCTTTTTTATTTATCTTGATTGGTGTTTCTTTGTTTCTCAAAGTCTTAGTTGTTAACTATAATTTTCCATGTTTGCACATTTCTTAGTTATTTGTTGCATGTTATGTCCCTGATTTATAAATTTTCCTTTTTAGCTCACCTGACTAAAGCTAGTAAAGTCTACTGAGCTTATGTCATGGGCTGCTTATTTTGAGTCCATTGGCGTATGTGAACATTATATCAGAAATCTCTGAACCAATAAAGTAGAAATTACAAATGAAAACACAAGAATTTGTTCATGAAGTTTGAATTGATTTTTGATATGTCAGCGTCAGCAGCCATATTGATAAAGTGATTATGGTGATTATGCTATAATTATTGTTAAAAATGTCAAGAAAGTTAATATGTATGTAGCATGAATCTTACTGTACAAAATGAGTGTTACTTTTGTGCATTGCAACTGTGTTCACAAAAAGAACATTCATTCAGGCAGATTTGGAAACTTTGATGACAATTTTGGTTTGTTTAATCTTTGTTAATACTCTTGTACTCACCTTTTACACCGAGGAAAATGAGTATCAATGCTGACAGGAACTTTTGTGATGTAGTTGTCACTTAAAGCATGTTTAAGCTGTTGACTACATATAGAGGTGAGCTGCAGTGATGTGGAACAATATTCTGTGCATATATTTCTTTGATATATTGAGGTGATATCTTTTCATGTATGATTCCACTTGGAGGAAACATTGCTATTATGTATTACTATTACTAGTGATTGAAACCTATTTACTCTGAAATATGCATTTGAAAGGGAATGCCTAAACATGTATGTCTGTTGTTTAATAGTGCTCAATGTTTCTATGGAATGGCTTCACTATCAGCTCAACCTCAACAGAGTTTCCTGTTCTTTGATATCATGATTATTGGAAAGCATGATAGTATTCATTTGTCTTTCATGACTTTCACAATGTTAATTTACTATATATATTTTTAAATATATTAATATATTAACTTCATTATACAGATGTTCTTCTTTTAGACATTTGATGTCCAATACAAGCTGGCTTCTTATTGACTTCCGGTCATATACTTTGTTCCCCCCAAAAGAAGGCCTCCATTAGGTGCCAGCCTGTAATACTGTGATATGTTGGTGATTGATAACCCTTTCATACAAATGTACCTTTGTGTGATTGTATAATTTGGTATTTGGTATGGTAGTGATTAGCCAGCATATCCTGACTACACATTGGCCTGTTATTGATGTTGAGTGAATAGTTTTAGGATCTGATGTCTAAGAGAGGATGTACTGTACTTAGTTTTTTGGTAATGTTTTAATAAAACCCTAATAAACTGTTAGACTTTGAAATATGATGAAAGCGTAATAAATAATACCTTGTTTGGAATATAATAGCATGATTGATAATACCTGATTATTTCAACTGCTATCTTATAATCTGTCTTGTTTGTGTGAATTATGCATCCAAATCAAGTTTATCAGAATTAATCTTAAATTGATCTTCGCATCAGTCTTCGCATCGATTCATTCTTCTTCTTGTAGATTAGAGTGAATCCTAATCTAATTGAGAAATGGGATTGGACAATTTGCCATTAGATTGCTGCATATTTTATACAGGGTAGAAATTAACCTGAAAAACTCCGAACTGGACTTTGGTGATGTTCTTAGCTCCTCTGAATCGAATATTCAAGTGAGGTTATGAAGTATATGTTGTTTGTTTATTTGTCATACAAGTTTTACATCTTATTTATATAGATTTATTGCATTTGTTACTCACCAGACGGAAAGTCAAGTGAGCTTTTGTCATGGCATGTTGTCCATTTTCTGAGTATTTCACTATCTAGTTGTCTGTCTGTCATTTACTTGCAGTGTTAACGTCATTGAAAGTACAAGGCCTTTTGTGCTGAAAGTTGGTATTAATAATCCCAGCTGTGGGTTCTCTTAAACTGCATTCCAGTAAGAAACATGGTAAAAATATCATGTGATCTCTGGGCGGTGGGGTAGCCTAGTGGTTAAAGCGTTGGCTCGTCACGCCGAAGACCCGGGTTCGATTCCCCACATGGGCACAATGTGTTAAGCCCATTTCTGGTGTCCCCCGCCGTGATATTGCTGGAATATTGCTAAAAGCGGCGTAAAACTAAACTCAGTCAGTCAGTCAGTCATGTGATCTCTTCATTTATCACTGTGAAATATGACTTGTCTCCATGTAAGTGTTTATATTTTAAATAACATTTTTAGCCTATTTTGATCTTTTATCTAGATACAACCTTTGTCTCTGATTTTGAAATTTTGTTTAAATGTCTGCAGCTATATTGTTTCCAAAATTCCTTCACAGACAGCCAATTTAAAACATGGTCGTGGTGGCAATCATAATCTAAACTGATAGTTTTGTCCATTATTCAGCTGTTTCTGCAAGTATCAATGTGAAATATGTATGTGGTATTCAAAGCTAAGCACTTGGTCATGCTTGATGAGTACTATTCATTATTTTCACCAAGTTTCATGAATAGATATGAGAGAGTGTTATGCATTCATTTCAAAGTTCAAACAAAAACATACATAGAATAATTTGGTGAGAAATTGACAAACAGCAAAGATATTTGATACAAATAACAATGTATTCTGAAGTTGACCTGTTTAAAAATCAACATAAATTATTGCAAAGGAATTACAATTGCAGTACAAATACAATGGCAATATTGTATAAAAACAGTAATTATAGCAATATAGACAGTGATAACATTCATCTTGCTTCAACAGTGGTCCAGCTTCCAAACTAGGCCCTAGCTTGCGAATCAAGGATCTTAGAAGAAACAATCTAATACAATTACTACATTGATTTACAATGAATAACACTACCACAAAACAAGGTACCTCCATGAAATTTAATTCTGATTGATCAGAGCTTTCAAATTTCTGTTTTCACCTCTAACTGAAATTGCATATTTTATGACTACATTGTCTCAGATGCTATTGTTTGTTGAAAAGGACTTCTTTCTTAATCATTGTCAGTAAGCACTTTGAAATATGGATACATACAGTTATAGGTAACAAAATTAGGGTTTCGGTTACTGTAATATTCAAAGTATGTGCGGCAGTAGATGCTGGGAAGAAAACATGATAGAAATCAACAGAGATTGTGTTTTAAGTTTTGTATGGTTGTAGAGAATTTAAAATAACAGTGAGCTAAAGATCAGGGCCCTTTCTGTATTTGACTATGAAGTCCAATCCTGAGAAGTGTGAGGCAAAGGTAGTGATGTGTGATTTAGAAGGAAACCTTTCAAGGCTTGCTGTATTTTCTTTTTTGGTGACAAATTTGTTTCCTACCTCTGAAATGGTAAACTCTGAGACTTCATAGTTCAATGTCTTAAAGTAATGTTTTTAGATTGAAAGTGAATGGTGGTATTTTAAGACAAGATGATGCTTCTGTTTTTCAAGTACCTGCAAACAATGGTTTAAAATAGATCAGTAAGACAGAATTCAAAGCAATAAAGGTTGTTTATGTCTAAAAGATAACGTGAACTCATGCTATCACTTATTGTCCATAATTATAGTCAATGCCTCTTTCGGTCCGGAGGGATGTAATCATTTTGTTTCTGGAGCAGAACTCAAATAAAATTTAATATTTTTCAACAAAAATTGGTAGATATATCAAACAGAACCTAAAGTGGTGCCTTTTGCTAAAGGGGTGGATTTCATTTCCGGAACATAACACAAAACTATCAATATCTATCAACAATACTTGGCAAATATGTGTGACAGATCCCAGAGTGGTGCCTTTTGCTCTTTGCAGATTTTTGGCATTTTTATTTTTCTCGGTTGTCATGGAAATGATATGGATTTAGTCTCAAAAGGGAGGGTTGGGCTTTGTTTCCAGAGCACCACCCGTTCAGTATCTTTCAACAAAACTTGGCAGAAATGTCAAACAGATCTTGTACTGGTGCCTTTTGCTATTTGTGGATGTATATTTGGAAATGAAGTTGGACTTTAGGTATCTGTTAAATGACTTGTTTTTTCAGAGATGTGGGGGCCGGGGGGGATTTGTCATCTTCTGATGACTCTTATCTATATTTGTTGTTGCCATCGTCCATAAAGAAATCACATTTTGGAATTCTTTAGAGGTACATTGAAATACTGATGTAGAGAATACCTTGAAATTAATACTGGCATCTTGAGGGAAGTCGATACCTCTTTATTTCTGTAATCATCTCTTATTTTCATCATATCACCTTCTTTATCAAGTGGGTATATATAGAATTCTGATTCCACCACCTGTTCTGTTATGTTTTTTTTATTATGTTTATTAATGCAAAAGGTTGGGTTAAAGGCATATTTATTTCATAACACTTATTAGGCCATTGGTTGATATTTGCATTGATTTCATAGTGCACAGAATCCAGGTCAGCTATTGTGCTTTGGCACTAATATCTGCACATGTAACATCTCCCTTCCTTGTAGTCAATAACAGTATGTGCCAAAAGAGGCATATTCAATCAAGACAGCTGAGGTCAATCAGGAAGGATTGTAATTGTTAGATAGTCTCTGTGAGGTCATTTGAGTAATACCCAATAACAATTGCACCCTTCTGATCAAATCACTAGTGACATGGCGAAAAAATATTTTTGATTAGGAAGGGTTAATTACATCCATTAATTTGACTTCAGAAAAAAGGAAGTCTGAATGAGGAATGTTGTATAACTTGATGATAACGACCATGAATTTTGTTTGACAATGACAAAAATCAAGATCAGTCATTCCTGTTTTGACAGATTGAGCTGTAACTACAGTTTTGCCTATGCTACATGGCTGTTGATTTTATAATGCATGCTGGTTCCTGTCAACAACATTCCTGTTGTCTTTATTTACCAAGTTTACATATATTCTTGTTTTGCATTTACATCATGACCTTTATGATATATCCCAGAAGCATTCTTGTGAGCTTCGATACCTTCTGGTTTGGTATTTTTATATTTAATTCCTAGTAGCCTTTGCCTAAGAAAAGATACTCATTATAGTCTAACAAGTTAGCAAGAAGTCTAATCATTGAAATGTGATAGAAGATGAATCATGCGAAGGCTGATGCTGTGTGCTGTGTGTTTGAATTCTTCTTCTTTCAATACTGCCTACTTCAGGGGAGCCTACATAAAATATATATTTACTATGTGTGTATCATTAACATGTGATATTTCATTTGCTAACAACAAGGCCCCTTGTCAAAAGCACACCTCTTCATAAGGTTCTGTAACATTGTAAGACATGCATGAAGATCTTTTGATGTGAATACCTAAGGATGAACTACTTATGAAGAGGTCTGCTGTTGGCTGCATCTGCATGACTAACACACTAACTTGGGGATCGGTTGCAGGCACTTGCGAGCATGAGCATGACTCCTCAGCCAATCAAAAACCTTGATGCTCTGGCTCAAAATCCAGAGGCATGGCAACGACGTGAAAGTTTCTCTTCACAGACTGGATTCAACCCGCTCATCTATGGCAATGATGTGGACTCAGTTGATGTTGCTACCAGAGTAGCCATGGTAGGTGGAAAATATCTGCTTGTGGAACATACAGGCTGCATGTAGATGTAGACAACACTTACTGATCACAGCAGGTCAGACATGATTTGTCTGGGGATATTTTGGTAACAGTAATATTTTTCCTTATCCTGACTCATGCTTGATTGCTTGTCTCCTTCTTGCGAATGATAGTGGAACACTTGAATCCCCTTTTGAAGCTCCCTTCAAACAAGCGGACGTAAAATCACTCATCCAGTGTTATCTCCCTATAGATGTTTTGGAGGGAAAATGCATCACATGACCCAACATGCTCTTCACTCTCTCCTTCTTCGCCCTAGAGGACGGTTGTGAGAGCGCCTGGGTCCCCTATACGGCGTTATATCCTTTAATTTTTAGGCCTTTGCTACTAAATTAGCTGTATACAGCTTTTAGGATTGATATACCAACTATATGGTTTGAAATTTTGTCCGAATTATCTGTTTTATTCACGTTGTTGACATGTTTTTTTCATCTTGTTTACATTTGATGAAAACTTGCAGTCATTGCAGATACCGGTTGTCGGTTGCTGATCCGCATTTAATATGTCCTAATTGTACTTCTCCATGTTCTTCCAGCTTACGCTGTCAACTTTGTCAGCATTTATCTGAATTTGAATTTTATAATTATTTATATTTCGTTCTTAGGCGTGCCAAGGACAGGTCTAGACGACTTTCACAAGTCATGTCTAAACCAAATGATTGCGTTGATAACCGTTTGTTGTTGTCTGCTGACATTCACCGTTCCAGTGGTTTACCGGCTACGTCTGTGGAGCTGTGACTGATGGCGGCTCCGGCTCCAAGAAGAGGTTGTCTTCATCAACTATAACCTCATCGCATTCGAAGAAGACTAGGTCATCGTGTTCTCAGAAGAAGAAGTCGTCTACTAACAAGACTCCGGCGAAGTCTTCACATGGGGCAGCTCTTAAGACGAGGTCTTTCGCTACAGAGATCTTCCCGGCAGATGAAGTAGACGTATATGATGAGCCACCCATCCTCATCCCTGAAGTGGCAGTGAGGACGAAGATGAGGTCTTCATCTACAGTAACATCAGCAGTCATCTCAACGCAGTCAGACGTTTTATCGACGCAGACATCAGATAAAGATGGCAGATCATCACAAGTGCAGCAGTCCTTGGGAGATGCCTCGGTACTCTCAGATGCGTCGTCCGCAGTGCAGCAGCATCAGCCATCAGGAGCCTGCACGCAGGCACCATAGAAGAGAATCTACACCTTCACGAAGGCACAGAGATACGTCTCAAGACTCCAGGGAGGATCCTTTTCCGAATTTATCGCCTTTGCGCAGGTCTTCGCGCAGGTCTCCATGCAGGTCTCCAGGCAGGTCTCCATGCAGGTCTACACGCAGGTCTCCATGCAGGTCTCCACGCAGGTCTCCACACAGGAAAGAGACAGAATGGCAACCATCTCCAGAACAAGAAGCCTCTAAATCTGAAGATGATGGGGGAATAATATTTTCCGATACAGAGATCAAATCTTGGATGGCAAATGGATTAGAACTTGCATCACCTTCTAAAGAGGATAATGAAGCATTTACGTACAGGATGTCTAACGAGGACATCGATACACTTACTCTTCCACCCATCGATCCTGTCACAGATGTACCGGAAAACCTCAGGCAACGAAGTTCCAGAGTCAGAGCGTCCCACCATTCAACGCCAAGAAGTTCTCTCTTCACTACATGGAACCCTTCACGAAGGGCCCAGAGATAGATGAGAACTACAAGATCATCAACGACTCCCAAGCCAGGACTTAGAAAGTGGAAGATAAGAAGTTGGCACAAATAGACACAACTACCAGACGTACCTTCTTTGGCCTAGCCAGGTCAAGAGCCATCAATGAAACCCTCATCGCGAAGTTTAGGAACTCGCCCGGAAGAAGATAGAATGATCTACTCGGTACTGCTAACCCAGAAGAAAGATCATCAGTTCATGTCCGAACATCTGGCATCTACATCAGCAGGACTGACACTATTGAGAAGACAAGGATTGCTATCTTCCTGCACTTGGAGTGAACGCTTCACCAAGTCACTATACAGAGCTCCGTGGTCAGCACCATCTATCTTCGCAGGGGAAATTAAAGACGTGGCCAAGGAAGTAACGAAAGAGTCAAGGGAGGTAATGATGATCAAGTTGAAGTGTACAGGAATACAAAGAGCCAGGGAAAAGAAATACGGCAGCTCCAGAGGAGGCAAGGATTCTTTTCGTCGCCCAACCGGAGGTCCCAGAGGTAACCCTGGAAGAGGCAGGGCATCTAGAGGGGCCAGGAACTTTAGATGCTGAAGGACAGGTTCGGAACGACTGGAGTCTTCCACCCCCAGCCGTTCCCTTACAACCTTCAACAGTGGGTGGACGTCTACAACGCTATTGGGGAATTCTTCAGGATGACTACGTTTCCCAGATCCTACGCAGAGGATACAAGATACAACTACAAGCAGTACCACCATTGACAAGCAACTCTCTGGCCCACAACTATGCTGCCGACCAGAGGGAGAACTTAATCGAAGCTATCACAACTCTACTCGAGAAGGAGGCGATCGAAGAAATAAAACAGGAGTTCGTCACGCCCGGTTTTTACTCCCCAATCTTCTTAGTACCAAAGAAAAATTCCAGGGAAAAGTTCCGACTTATATACAACATGAGGAAATTCAACCAAGATTATCTACACAGCCCCGCAGAGTTCAGAATGATACATCTGCCTCAACTGCGACAATCGACGTCCATTAGACTACCTCGCCAGCATAGATCTACAGGATGCGTATCTTCACATCCCGATACATCCGGACTCAAGGAAATACCTACGATTCCTCTTCAACGGACGTCACTTCCAATGGAAGGTTCTACCATTAGGAATATCGTCGGCCCCCTGGTTGTTTACTCGAGTGACAAAGACAATCATCACTTATCTACATCATTGAGGTCTACGCAGTGCGTTTTACCTGGACGACGGGATTCAAGCTCATCAAGATCCGAGTCAACTCAGACTGCAACTGGACTTCACAATCAGGCTACTCACACAACTAGGATGGCTAGTAAATCTCCTCAAATCGGAACTAGAACCCACACAGGATCTGCAATTCCTAGGAATGCGGTTCATGACATTGCAGAATCGCATAGTAGTCCCAGAGGAGCGTTGGGTTAAGATACAACAAATGATATCTCAAGCACTACTCTCTCCGTTACCACTACGAAGTTGGCAGAGCCTACTCTCCTCACGTCAGCACAAGACATGACACGCAGAGGAAGAGTACAACTGCGCCCACTACAAGTGTTTGTGAACGCTCATCTAGACTGTCTGGACTCCTTCGGACTACCGGACGGACTGAAACCATATCTCCTATGGTGGACTCGGAAGTCGAATGTTTGCGGAAGAACCGACTTATCAGAGCCAGAGTACAACACTCATCTCTACGTAGATGCATCACTTCAAGGATGGGGACCCACCTCGACAACGAAGTGGCAGCAGGGAAATGGTCAAATCAGGAGCAAAGTCTGCACATCAACATGCTCGAGATGAAAGCAGTCATAAACGCCTTACTACACTGGTCCAGCATACTAAGGAACGCACAACTGATGATCCATACTGACAACTCCACAGTGGCATTCTACGTCAACAAACAAGGATCAACAAGGTGAAGGAATCTGCTAGATCTCAGCTTTCATCTTTCAGCATAATAGACAATTTGAACATCAACGTTAAAGCATGTCACATTCCCGGAGCCAAGAATGTGATAGCAGACGCCCTATCTCGTCCAACACAACCATCCCCGACGGAATGGATGTTACACCCAGAAGCATTCAGATTCATCATACAGAGGATAGGATCTCCACTTATAGACCTGTTTGCTACAAGGTTCAACAAACAAATACCAACATTCGTCTCTCCAGTTCCGGATCCACAAGCATGGGCAACAGATGCTCTAAGCATCTCCTGGGAAGGACTATACGCATAAGCGTTTCCACCTCCAGCTCTAATACCGCAGGTATTGCAGAAAATCAAGCAGACGAAGAACCTGCAACTGATTTTTTGCCGCGCCCTACTGGCCAGCGAGGGTGTGGTTTCCCATCCTCATACAAGAACTCGGAAATCCAACCCTACAACTTCCAGAGTGGCCGAACCTACTAAGTCATCCGCACACCAAGCAAGTGCACGGGAATCCAACAGTATTCCAACTACACACATGGAACGTATCAAAACTTGCTTGTAAAAAAGAGGATACTCCGCCAGAGCACCAAACGCAGTCACATTAGCTCAATGTACATCAACCCGCAGCTTGTACGACGACAAGTGGCAGAGTTTTGAGAAATGCTCTTTAAGGAAGGGCTTCACGGCAATGAAAGCAACACATCCTCAAGTGGTGGAATACCTTTGTCATCTAAGACAAACAGGGCGGTTAAAAGGTTCAACACTCTCTACATACCTAGCGGCCCTCAGTACAGTTATCACAATGATGACAGGTGTAAAACTGACTAAGGTACCAGAGATAATAGCTTTACTACGCTCCTTTAAGTTGGAAGACCAACAAAAGAAATTCAAAGCGCCTGCTTGGGATCTTAACGTAGTCTTACAGCATCTCACCAGTGATGCTTATGAACCACTAGAAAGGACATCCTATGAGTTTCTAACGCATAAAACTCTGTTCCTGGTCGCCTTGGCAACAGCAGCTCGGATGTCAGAAATACATGCTCTGGACTTTGAACAAATACGATTTGCTGCACATCGCAATATCATACATCTGGGATTGAGATGGGATTTCATAGCAAAGAACCAATTGCCCGGTCAGCCAGACAGGCAATTCCACATCCCAGCACTTTCGTCAGTCCTTGGACCACAGGATATTCAGGATCTATCCTTATGTCCAGTCAGAGCATTAAAAGTTTACCTACATAGGTCTAAGATGAGGAGACGAAAATTCAAGCGCCTTTTCATCCCTCTATCTACGGAGACACCCACAGAAATCTCAAGTACAACAATATCAATATGGATGAGAGCCATCATATTGAGAGCCTATAAAGCAGCAGGACTTGAGCCACCACGAGCCTCCAATCCTCATGAAGTCAGAGCAGTGGCGTCGACACTAGCTCTACATGGAAACTGCTCCATCTCGACATAAATGGAGGGCTGCTATTGGAAGTCGGAGACGGTGTTTGCCAACCACTACCTCAGAGACATTGCTACCGAGGATGTCTCCGGTATCCACCAGTTTGGGCCTCTTGTTGTAGCACAACAATTAATGGTTCCTCAAAGATGCTGAGATGAATCTCACCCTTTTATCACATGACTTGTAAAAGCCGGCACTCGGAAGAGTTGGAGCTTAGAGTCCATGCACACGTCTAAGATAGGCTAGCATGAGTGACAGACTCTATACTTGTAAGGACGTACTCGTATATGATGAAGGGTCGCTTCTCCACTTGATGCAAAAATCAAGACATGGAGTCGTATAAATCCACATTTACTGTCAGGAGAAGCGGTTCCAGAGAAATCTGACAAGTTGTGGTCCCCCAAAACTCATCAGAGGAAGCTGGAAGGAAGGATCAGCATAGTACTATAAGAAGTTCCCTCAGGGGGGTATGCAGGACGTACATCAGCATTAAATCCAGAGTGGATTGACCCACCACCGATTCCGTTGGATTCTACAAGCAGTTAAGCATGAGTCAGGATAAGGAAAAATATGTAATTTTTTTATTAAAATTGATATTTTATACTTATCCTGACTCATGAGGTAAGCCCTCCCAACCTCCCCTCATGGCACTCTGGATTCCCTGTAATCCAGGTGTCGGGCGCATAATTCAGGAGAGAGTGAAGAGAATGTTGGGTCATGTGACACATTTTCCCGCCAAAACATGTAAAAGGGAGATAACACTGGGTGAGTGATCTTACGTCCGCTTTTTTGAAGGGAGCTTCAAAAGGGGATTCAAGTGTTCCACTATCATTCGCAAGAAGAAGGAGACAAGCAATAAAGCATGAGTCAGGATAAGTATAAAATATCAATTTTAATTACATTTATCAAAAAGATCTAAAGAGAAGAGTAATAAATATTTTATTGTGGGTTACATATGAGCTGTCAGATTGGATATATTGAGTGAAAATGAATTCATTTAAATGTCCTGTGTAAATTATATTATTGAGGAAGTCATGTCCATTGTTGAAATTGAGATATAAAAGCTCATTACTTTAAGCCACAAACCACACAAGGCACAGATTAATTAGAATTTCATCATAAACTAATTGGTCATTAGAAAGTATACTGTAATACTGTTTTTGAGATATTTATCATTACATTCAATGAAAGTTAAATGGGTAATAGTATTGTTTGATGGAACGTATGGAAATTGTAGCAAGTTGCTGCATTTTGGAGAAGTGTGGATAAATGAAGCCTTGAAGATATCTTTCAATGCACATGGAACTTGATATCCATGTACATGTGGGTGTAAAAACAGCGGCATGTCAAATGATTGTCATCTGAGAACATGGCAAGTCCAGCTGCTTAAAGACAAGCGAGAGCAATTGGTATGGTACATTTTTGGACAAGTAACATCAGTGTTGCAAGAATCTTGCAGTGAACAAAAATCAAGTTGATAGAGCGTTTCAGGATAACTGTCAGAGCTGCGTGTCCTCAGGCCTTACAACATGTCACAGACTTCGATAGGTGTCTGACTGTATACAGAACTGGTTTCATGGATTGAAATTTTAATGCCTAGCATTGCACTAACCTTTGTGTTACCATTCTTACAGCACAGACATGGGATCTTCAACAGGACAATGCTTGACAATAGCTTGTGTAGTGTACATCAGTTCCTGGCCATGAACAACATCAATGTTTGGCTAGAATTTTCTCATGGACCTTCCATGGATTGAAATTTTAATGCCTAGCATTGCACTAACCTTTGTGTTACCATTCTTACAGCACAGACATGGGATCTTCAACAGGACAATGCTTGACAATAGCTTGTGTAGTGTACATCAGTTCCTGGCCATGAACAACATCAATGTTTGGCTAGAATTTTCTCAAGATATATCCAGGGTTTTTACGTAATGCAGAAATGTGCAACCATTACCCACATATGTCTGAAATGGACACAGAAACAAATGTACAAGTTCTTGAAAGAGATATATTGTTCTTGTAATTTTCTTAACACGTCAAAAGTGTTCAATCATGAAAGGATCAGGAATAATTTCTGAATGAATTGACTGTTGCAGTGTAATGTGTGTTTGGATTGGTTTGAATAATCACTTCCAGGAATGGAGTCACCTTCATCCATCAATTGGCCCAATGGGCTTCCATCTTTCACTATACAGTCCCATATCCCTGTCAATCTCATGTCATGTCTTTTAAGAAGTTCCAAAAGTGCGTGAAACTGATCAGATCTGAATCAGACCTTGGCTGAACATAATGAAGAGGCCAACTGATGATGTTGTTGAAGTCACCAGGATTGTATCTGAAATTGTGCAGATGCTGATGTTCAACCCCAATTATACAGCAAGTGTCAGTAACATTTCCCACTTAAATGTTCTTGGCTTTGAAGGTTGGACTGTACTTGAACATCGCCAATGAAGAGGAACAGCAAATCCAGTTCAAGAATAGTGAACTTGTTGAATATTTAGGTCTCTGACACGTCCAGCACAACAGTGGCACAAACTGACATGATCCAAGATACAGCCAGCACCTACAAAGAATATTGGTAACTCATCAGATCAATCTTCCAGAAAAAGGAAATCTGTTGCGGCAAAATGTTTTGAAAAGAGAAGTATCAGATTCAACACATATTGACATTATCTTGGTTGATGTACATGTGAGAAGTCTGTTACTGTATTCTACTCGGGACATGACCAGAGATCGGATGAGTTTCGTAGCAGCATCAGCACTCAGATAATCGTAGAGTTTTCCAATGTTCCTGAGGTGCATATGAGCCGTGCTAATGATGCTGGAGATCTGCTTGCCAATTTTCAAATTTTCATCAAGAATACCCCCTAGATTCTTGACCTTCGCGGTTGGGGCTATGGTAGTGTTTCCTATTTGGAAAGAAGGCTTATCAAGTTTGGAAAGTTTTGTTTTTGATCCATTAAGCAGGAATTCTGTTTTACTTTCATTTAGTTTCAAAAGGTTTTTAGTTATTCACGTCTGAATGTCATTGCAGGAATCAGAAAGAGTCTAAAGATGGCAAGGCATCAGACACACCTGGAATTTATATCAACATGCAGTGTTTTGTTTATAAAACATTGAATGAAAAAGATTCATGAAAGTGACGTAAGCCATAATCCCAAACTGATTCCTATCAGGGTTTTTTCCAGGATGATAAGTTGGGCAAAAAAAACCCCCAAACATGAACATGGAAAATACACTTGTCTCCAGTAAAATCACTGTAAAAATCTCATAAACTAACTGACTCAATATAGTAAAGAATACTTGAATTACATAGCCATCAATATAAGGAACTGATGGCCCACAAATCTAAACACTCATTACCTGGAGTTTGCCCTCTCTGTGTGCACTGGTGAATGCCCCAGACAATAACTTGTGCTCTCTCAGTCAAGGTCACACAAGAAATACAGTGCTCAGAACGCTGAATTGCACATAAGTTCGGGTTTGGATGTGAAAAGTACTTTAATGTATTACTCTGGGCTGTCACAAGAGCATTTGCATAGATATTCTCTCTTTCAAGCACTGGCTATACTGCTCTAGCCTCAATCACCAAAATGGGCTTTTAGCATCGAAAGCGATCCATGGACACATGAGATCAACACTTAGTAAAGGATGCCTCTTCCTATGGTACTCCAAAGAGGTGTACAGCAAGGTAAAAGCAGGGCAGGTAGAACCTTGAAGACAAACCCAATTCGAAATGATCCAGAGAATTGACGACTTAGTGATCAAGTTCACCAGCCATTTCCAAGGAGAGAGTATGTTCCATTGTAACGGAAGCCTCGACAAGGAAGAAATATCATCTAATTGGATTCAAAAGTATCTGACATCTGATCAAAATCACTCCAGCCTCAAGTCTTGTGATAAACAAGAAGGTTCTTCTTACAATTTCTGACTTGATGAAACCTGTGTTCACCACTTCCAGCCTGATCAATCCGACCCATGGAAGTATTTGAAGAAGCACCTTCAAAGAAGGCAAAGACTGTCACATAAGTTGGGAAGGTTAGATACTACTGTGTTCTTGGATTCCTAGTGGGACATTATGGTGAACTAGCTTCCAAAAACAAAGGCACAATATACAGAGTACGAGGTCAAGTAAAGATTAAGACACATAGAATGTTGAGAAATAGTGTGATCTTCTATCAGGACAATGTGCCAGCGCACGATTTGCAGAGATGCCAACCCATACGATTTTATCGTATTCGTTATGAAACAAAACCAACACAAAATATGCGACTATGACATCAGTAAAAATATACAATTCTTTCAAATAGAACATTAAATTAAATTATCAAATAGCATACGTACCATACACAATCAATTTCAACCTCATTTTATTCAGTATCAAGTTATAAATATGTGGATATTTACTACTGATTTATGTGAGTACATTGTACAATGTTAATAACAAGTTCTTAGAATATCTATAGATATATATTGTTATGAAATGTGAAAATTCTTTGGAAAAGTAAATATTAATTTTGGTAAAAAAATACAAATGTTTGCATGTTTTTGGCCAAAATACTAATTGGGCCAAATTAGGATTGGCATCTCTGGAATTGGTCATTGCCCTGGCTGTGATCCATGTTTGTGGTGCCATCAGATATTGTTCCCAAACATGATGAAAACTTGCGCAGGAACAAACTTTTCAACTTTGACAAGTGATGTGTCCAGCAGCTGTGGAGAACTCTTTTTACTGCAAAGAAAAGGACTTCACTTGACAAGGATAAAATCCCTCACACATACTTTGGCAAATATGTGTCCATGTGGAAGGAAATATGAAGAAAAACAGAACTATTTCAATGTCTTCAGCTCATATTTGTCTATGTGATGCTCAGATCCTCCTACCAAAAACTGTTCTTCTAAGTGCAATATGTTTACTTTTCCTGACAGAAGCCTCAGGTACACAATTTGCTCCTAAATTTCATAGTGGAACAAATAGCTTTTACAAACATACATCAAACCAAAATTGTTTTGTAAAAATTCCACGATTTATTTTTACTTTTTTGTACCTCAAAGATCCGATTCTTCAACTCTGCGAACATCATGGGTAACTTCTGTGAACACACACGTACCCTGCGCCTCTATCCACGTCCGGTTGTGGCCTTCCAGATGTACAGCTTCCTCAAGTCAAGGCCCATCAAGACTCACTTCACAGCCAGACTTGCCCGCACACAGGTACAATACTCACAACCAGCAGACAAAGGAAAGCAGCAAGTTTAGCTAGATTGGAAATTGGTGAAATTTGAGTGACCTCATGTTTGATGGAAAGTTTTAAATGCAGTAATGCAGTTGTGAGTCTTTTTTGTCATTTGAAAATTAATTTAATAAATTTGTTCTGACTTGTAACACTGTCATTTTAAATAACTAATAGCTTATGTGTCTCTATGTTTTGTTTCAGGCTGTTGAATATTTTGCAGAGTGGTCTTTGAGTCCACAGAATGTGGTGTATCTACGTGTACAGACAGCAGTATATGACCCTTCTCTGATTGGAGACAAACCAAAGTGGTATGCTCATCAGCTACAACCCATAGAATTCAGAGTGTATGATGAGAATTCATCTTTGGGTGCTGCCATCTCCTCAGCCAATGAAATTCACAGTGATGAAATACCTACAGGTGAGCATTCCGCTCTCAGGATTCTTGTGCAGTTACTGATTAAAAATTGTCCACCAGACAGTTGCTCCCTGAAATAATGTCTGATTAAGCTTTGAATTGAACAAATGTATTTAGAATTGGAAAACTTCTTTTAAAATGCTCCCTTCATCCACTTCAGTTGAGACGTTGGCAGAGCCAAAATAGCAAAAGAATTATGAATATACAGTCAAATACCGATGAGTCGAATGCCGGTGTCTTGAATATTATGCATAACTCAAAGTACCTGTCGGTCCTGACCATTCCCTGTTTATAGTTGTCATCATTTGATTACCGGTTACACGAATTCGTCTCATAAATACACACAATGACTCGAGAAGAAAATTTGGTCCCATGAGATTCAAACAACAGCAATCTTGTATACGTAAGCCGAAGTCAGTCAATGAGAAGTTGATTGGTGTAGCAAACTGATCCAATTAACAAACAAGCGTGGCTCCCACCTTTCCGCCATTGGCGGGTGAGTTCAAAAGGCAGATTAGTGATTTTACGGAAATCACTGTCTGTGCTAATCAGACTGGAACTGATAAGGTGCCCCTATTAGTGATATGGAAATCATAAGATAAACCAGGGAGACTATATGTTGTAGAGTATCCCTGGATAAACAAATGCTTAGGAAGAGGAATTAGGACTGGATCATCTTTTTTTCTGCCCTCATAGACATACCTATGTCTCAAATACATTGAGAAGTCGAATTTATTACTTGGTCCCCAGTGATTCGACTCATCGAGATTTGACTGTATCAAACAAACATGGTAGTTTCTCACATCGATAATTAACCCTTTCAACACCTCAGGCTGGTCAGTTGGCGAGGCAGTAGTCATGTCAAAATGATATAAATTTTAGGAACCAGACATATGACTCATTTATCATGATGTCTAAAAATGTATTACATTTCAATTTACCATATTTTTTAGACAAGTTTAAAATCGGCAGTTATTTTGTGCAATGTTATTGAAAAAACAATTCTCGGACACGTTTTGGCATTAATTCATGTTCAGAGTTTTCAAACAATACCCAACATCAACGAATATTCTCGCATGTTATTCATACTAAACTTCCAAAACGGAGGAACATGCGTCTGGATTCCCAAGATGACTATGTATGTATTACAATAGAGTAAACAATGTGTTGTTCCAGCATCTTAGTCTTATTTAAAGATTATAATTATATAGTCTTCCCTTGCCATAATGTGGGTCTCGGGCTCTATTGATGACCCCTCTCATTATTCCGTTAGACACTCATTAGACACCAATGCTATACATAACAGGCAATGTAGTACTGGCAATGTCATATTTTTCTTGTGCATAGAATAACTGCTATGTCACGTATTGTGACCAGTCAAAACTATGTCTTATGCAATATATCGAGATATGGCATTGGAAAATATTGAGATGCTCTTTTATACCTGCAGTACACATCCTTACTATTTATGACAATTTTTTGTAATAAGTGTCTGGTTGATATCACTGTTTGGGTATTGCTGCCACAACCTAATACAAATAACTCCTTATAGTGGTATCACTGAAGTGGATGTATCATCTGGCTCCTCTTTATGTAATATAGAGGCAAGCAACGTGAATCTGAATTGAAGTTCTGTTCGTTCTTGGGGTCACTGGCAGTAAAAGGACAACACACATCTGATACATACAATTAGTATCTTGTTAATGGGAGAATCATTGATGTTCATAGCAGCTGTGAGGAATGATGCTAACAGAGGCAGTAGCCATGGACATGCCACAAGGACTGTGTTTGCATCATTTGTTGCTAACTAATTTTGAAAGTTATTCAAATTGTCTGTTGATATGCCAACTTTCTCATTTTGAATGAGGCACTAAATTGTTTGTGCAAGCGATGTCTGAATAATGGCTGTTTGTTACAGATGAGAGTGGCAGTGACAGTGAAGGGGCTGAGAGCACCAGCTCATCCTATTCCTCCCTCAGTGACTTTGTAACTGATATGGTCAACAGTGAGATTGATGGGGAGTCTCCAGGTCAGTTGGTAGTGAGCAGTCAGATGCTCTACTTGTGTGTTGTTTGCTTCACTTTGCCATCACTACTGCAATTGGTTTTCTCAATCATGCACTTATGACAGATGTTAGAGGCTTCATACATGATGTTTACCTCTGACAGCCTGGGGAATATTTCTGACACAACACTGGAATGTCACTGTAGGCCAACTAATTATAGGCGTAAACATTCCCTCTGGATTATGGTTGCCTTATTCCTGTGGATTCCACAGATACATACAGAATGGAAATGAAAATTTTAACTAAGTCATAGCTATCCCTAGTGGTATGCTTAAAAGAGTTACGCAGTTATCTCCCTTAGGCAAGCTGTGACGTCACAACGTAGTTGTTGAAAACCTCTCATAATTTTTCTGTATGGACAACACAGAAGACGTGTTTACAGAGTGGAAGTGTTTTTTAATTTTTCTTCAAATTTTCAAGAACTTCAAGACTCCTGGTCAGTAGTGTCGCCTTGGTTGATGTTTCTGACAATCGCATTCTATATTTTGTGCATATTGCTTGCTTTTCATCTAATTTTCCCGCCAAAAATCATAATGTCTAGCACGTGTCTGCACTCTCAAAAATTCATGGCCAAATTGTATCCCCATTTTCTATTTGCCTCCTGCCTCACGGGTCCTCCCTACTCTTTTTATAGCGGATTTTCATTGTGTCAAGAATTTTTTTGTAATATGATTGGATTAAATGGACAATATACGGCATTATTTTCATCCCTTACGGGATACATTCATTCGTCCATATATCTATTCTTTGCAAATTCGATAAAAAACGAGGCTAGAATTTAATCTGATCAGGCTGATCAGGCATAACGGGATATATCTCGGCTCAGGTTGACACCGTCTATGTCGACGAGGTCGACCGACAGTAGCTTATGCCCATGGCACAAGCCGCACGAGGTCCTGCCGTCAGTTAGTAAGTCCGCTTGGCAGGCAATCGTTTATTTCCTCATGGTGCGGTCGGAGTCGCAAGCCGAACGTGACCGGGTGCCATCCACGGAATCGTCGGCCATCGTAACTCGTATGACGCCGGCAAGAGCCATAGTTTAGGCAGCTGAGGTACTCTTTAGTTTATACGTGCGTAGTCGAGTATCAACCACAGAGTGAGCTAGTTAAGTTTTCCGCTTCACTCGGCAATATTCCATCTTTATGGCGGCGATCTGTAATTAATCGAGTCTGGACCAGACAATCAAGTGTTCTACAACATGAGCATCGATCTACACAATTGGGATACGATGACTTATTGTGCTAACCAAGTCAGCGAGCCTGACCACCTGTTTCTATTAGTCGCCCTTCATGTTAAGTAGAGGGACCTCCCAAGACATCTCTTCCCCATTCATCACTTGTGAAACGGCATTTGAAATTCTCACTTCTCAACTCTCGGTAGATATCTACCTTCAGGGGGGATAGATATAAGGGTGTCAGCAGTGTTTGTCATGATGCAGATAACCTGCGTATTTAACACACAATTATCTCAAATAGGCAGTGGATTTAGAAGCTTGCGTCACTGTTGACGAACTGCTACTGGGCCCTTAGTTCAGATAATCTAACTTGGGTTCTATCCAATGACTGTTTTGTTTTTTGTGTTTGTTTTTTGTTTTTGTTTTGACCGCTCGGTACTGCTTAAATACCTGACATGTCTTATTTGTTTTGTTTGTTGTTATTAAACAATCAACATTGATGTCTTGATGGAAGTTCCAAACTGACGTTTACTCACAAAACATATCCATGACTCCTTCGCATATGTCACTTGAGAGTCATTATGACTCCTAATGTTTTATGCCTACGACAAACTCTGAGCTAGGTAGTTGTCGATCTCGTCTCCACTCGACAATCTGTTCCACTTGGCAAGAGTCTAAATGGCATGGCACCAAAATATCTATCATATAACCCGCTTCAACCACCCAGACAACTACGATCTGGAAGCAATTCTTATTTAATACTCCTTACAGACTGCCTTGGCCTCTTATTACGAGTGTTCTTTCAGTGGTTGCGCGCCATCACTGTGGAATAGACTGTTCCTCGCTATAAACTGTTTCCATGTTTTATTATGCGTTCAGATCACATGTTTCAACGCATCTCTTTCATTGTACTATTAACTTAAACCTCACTTGTAGCGCTTTGAGCATCCACTTTGTGGTTGGATTTCACGATATATAACTTTTCAGTAATATTATTATTATTACTATTACTGAATTAGAAACACCACGGCTATATTCGAGGCCACGGTTCAAAAATCAATCCACTGTCCCACGAGGCGACAGCAGTTCAGGTAGCACGAGTCGGACCAGTTGACGACCAGGTGAATGAATCAGATAAGGAGATGACACGTGCATTTTCTTGCCAGAATGCACTGTCAGCTGAGCGCTCAACGGGAGGCACGGGCGATATACCGTTAGGTTGGAAACAAGACTGATATCCAGTCACTGAATACAGGCAACTGAGTTTATTCAAATTGCCTCGATATAACCAAGCAGGGTACATGGGTACCTGGTGGGATAATTCATGTGGCTATTCAATTTTCTCACGCCTCTTGGGCAGCATGGGTTTTCAGGGTTAATAAAAGGCAACATGTCAACACCTTGAGCATGTGCCTTGTACCTGGAAAAGGCGTGTTATAGGGCACATTTATTGTTCTAACAAGAGCCGATTATCCCTCTGCTTTCTGACGGATCTTGGAAGGTGTATTCCGTCGTTTGTTTACTTTTTCATCACCCTCATCTCCCTAAACACGCTAATGGCATCTTCCGTTTGGTCTACCAACTTCTGCCATGCTTTGCGACCATGTGTTACGCTGGGCCCCATCTCGCTTATCGCAATATACGCAAGATGGCGTAAGTTCGCGATCGCAAAGGGAGCCGGAAACCAGCTTGGGAACCAGCTTAGACCTTGTGTAAGCTAAAATATAACGAATATTTTTCCTTATCCTGACTCATGCTCTTTTTGCTTGTCTTCTTCTTCTTGCGAACATAGTGGAACACTTGTATCTCCCTAATTGAAGCTCTCTTCAATTTAAAATCACTAATTAGTACTCACCAAGAGTTGCCCCTCTTTGCCTTTTGGTGGGAAAGACGGCGCCACCGTTCCCCACATGCTTCACTCTCTCCTTCTTCACCCAGTGAGCAGGATGTGAGAGCGCCTGTGTCTCCCTACGGCACTATATCCTTTGATTATTTTTACTTAATTACCTCTACAAGTCCCTTATAGAGGTTTACCTAGTATCCTTCAACAATATGTATTGATAATTATTTGTATTTACTGCTGTTTATTCGCGGTGTATTCCGTGTTTGTTCAGTAGGTTACGTTCATGAAAAATTCTGTACTGTTTGCAAGTTACGTTTTTCTGCTGCTGATCCTAATTTGATATGCCCTAGCCGTACTGTACCATGTTCTTTCAGTTCAGGTTGCAGTTTTTGCAATAATTTATATAATTCTGCATTTAACAAATATTTACTTTGCGTCTTGTGACGCACAGCAGATAGGTCACGTAAGCTATATCCAGGCATGGATATGCGTCTGAATCCCTCTCAAGTCAACTGCTGTCGGATAATCCCCTCCCGTCTGGTGTTCCGCTGGAGTTCTCTTGGAGGAGAGGCGTGGGATGCAGTCCGCCGTCTCCAAGAAGCGACCTGCATCACCAGACATCCCGCCGTCGCAGTCTAGACTAAGAGGGCATCTACATTTCAGCGCAGAATCCGCACCCCCAGGGCAGCGTCTACCACCAAGGGGAAGCCAGCGCAGACCGCACGAACTTTCTTGGCCGAGATTGTTCCCGTCGCAGAACAGGGCCTGTATGATGAGCAGCCGCTCATCATTCCCGAGGTTCATCACAAGAGACGACCGGTATCAGCTACAGTGATGTCAGCGCAGATCCACAATCAGCTCGATGTATCAACGCTAATGACTGATGAGCTTCCCATGGGTCCCGTCACCACCAACGCAGATAGGGCAGCGTCTACAACTTCGCAGACGATGTATAGACACCATCCTCTACCCAGAGAAGGCTACACACCCTTTAGATGACGACAACTCTACGGGGACGTCTGCGCAGACTACAAGAACTTTCTCTGCCGAGATTGTTCCGTTGACGGTAGAAGGACCGATGATCAACCGATCATCTTCCCAGAGGTTCATCACAAGTAACGACCAGTCACCTTCGGTGACTTCAGCGCAGATCTCCACGGTACCCGAGGTATCTAGGATGACAACAGATGAGCGTCCTGTGGACCACGTCGCTATCAACGCAGAAAGGGCAGTGCTACTACCACCGCAGACCTTTAAACAAGGGGACATTATGCAGGAGATGATCAACGGACTCAACCCAAGTACGGACTCAGATGAGCCTTCGCAAAGGATGTCAGCTACAGTTTACAAGACATCTTCATCCTATAGATCGTCGAGGGATTCACTAAAGTACTGTCGGAAATGCTAGAAAACTGCTTTTTGACTTATATTTAAAATTCAGAGGTATTACAGTTACTTAAATAACAAATATCACTTCAAGAAACATCTACCTAATGTAGACCGAGAGAATAAATTTTGAGACATGCCCTAAAATGTGTTTTTACTGATGAAAATACCAGAAACTTAGAAAAATAAGTGGGACGTTATTTGATACAAACATTAATTGCCTGTGTTACGTCATCAGCATCCACGGTATCGACAGGTGAAATTGACACCTGAGCACACGCTCGGGCGAGGGGTCATCTCAATAGATACGTATCGGTTATGTAGGGGATCATTTGTGTGTGTGTGTTTGTTTTGAAATAAACATACGAATTACTGTACATTGGAAAGAATCCTATCACTTGTGTTATCTTATCGATTGATTGTAGAGATGTGCAACGTTTTAATAAATGTTTTGCATGTCAACAGTATATTTCATTGAAAACGGATGGATGTAATTCGGTCAGTTTAATGTAGTTGTGAACATTGGCCAAAGATTTAACGAAGTCACTGGTGTAGCTTCTTTAGAATATGTATATTTTTCTTCTCATAAAGTTTGTAGACCGCCCGTCTAATTACTCCCTTGTCAAAGTTGTCAAGGATGGTTTTACGTCCCGGTTTTGCATTTGAGACGGTCCCTGTCTTGTCTGATTTGTTTACAATATTGTAAACTTGTTGGTAAGACATGCCAACAGCTCTACAAGTTCTGTAATAAACCCTTTCTAAACTAATGAAAGGTTTACCTCTGTCTTTTTTAAGCAGAAAAAACCTGTAAACCTTTGCAACAATCGACTGCAATTGTTGGCCATAGTGGACGCTGTGATAAAGATGTGCATGCATGACGGGAAACTTATTTATCAAGACTTAACATTTATAATAATATTTCTTCAATAAAGAAACGATAATTAAGTAAAGAAACACAAGCATTGAATATTTTTTTGTTTAGGAAAAATGTTAATTCATATTTTTACACCACCTGTATTATTAGCATAAATGTAAAGACTATTTCAGATTTCTGTTGATGAACAATATTAAGTTGCTGTTTTGGTACCAAATTCTCTCCTGTAAACTGCCCTTTAAATGCATGGGAATGTTAAATCGATTGAAATAAAAATTAGGTAGACAATAGGCGAGTTGATATATTGACAACATAGTACATTTATCACCTTTATAAAGATATTAAGGCTAAAAAGCATTTTTCTAGCATTTCCGACAGTACTGTAGGACCTTCGCAAAGCTACAGGTCACCCTACAGGCACAGATTGTCGGGCTATTCACCACGTTGATGTCCTCGCCGATTTACACGCAGGTCGTCACACAGGTGTCCAGCGGAGCAGAGACATCGCGCAGGCCATCTACAACGCAGAAACGCCGCAGTACTTACATTATCAACAGAACGCTACATGTCATCACCGAGCCTGAGCGAGGGCATTCGCACAGGCATCCACAAGGCAGAGACGTCGCAGTACTTAACTTCTTAACAGAACGCTACTTATAGCCTACAAGTTACGCGAAGGACGGCACTATCTTCAGAGACTGTCAACAGATGAAGAGCCTAATAAAGGATCTTCAGGCCGACTACCTACATCAAGGGCATCAACGACGCTTCGCAGATCATCACGGGAATCACCATTTCCGTATATATTGCCAGGAAGGCAATTCCGGACTACGAGACGATTATCTACATGCAAGGCGCCATACAGTCACACCAAGTCGACCACCATGCAGATCACTACGCAGATCGTCAAGGTTATTCAACTAGGACACGAAGTAGCGTCATCCTAGAGGGAAAAAATCTTCATCGGTACACAGACTGAAGATAGGTAATACAGTACAAGAGAGATACTCTTGTCAGAATTCATCACTAGCTCGGATCTTCAGACGGAATCCAGGATGGGATTCACATAGATTGATATTAGAAGATTCATGGCCTTATAGAGATCTTCACCTTCGTACAGATCTGCAGACATTCTCAATGGCGGAATTCAACAGCAGCCTTGCTACAGCGAGAAAAATACATAATCGTCAACGATTCCCTGAGAAAAAATTTACAACAAGTTCAGCATTAATTCTACAATTACGACGCTTCATTGATGTATGCAGTCTACAAGCTGACAACGTAAAAGTTTAATTGAGCCTATGTATAAGGACGACGGCATTATCTTCAAGACTGAAGTAAGAATCACAGCAGCCAGGAAAACAACCTACCCAGCATCGATATTACGCGGCGAAATATTTGGCGCCGAAATATTCGCGCGTTTACAATTTAACCCTCGACACACGTGGTCACTCCTGTAACTTCGGAAAACTACGGACAAGACCGACGATTGATCAGATATCAACGACGGCACTAGATTCTACAAGGATCTTTTTCCTGCTACACCGGTGACATCACAGCGCGGCTAGCCTACAGAATCAAAATGCTTTGTTTTGATTGGACCACGAGGGACAACGCCCTGCGCAGAGGCCGGACGTAGTTCACAGATCAAGACATGGGTTGCAAGTGACAACAACATGTCAGCGAGCGAGCAACGCCTCCATTACAGTCCAGTTAGACTGGACCTTCGTGATTTGGCTGCCTTCATGGGGTTAGAGACCTTCCCTGTCATCATTAAAGACGAGGGCACGGCAGCCAGGCGATTTTTACATAAAGTTTCAACGATGACAGTCACAGAGTCGGCCATCGCTTCATTTCCTTACAGACACGGTAAGGGTGTCAAGATCGTAGGATATAGATACAAGTTCTTGTATCTCAAGCACTACTCTCTCCGTTTTTTACTACGAAGTGGCGGAATCTGTTGGTTTTTCGCACGTCAGCACAAGACATGACATGCAAAGAGAATTAAAACTACGCCCACTACTGGTCTTCATGAATGTACAACCGGAAGATCCGGACAGATTATAACCCATATCTATATATGGTGAACTCCGTGTGAGGAGGGTTGCAGATGCACCTAATTAGCGGAGTCGCAGTACAAGACGCATCTCTATGGGTAAGCATCTCTCCTAGAGTGGGAGCACACCTTGACAACAATATGTCAGCTGTGATATGGACCATAGCAGAGACGATCTGCACTTCCACAGGTTGGAAATGAAAGCAGCAATAAACGCCATACTCCACCGGATCAGCTTTTTTATAAAATGCTCATCTAACGGTACACACAGTCACCTCCACAGTGACGGTCTACATTTACAGAAGGATCAACAAAGTTGGCGAACCTTCTGGACCTCTGCTTTCAGTTGATCAGCATAACAGTCAACCTGACTGTCCACAGCAGAATATGCCACATTCCAAGAACCAAGAATGTGTTAGCAATACACTATCGTGTCCAACGCAGCCATTCTCAACAGACTGGATGCTACATTCAGAGATCTTCAAACAGATCATATAAGAGATGGTTGAACCTTGAAGAGATCTCTTCCCCACAAGGGTCAACTGATAACACAGGGGCAACGGACATGCGAAGCATCTCCTGCCTAGGTCTAAAACACTTACGTGTTTCTCCACCAGCTCTAATACCTAGGGTATTGCAGAAATCAGTCAGGCGAGAGACCCGCAACTATTTGGGGCACGCCTTTTGACCAGCGAGAATATGATTTCCTATTCTCATACAAGACCTAGGACTGCTTCTACTGCAACTACCAGAGTGTACGAATCTACTAGTACATCCTCACACAAAGCAGGCGCACGGCAACCCGGAGGTGTTCCGGCTACACATTGGACTGTATCAAGCATGCTTGAACAAGAGAGGATATTTCGCCAGAGCAGCGAAAGCAGTCACACTAGCTTTACGCAAGTCTTCACACAACTTGTCTGATGACAAGTAGTGATGCTTCGTGACCAAAAAGATACGTTTCGAGGATCAGTTTCACAGCCATGAAAGTGACACATCCTCAAGTGGCGGACTACCTCTGTCACCTAGACAAAGGAAGCGATCAAAAGGGTCAACACTCTCAACATACCTAGCGGCATTGAGATCAGTTATCGTCATGAGGATGAGTGCAACTGACAAAAGTACCAGAGTTACTGGCCTTACTACGTCCTTTTAATTGGAGGACCAACATCATAGATTTGAAACTCCGATGTGGGACCTCAACGTTGTTCTACGACATCTCACTAGTGACATCTACGAACCATTACAAAGAACATCATTCGAGTTCTTGATGCAGAAGGTGCTGTTCCTGATAACCTTAGTAACAGCAGCAAGAATGTCGAAATACATGCTCTGGATTTCAGAGAACACGATTTGATGCAAATCAAATTATCGTGCATATGGGACTGCGATGGGACTTTATCGCCAAGAATCAACTGCCAGGTCAACCAGACAGACAATTCCACGTCCCAGCACTTTCCTCCATACTCGGACCTCATGATACGCTTGACTTATCATTATGCCCAGTGAGAGCGCACAAAGTTTATTTACAACGATCCAAAACGAGGCGACGAAAATTCAAGCGACTATTCGTCCCTATCTCTACGGCGACACAGATATGGATCAGAACTGTCATACTACGAGCCTACAAGACTGCAGGACTCGACCCTCCAAGAGCATCTAATCCTCACGAAATTAGAGCACTGGCTTCTACACTCGCTCTACATGGAAATTGCTCGCTGAATACCATCATGGAGGGCTGTTTCTGGAGATCGGACATGGTGTTTGCTATCCACTACCTGAGAGATATCGCCCCCGAGGACGTCTCAGGAATTCACCATTTCGGTCCTCTGGTCCTCACACAGCAGTTGACAGTTCCTCGTAGACGATGAGACATAGTCTCACGAGATTATACCTGTATATACTATATCAGTATTTATCAAGCTTACAACTCTACGGAGTTTTTGCTAGTTATGTATATCTTAAGCCTACCTTAGTCTTAAACCCAGTACCTGTGTTACCTGTACATTTGGGTTGCTTCTCCACTTTGGAGTCGCTTTATTTCTATATTATTTTAATATTGTAGTACCCCCATCTATGGCAGCTGGTAGAACTTATGTATGATAGCAGCAGAAATTAATTTAATTACAGTGCCATTATGAAGTTCCCGTAGGGGGTTATTACATCTTAAATCACTAATTAAAATCCAAAGTATCTGTTCCCACCTCCGATTCCGTCGGATTCTACAAGCAAAAAGAGCATGAGTCAGGATAAGGCAAAATATGTAATTTTCTGAATAAAATTGATATTTTATACTTATCCTGACTCATGAGGTAAGCCCTCCCATCCTCCCCAAATGACACTTTTGGATTTCCCTGAAAGTTCAAGTGTCGGGCTCGTTAAACAGGAGAGAGTGAAGCATGTGGGGAACGGTGACGCCGTCTTACCCGCCAAAAGGCAAAGAGGGGCAACTCTTGGTGAGTACTAATTAGTGATTTTAAATTGAAGGGAGATACAAGTGTTCCACTATGTTCGCAAGAAGAAGAAGACAAGCAAAAAGAGCATGAGTCAGGATAAGTATAAAATATCAATTTTATTCAGAAATTTACATTATTTCATTGGCTGATAAATAGTATTTACTGCGGACTGAATGACGCTGATTGGCCGAGAGCTAATACATTGTAAATGGACGCCGTAAACATCGTGTTGTTAGGTTTTAGAGTGTTACGGGGGGACATGAGTTTAATCATGGGTTTAATCAACGGCGCATTGAATTGTAATATCTTTTTCTATGAAGGTACGTTCTTTGAAAAATATGACGCGCCATTGGAGATGCGCTGTAAGCGTTTTATGCACCATGTGGGGAATTATTCCGTGATTTTGTGTCTGCGTTCACTGTACAAAGTGGCGGGACAATTCAGTCACGATAATATTGCAAATACGAAGGCTTAGCATCCTTGGCTAGGGGTATGGATAGACAAGCCATGTCAACCTTGATAGGATGGGGTTGTTTTTCCTCGCCAGTGCTTCAAATTGATAGGGATTTCTCACACCTATCCTCGAAATTATCCAAAAATTTCGTTCATATTTACGTCTAGTCCTAGGGAGTTTTAGGTTTTCGATCATGCATACTAGATCGATATCTTTTCATACGGCAGTTGCCTTGTCTTGGGAATCGGGTAGCTTCCTCACCCAGATTTTGAGGATTATATGGCAATTCATCAAGATTCCATGGTGGTCATGTCAGCCCATGAAGTATGCTTGCCCACTCCTCTTTGGATGTCGTTTTTCAGGCAGTTTTCCGATGCCAATCACACTCAGCTATACTACCATTTCAACTCTTGACTGGAGATACGAATCTTCCAGAACAATCCAATGACGAAATTGTTTCAACAATTTCTGGATATTTTTCATTGTTATGATATCGCTCCTACAATTTTTTATGTTGAGGGGAATTCAGATTCAGGGCTATCTCAACGATTCTTAGCGGATTTCTACTTTTGTCTCAGTGACGTTAAGACACTGAAACACAGTACTATGGTGGACTACAGATCAGCAATCGCTTCTGTTTGAGATATACAAGGACTAGCAGTGGTTCTAACAGCTTGCTCTACAAGCCGATTAGTTCATTCCAGTTAAGAATTTATTTATTTATTATTGTTATTATTTTCAGCTCCTAGTCCTACAATCTTCCCCAAGTTGGCTTTATGTCTAATTCTATAGTCTCTCCAGAAGTCTTCCAAACCTATGTAGGAAATTCATTGTCATTTCTTCTCCATAAAAGGTGGGTTTTCTACTTGTCATTGCTACAGCTTCCAGTTCCAGAATACCAGAATTTTTTGCCATAGACTTTAGTCAATCACCTTTACAGGAGGCTCAAGATGGCTGTCATGTAGAACTTTACCAGTTTGTTCTAGCCAAGAATCAGGCTTCTGCTGGCGTTCTCTCTGCCACAGAGTATACCAGATTCAAGTATTCCCTACCTCTGCCTCTAGATCAGACAGAACTTGACTCCTATGCCCTATTCGAGCTCTGAGAAGGTATATCCAGTATGCTCTCAATATCAGACATAGTTGCCGCTGTTTTGTTTGTTTTTTGTTTTGTTTTATTATCTCATGCAAGACAATTGTTGATTTGGAGTTCTTGATTGAATATTATATCGTCTTGGCTTAGGAAGACAATCATTTTCTTGTTTACCAGGATTTTGACCCCAACTTAGTGAAGTATAGTTTTCCCTGCATGAGACCAGGGCCTGGACGTCGTCACTTGCAGCTTGGGGGTCCATTTCAATAGATCAGATTGTTGCTGCATGCCAGTGGAAGATCTCTAATCCCCACACCAATTTGTTTTTGCAAAACGTCATTTCATCCTTAGAGAGCCCACAGACAGCGCCTCTCCTCCTCTTGTTTTTCCCTTGATGGGGAAAAAAGAAGGGGGGGGTGCATATATATATATATCCAAACTCAGCAGTGGTTCACTGTCTTTGGACTGTGTGGGAGGAAACAGGTTAATGAACCGGAAGTGACGTCATCAAACAGGAAGTGACATCATCAAACAGGAAGTGACATCACAGAAACCGGTTAAAATGCGAATCAGTCAATAGACTGTTACAGAACCGGATATGACGTCTGGGACCGGAAGTGACGTCACAGTCTTCTCCAAACACCATATATTTCTCCCTCACAAGGATGATCCTTCCCTTTAGGTAATTAAATACTGAAATATCCAGGGAATGATCTAGGTAATCCATATATATATATTACATTTCATCACTTAAGTCATAGTTATCCTAATTGTTATGTCATAGACTATAACGGGATAATTAGTGGTATTGCTGTATTCATCATCTGCATAAACCCTCCTTCCTTATGTGTGATTCTGGCAACCATAATCCAGAGGGAATGTTTACGCCTATAATTAGGAACAATTACATGTATTGTTAGTAATTGTTAGTAAACTTACCTCTGGATTATGGGATCTAGTGCCCACCCGACCTCCCCACGAGGAGATGCAGAAGATGTCAGTTTTCTTCAGAAAAATCATGAGAGGTTTTCAACAACTACGTTGTGACGTCACAGCTTGCCTAAGGGAGATAACTGCGTAACTCTTTTAAGCATACCACTAGGGATAGCTATGACTTAGTTAAAATTTTCATTTCCATTCTGTATGTGTCTGTGGAATCCACAGGAATAAGGCAACCATAATCCAGAGGTAAGTTTACTAACAATTACTAACAATACATGTAATTGTTCCTTTCAGCATATAGTAACCATAACTATATATGTGCTTACAACTGACCATCTGATTGATCTGATTATATAATAACAGAATAACCATATCCATGAGTGAGATTCACATTACCACCTATCCATGTAAATGGTTAAAAGATATTGAGGTAAATTATATTTACATTTTTTTCACTAATGGCATAGTGTCAGTCATGTGTACACCAGATTATGAAATAATTCAGACATATTGGCAACTTGCACAGTCCATAATGTTTGTAGGTGTTTGCTTGATATAACATTTCAGTAATTACGTCAAGATGTTTACTTGCGTGATTACAGTTAAGACTTACATTTTTATTATTTACAGTTCAGATGTTCATCATTTCCACTTTTTCAAACAATGACATATTACTCAGAGGTAACATCTGCATAAACTTGACTATCATATTGACATTTTGATTCCTGATTGTTTTAGAATTAGTCCTGGGTAAAAAGATTGATAATGGGAAATATTGTCAATGGGAAGAATTTGTCAGCGATAATATTTTACTGTGGTGATGAAGTAACATTTAATTTACACATTCAGCACACAAAGTTATGTCTTTATTCATGAGCTGCTCCAAAGTGCGGTCAGTATGGTATTTTGTCAGTAATCCATTCGTAATGTGTCACTACTCAACAATGACGGGGAAATATGTTGATTTCTTTAAGCTCTATTTTTTTCAGTTTTGTTTGAGTTACTTCTCTGGTATTTAGAGATGACCCATCAATATTTAGTTATGACTATTGATGTCTATGATCCATATTGATAGCCAACCCTATACACAATGCTATCACACAGATTGTGGCAACTGTCATACCACTTTTGAAGTTGCTGAGTGTGACGTTCAACAACAAACAAACCACTGTTGAAGTTTGTAGAGTCATCATTAAGTCACAGAACTTAAGTGTCATCAGTGATCTCAGTACAATAATTTATTGACATAGTTTAAGTTTTCTTTATGCACCATTAAGATTTTTGTTCTCACACACAGTAAAAAAATACTTATTGTAAATATTTTGTTAAGTACAATATCATCTCACCTGAATGCACCCTACTCCTGTGAATGCTCACATTCCTCCCACATGACCAGCCAGTGACTGGGGGGATGCGTCACTTATAGGTCATACATAACAAGAGGGAATCTTCAGAAACTAACAAAGTAGAAATAGACTGAAGGAAAAATCTGCATATGCACTGCCATATGCAACTCTTACTTCAGGGGCCTTGAATCCTTCTACCTTATAAAAGATTTGAGACCTAATCGCTGGACTCCCAGAAGATTAATGCGTCAACAGACACAGAAGAATTTACACTTTATGAAGGCTTTGACGTTTTTACAACCAGAAATGTTGGAAGCCTACTCATCATTCACGAAGCCACCTGCCAAGCATCATCAACAATGCATCAGAGACCCTTTCAGCAGTCTCAGACCTTCACACAACATCAGCCTTTCATGCATTATGCAAGGAGGTATATTGTCTGCTAATCAAGCTGATTTAATAACAAATGTCACAAGTACTACTTGCTATTCAGCAACAAAAACAGCGTCAACCACAGGGCGTAGTGAAATCATTGACACAGTCTACACCAGTTTCGACAGTGTTGATTAATCATCTAAATGTGCCTCCATGGTGTTGAATTTTAACACATCAAGTTTCATTCAACACTAATTCTTCACATAAGGAGAAGATAATTTGCCATTTATGAGGACCACAAACTACTGGCTTGGACTGCAGAAGGTTTCTTTCAGCCCTGTTACACAACATGGAGGCTCTCTGCAAAGGGCGAGAGATTGATGAAGACTACTCACTCATGAGTGATACACAGTATAGGAGAAGATAAGAAGTTAGCATAACTAGATACTAATACCAGATGTTCCTTCTTTGGACTGGCCATGTCAGTGTTCACGAATGGTGTTTTAAAGCAACAGGGTGCCATTCCACTAACCGATCTTACCTAAGATCAATCTTAGCAAGTTACGCCAATTTTACAATCGTCTTAGCTAAAAGTTACACCCGTTCAACTAACCGATCTTAGGCCGATCGTAGCCGGTGCCGATCTTACGATCCGATCTAAGCTTAGATAGAGACTCTTTCGTGCAAGAGACAGAGAAATGCGAGGCACGAGTAATCTCCTTTTGCATAGTCTAGTAGACGAAGGAAGTAGTTTTGGAACCAAGTGAAAACGTGGAGAGGAAAACCTCGAGAAAAAATATTAGGGTAGTGAGCACCTTGGTTTTAGGTGCAGGTGCGTGTGAACACTGGGTATCAGGCATAATGTGGCTGAACCTTGTCGATCAGAATAAACAAGGCATGACGATGCATCCTCTATAAAGTATTTAGAATCTGTAAGCGGTCTTGAACCCCCCCACAAATTAGCGCACATAACCAAACATATTTGTATCTTTTTGTTTCAGAACATTGTTCACTTCACGACCCGTCCCTATGCTTAACCATGACGTTGCAATATTGTTGTACAAATGTATTACACCGACTCCCTCGGCTGTGTTCAGACTGGCCTCTCATGTGTAAGGCTTCAGTGCTGTGTTTGTTTACATCACGGAAATAAACACATTCATTTCGTGGGGGTTTTATGGGACGCTCAAGGTGAAATGCTCGCTCTTCTTCTTTTTCACATAGAATATGAAAGCCACCATTTTGGTTTCTCTACGATTGATTTTAGCGATCCTAAGTTGGTCATGAGCAACTTAGACTTTGGATCTTAACTTTACGATTGACTTGGGTACGATTGGTTAGTGAAACGGTATCCCAATCTTAACGTCACGCTAAGATTGGGAATTTAGGGGTTTACGATTGGCATAGGGCTAAGATCGGTTAGTGGAACGGCACCCAGGACATAGGTCCTGTAAGTTTCAGATGTCTGTCTGACACACTGAAAATTCACAGGACCCATAGAATAAAATTAATCACACCTTTCAGATTTAACATTTCTTATAATTGGCATTGCAATTATTAACAAACATAAGATTTAAACAGCAAACAAGTGTCACATGTCAAATATAACAACTTCAGTCAAAGTCATTGTGAAATATACAGTCAGACACTGGGGCCGGCGGGTTGTAGACGTCTATCAGACCGTTGGTGAATCTGCCGGATTTGTCAGAGGGTCAGACACTATTCGTAAACACTGCCATGTCTGATGCTATTAAAAAGGCCATGTTGAATGCTTTGAAGAATTCGCAAACAGACTTGGAAAGAATGTTTCTTTCCACGATGGTTGCACAGAAGAGGATCCAAGAGTTAATATCAGATCAAATTTGTTCCTTTCTTCAGCATAGCATACTTTGCTAAGTTTAATTACGAATACTCAGTGGCTGAACCTCTCCCCAAAGCCCTTGCTACATCAACCCGGGGGTACCCAGGGGGGTTGTATTGGTCATGTGAATAAAAAAGTGGTTCAAGACTCTAATTTCTATAGATCAAATGCTGATTAACACTGTACAAATGATCAACATGTACAGACAGCAGATGCATTGAACTGCCGAACTCAATTTAGAAGTCTATTATCTGGTATTCAGAAAGCTAAGGAAAGAATGTTCACATCAGCAAAGAGGAACAAGTCCTCCAATTTTGCCCAGACCCCATAGTAAAGTCAAGGGATCAACCTTCATTTTCGCCGATAGAGGTCAGGTTTTACACAACTGGAACATTAACTCCTGAACTGTTCAAGTGCAACCTTCAACTGTGGGTTACAGACCAATGTTAAGGGAGGAACTGCCCTGAACAGTAGATCCTCAAAGGAGAGTTTATTCAGAGATTTTTCTGTCAAAGTTGTCAGAAGCTATAAAGCAGTAGAGATCATTCAACCAGAGTTTTATTCTCCAATCTTCCTGGTACCAAAGAAGAATGCAATCAAGAAATTCTGACAAATTTGCAACATGGATGATTTCAACAAGAAGTATCTTCAACAACCAGAGAAGTTCAAGGTGCTCCATGTTCCAGAGTTGAGGCAACTGATGAGGCCAAATGATTTTCGTGCAGGCATAGATCTTCAAGATGTGTATCCCATCTCCATTCAACAAGGATCTAGAAAGTGTGTGTGGTTCATGTACTAAGTTCAACATTACCAATGGAGGGTACTTCCTGTGGAATATCTACAGCCCTATGTTGTTTACACAGGTAACCAAACCCAGTGGCTCATTTTCATTACAAGTGGAGCTGTTGCTCATCAATGAACAGAGCTACTCAAACATCAGTTTAACTTCATTCATCACTGATCATCAACATGCTTTGCATGAGACCGAATGAGAAGACACTTTAACATTGCAGCTAAAAATGCATTTCAACAAAACAAATGGTGCAGTAATCGCAGCTATGCGATGTGTGTACTGGTTAGCAAAAGAGGGGATTTCCACTGTGAAATACGATTCTTTGTTGAAGTTTTGTCAACTTCAAGGTTGTGATAAACTTTCGAGTTTAGATTCAGGAAAAACTGCATCATACACTTCATGGATGGCAGCTGAAGAGATGCAGCATGCAATTACAAATGTAATTAAATCAGATGTTGACAAACAAGTATCTGAACCGGATGGTTGTGCTGTATTAATAGACAAAAATACTGACATTACAGTTTGCAAAAAACTTGTGATCTATGCCAGAATTGTTGACAGAAATATGTGTCGACACACACGCTTTCTTCGAAACATCCGTATTAAGGAAGCCAGTGTCACATCATCTGTGGTGTTTGAGAAACCTAAAGATTTTCTCTCTACAAGAGATATTGAACTGAATAAAATTCATAGTTTCGGCAGTGAAGATGCATCTCTCATGGTCGGAAAAAAGCAGGGTGTTGCAACTTTTTTGAAGAAAGAGAATCCACATTTACTGGCTGTTCATTGTTTTGCACATAGACTGGCTTTGTGTACATCAAGATCTGCAGAAGGTGTACCATATATGTGCAATGTATTTGAGAAGACACTGACAGAACTCATATCCTATTTCAAGAGATCTACCAAACGTCTACTTCAGCTCAAGGCCATACAAAATGTACTAGAAGCAGAGGAAGTGAAATTGAAGGAAGTCCAGTAAATTCAATGATTTTTCCTTATCCTGACTCATGCTCTTTTGCTTGTCTTCTTCTTCTTCTAACATAGTGGAACACTTGTATCTCCCTAATTGAAGCTCCCTTCAATGTAAAAAATCACTAATTAGTACTCAGCACGAAGTTACCTCCCTTCCACAAGCTGCTGAACGAGGGCTTGCACCTCCACCCATGTGCCTCACTCTTCTCCTTCTTCCAGTGAGCTGGATCGTGGGAGCACCTGTGTCTCCGACACACTATATCCTTTGATTATATTTAGTTAGTTACCCTCGTATAGACATCTATAGAGGTTTAGCTAGTATCCTTCAACAATTATATATTGATATTTAGTCGTGTTTCTACTGTTTATTCATGGGACCGTGTTTGTTTCCAGTGGATTACGCTTGATAAAAATTCTGTTCTGTTGCAGATTACGCTTTTTATTCTGCTGCTGATCTGCATTTAATATGCCCTAGTTGTACTGCGCCATGTTCATTTTATTCACGCTGCAGTTGCGGTACTAATTTATCCATTTCTGCCTTTTAATAAATAATTACTTTGGCGCTTGAGACGCCGCAGCAGATAGGTCGCTGATGCAGAGTCTAGCCATGACTGATACACCTGAACCCTCGCCAGTCTACTGCTGTTGGTCGACCCCGCCCCCGCCTGGTGTTCCGCTAGAGTGCTGGAGAGGCGTGGACGTAGTCCGCCGCCTCCAAGAAGCGCCCTGCTTCCCAGACATCCCATCGCCGCAGCCGAAGACTAGAGTTTTTCTACTGCATCTCAACGCCACCTCTGAGGGGAAATCAACGGTCTACTTGAACTTTCTCAGCCGAGATTGTTCCGCCGCGAGATTTGGGCCTGTATGATGATCAGCCGATCATCATACCTGATGTACATCAAAGAATGACCGATGTCGGCAACAGTGATGTCAGCGCAGATCAACATGCAGCCTGATGTACCAACGATGATATTCTATGATCTTCCTGAGGGTCCTGCCGCTACTTAACACTAACGCAGACTTCGCACCCCCAGGGCAGCCAGCCGACCTCTGAGGGGAAATCAGCTGTCTACTAGGACTTTCTCAACCGAGATTGTTCCAGCCGCTGAATCTGGGCCTCTACGATGATCAGCTGATCATCATCCCCGACGACGCCACAAGAAGCTTACCGGAGATCTACAGTGACATCAGCAGAGACGCCATGCAGCCTGATGTCTCTACACTGACGCCAGACGACTTCCTGAGGGTCCCGCCAACATCGCAGAGAGGGCACCGACTAATTCGTCGCGAGACCATCCCAGATGAACTGTTGCGCAAATCATGATCATGATGGAGGGCCACCACAGACTGGGAAGCAGCCAGCCCAAGGCCTTCGAAGGTTCCAACGCAGACGACACCCCAGAGGCACCCCCCATCAGCGCTGTAGCAGCCACGACGGAAGCCACCTTCGAAGGAAGTCGCAGACCACCTCCACGGCGACCCAGATGTACAGCCAGCGGCTGGCCGCTCGCTAGCGGATAGATCATCACCTTCCTCGCTTCATCCCTAGATGCGGACTCAGACCGCCAGACTCACTCAAAAAGCCTTCGAAGAGTCAAATCGCCGCTTCCCCAGGACCGACGCGAGAGGAAGCTAAAGGCTCAGCTAAGGCCTTCGCGAAGGACACCTGACTACACGAGCTTCTCGCGAAAGCTATCAACATTCTCCCTCACAGGTCTCCTCCGAAGGTCAACCCATAGACGAAGTTCACCAACACGATCTCCGCGCGCTACCGCTAACCGCTACCTCAGACATCACCACACAAGTCTGCACACAAGTCTACAGTCAGGTCTCCCCGAAAGGCCACCCGACATAGAGATAGAAATACACAGTCCACCATCAGAAGAGCATCAACCTCTCATCAGTGATGTTGGGATAGAAAATGATGGAGGCATCATTTTCTCAGACGCTGAGATACGATATTGGATGGTAAACAACCTAGATCTCTCTTCACCTTCCAAGAGTGGCAACTCGGCGCAGACATACCTGATAAAGGAAGACGAGGCAGACGCCATCACCTTACCTCCAATCGACTCGGGATTGCCGCGGTGCCACAGTATGTAGACACAGCCTACCATAAAGCCATAACAGTTCAAGCGCCAGAGGCGCATGTTATTTGCATTAATAGATCTAGAACGATCAATGAGATTCTTATCACCAGATTTCGCGGACACGACTTCTGAAGATGATAGGATGATCTACTCGGCTCTACTTATGCAGAACCAGCAAGAACCACACCCTGTATGAAGCTAACGCCATCTATATTGATCGGTTTCTAGACACTTCGCTAAGGAAGTCCCAGGCCACCTCCGGCGAAGGAGCTAAGCAGCCTCACCAGTTACAAGGAACGCCACGAGGAGTAGCGCTTCACCGACCCCCACATATTGCTGAGCGGCGAAAACAAAACACTCACTCACTCACTCCTGTTGAACACAGAGGTCGGATCAAGGAAGCAAGCCATATATAATATATATACTGATCGGGCTCTGACTCAATACCTTTGGCGAAGGTCGGGCTAAGTGGCTCCAAGTCTAATTCCACACAGGAAATCTAGATTGATACTTCGAGAGCTTCACAAAATCTCCTCAAGGCCCACCGAGGAATTCTCCTCCAAGGTCTCCATATATTAGCCACCACTCGGCATATATAGCTACTTTCGTCCAGTCCGTTCAAGACATCGCGATAAGTTGTCTATCAACTGTATGCCATATGCCGCCTATAAGCCTACGCTAAGACAATTGCACAGGCTATTTACAACACAGAACGCCGCTATATTAATTAATCAACGACGCTGCATAGATCTTCACAGAAATCAACTTTTCCGTATAGATTGCTAGAATATGCAATCCCGACTACGACACGATTATCTACATGCGACTATTACGCAGATCTGCAGACAATTCAATATCGAATTGAACAGCAGCCTTGTTACAGCGGAAGTATAACTCATAATCGCCAAAGTTTCTGAGAAGAAATATGTACAACAAGTTCAGCTTTTAATTCTACAATTATGACGATACATTCATGTATACAGCTCCACAAGCTGACGACAACTTGCAAGTTTATTGTACCTTTATATAAGAAAGTCGGAATTATATTCAAAACTGAACTTACTTTCAATTACATAGCCAGGAAAAATAACCTACCCAGCATTAATATTACAGAGCGAGGTATTTCACCGGAGGTTTCGCTACTACCTTTAACCCTCAAACACGTGGTCACTCGGGTAACTTCGAAGCTACGTGAAGACCGACGATTATGCTAATATCAACGACGCAAGATTTTTATACAAGGTTTTTTCCCTGCTACACCGGGTGACATCACAGCTGGTATTCTACAGAATCAAAATGCCTTGTTCTGATTGGACCGCTTGGACAACGACTCCACGCAGAGGTCGCATCTTTAGTTCACAGGTCAACACTTTACGCTACAAGTGACAACTATATATCAGTGAATCCAGCAAGCCTCCTTACAGTCCAGTTAATCTTGAACCTTCATGATTGGGCTGCTTTCTTCAGGTTATAGACCTCCCCGTCAAGTTAGGGACGAGGGCACGTGCAGTCAGGCAATTTTACATATACTTCAACGAGGGACAGACACACCTGGTTGTGCACCTACATCGCCAAGGACTTTGCGAGCGAATAACCTAGACGACGGGATACAAGTGGATCTTAAATCCACAGCCGCCTCAGACTACAGCTGGAATTTCTATAATCAAGCTACTAACACAACTAGATGGTTAGTAAACCTTACTTTAAACTTTCTGATTGGAGAATTAAAACGGAAGTTTCACCCCTCCAACTTGGGATCTGAATATAGTGCTCCAACACCTCACAAGTGAGGTTTATGAACACGCCTGGATGACATACTTGGACTTCATGATACGATGATTCTATCACGCGATGGCCAGCAAGAGCACTGTAAATTTATCTCCACCGAACCAAACAGAAGGGAATAATACAACAGATTATTTCCTCTATCATCAACTTACTATGAGAATGAAATCTCAATGCACTATATCTCCGCTTTGGATCAGAACTGTCATACTACGTGCATACAAAGACGGATGGACCCAATCCGACCCTCCATGAGCTTTTAATACTCATGATATTAGAGCTAACTTCTGCATTGATCTACACAATGCTATTTGAAATAATGGAGGGTTTATTTTCTGAGATCCGATATGGTGATTGCCAACCATTATCTGAGAGATATCATCACCGAGGACGTCTCAGGTATCCACCAATTCGATCCCATGGTCCTCGCACAACAGTTGACAGTTCCTCGGAGAAGATAAGTCAATCTTACAGATTTCTACTTATCTTATAACAGTACTAAATAGCTACATGCTATATATAATTTGCTTAAGTTCTTTTTATCATCACAGTACTATGATTATTACATCATACAATATATAAGTTAACAACTCTACAGAGTTGGTTATTATATATTTACCTTAACTTAATTATATCTTAAGCATAGTACTATACTCAGATTGTAAAAATATATAAGCTAACAAACTCTACAGAGTTTGGGCTATTATATAGGTAGCTTAAGCTTATTCATATCTTAAGCTCAATACTATGTTTATATCATATAAGTATATTAGCTAACAAACTCCTAAAGAGTTTTTAAGCTATTTGGCTTAAGTCTCATCATATCTTAAGCAATATGGTTACATTATAACATGTATTAGCTAACAAACTCTACGGAGTTTTTTGCTATATGTAACTTAAGCTTATTCATATCTTAAACGCAGTACTATGTTTATATCATATAGGTATTTTAGCTATCAAAACTCTATGAGAGTTTTTTGCTATTATATATTTGGCTTAAGTTTCATCATAATTTAAGCTTTATGGTTACATTATAATTTGTATTAGCTAACAAACTCTACGGAGTTTTTGCTATTATATATGTAGCTTAAGTTTCCTTCAAATCTTAAGCTCAATACTATGTTTATATCATATAAGTATATTAGCTAACAAACTCTACGGAGTTTTTGCTATTATATATGTAGCTTAAAGTTTCCTTCAAAGCTCAATACTATGTTTATATCATATAAGTATATTAGCTAACAAACTCTACGGAGTTTTTGCTATTATATATGTAGCTTAAGGTTTCCTTCATAAACTCAATACTAGGTTTATATCATATAAGTATTTTAGCTAACAAACTCTAAAGGGTTTTTTAGCTATTATACAATTAGCTTAAGTTTCATCATATCTTAAGCAGTATGGTTACATTATAAAATGTATTAGCTAACAAAACTCCACAGAGTTTTGCTATTATATATATAGCTTAAGTTTAATTATATCTTAAGCTCAGTACTATGGTTATAACATAAAAGTATATTAGTTAATAAACTCTAAGGAGTTTTTTGCTACATACATTTAGCTTAAGTCTAATCTTATCTTAAGCTTAGTACTATGGTTACATTATTAATCTATAAGCTAATAAACTCTACAGAGTTTTGGCTATTATATATGTAGCTTAAGTTAATTATATCTTAAGCACAGTACTATACTCATATTGTAAAAATATATTAGCTAACAAACTCTACAGAGTTTTGCTATTATATATGTAGCTAAAGCTTATTCATATCTAAAGCTCAGCATTATATCTATATCATATAAGTATATTAACTAACAAACTCTAAAGAGTTTTGCTATTATATAATTAGCTTAAGTTTAATCATATCTTAAGCTTAGTACTATGTTTATATCTTAAAAGAGTATTTTTAGCTAACAAACTCTAAGGAGTTTATACTAGCATATTAACAAGCTTAAGTCTATTAGTCTTAAGCATTGTATTAATGTTATATATACTTTATCATAATAAGTACTTTGTAATAACCTTTATATGGCAGCTGATAAGTTAGCAGCAGGAATTCATCAGTTCAGTACCTTTATGAAGTTCCCATAGGGTTATTACAATCATCACAGTTCAAATCACTAATTATTAAAATCCAAAGTATTATATATTTCCCACCTCCCTTTCCGTCGGAGTCTACAAGCAAAAAGAGCATGAGTCAGGATAAGGAAAAATATGTAATTTTTAGAGTAAAATTGATATTTTATACTTATCCTGACTCATGAGGTAAGCCCTCCCATCCTCCCCACATAACACTTTGGATTTCCCTGTAAATTCAAATGTTGGGCTCAGTATATGAGGAGAGAGTGAGGCACATGGGTGGAGGTGGCGCCCTCGTTCCCGCGCTTGTGGAAGGGAGGTAACTCGTGCTGAGTACTAATTAGTGATTTTACATTGAAGGGAGCTTCAATTAGGGAGATACAAGTGTTCCACTATGTTCGCAAGAAGAAGAAGACAAGCAAAAAGAGCATGAGTCAGGATAAGTATAAAATATCAATTTTACTCTAATAAATTCAATGGTTTGCATTCTACAATGCACTCCATGCAATATGCCTGGCCTGGAAGCCGCTTGTTACTTATTTCAAGGCTATTCAAAAACCAAGTGACACAGAGAAGAACTTCTTGAAAACAGTGACTGATGTGAGATTTCTGTCAGTGATGCACATGACTTATTCAAGACAACCTTACTGAAGACCAGAGCTCTTTCAACTTCACGTATGGAACACATCATGAACTGTCTTATCAGAAGAGGATATTCAGCGAGAGCAGACAAGGATGGCTCTTTAGCTCTCAAAACATCTACTAAAAGTCTCTATGATGATAAATGGAAGAATTTTTACCAGTTTGCAAGATTGAAGGCTACTCATCCTCAAGTTGCAGAATATTTATGTTATCTGAGAAGTACAAGACATCTCACACATTCTGCATCAGCTATTTATTTAGCAGCTAATACTTCAGTTTTGACGATGGATAGAGGAGTTAAATTTACTTTGGTTCTAGAACTCACCGCCCTTTGGAGGTCTCATAGACTAGAAGATCATCAGAAGTAACTTAGAGCACTGGCAGGGGACTTAAATTTAGCCCTTCAACATCTGACCAGTAGTGTTTATGAACCTCAGTAAGCCTTCAGCTAGCAGACATTGACATTTCAACTCTCTTTCTCCTGGTGGTGCAATGGGGTACCCTGGTGGTTTAAGTGTTCGCACGTCACGCTGAAGATACGGTTTCGATTCATCACATGGGTACAATGTGTGAAGCCCATTTCTGGTGTCCTCTGCCGTGATATTGCTGGAATATTGTAAGTGGCGTAAAACTAAACTCACTATTTCTCCTGGCACCAGCTACAGCAGCAGCAACATGCTTCTTTCTGTCTGGGATTAAGATGGGTTTTCATAACATCAACTTCCAGGACAACCTGATAGACAGTTCTGACATCTATTTTAGGAGCAAAAAAGACAGAAGTTTTATCAATGTTCAGTCATAACTCTTTGCACATACCTGAAAAGAAAAGCTTTAAGAAGGACGAAGTTCAAGAGGTTATTCATACCACTATCACCCAACTCATCTACAGAAAATATTATTTTGGGTGAGAGCAGTATTTCTGAGAGCCTACAAAAAGGCTGGACTCCTACGGCATCCAATCCACATGAAGTGAGAGCCCTAGCATCCACTCTCACTTGATGGCAACTTCTCCATCACATCCATTATGGAAGGATGTTTCTGGAAGTCTGGCACTGTCTTTGCCAACCACAGTTACTGTCCCATAAACCAACAACTGAGAATCCATTTCCCCTGTTTACTATGTAATTTAGAGCATGAGTGATAAGATTCAGTTAAGTTTACGACCTATTCCTAACATATATGTGTCATCTTAAGGCACAAGCAAGAATCCACAAAATCTCTATGATTTACTTCTTTAGTTCCAAAAGAGGGGCTACCCTGTTTTCATCAAGATAAAAGAAGATTTGAAGTTCCCAAAGGATTATATGAACAGTACATGAATTCAAAATTAGGTGGCTAACCACCTACTGATTGCTTCAAGCAGAAAGTATGAGTCAGGATAAGTTAAAATATGTATCAAAATATTATTTCATACTTATCCGAACTCATACGGTGAAGTACCACACCAACCATCCCACTACATTTTATTTAACTATTTAGAATTACGAAAATGGAGAGAGTAACAGTCACTGGCTGGTCATGTGGGAGGCCGGTACGCATGCATTGTGGTAGGGTGTCTTTGGTGAGATGTTTTTAATATTCTTGGGGAACATGACACAGAATGTTTCCACTGTATCTTGGGTTATGGGAGAGATAAAAGTAAATAGTATGAGTCAGTATAAGTATAAAATGATAATTTTTACTCTAAAAAATAGAATATACGAATCAAGCCATCAGGTTATGTCAGCTACAGAGCCTTGTGGCTAAAATTTTGTAGTGCATTTGCATTTGAATTTTGCTCTTCTTCAGCATTTCTTCCTGAGAATCAAGTGTTGGCTGTAGATGAGTCAAAAGTATTCTGCCCCCCCAACAAGTTGCACGTCCCTGAGACAACAACAACAACCAGTGACTCAGCTTTGTCTCTCCCAGACAGTGATCTCAGTTCCTCAGAATCCTCAAGTCCTACCTACAGCCATGGCTCACCTCCACGAGACAGGAACAGCAAGGATATAGAGGTCAGTAACTTAATTGTAGAATTAACAAAAAAGATAGTAACATATTTTATAGTGGTGTGACGATTCATCGATACGCATCGATGCATCGATCCATGGGCCACCGATACAGTGAATCGATACAAAGTTTTACATTGTCGTATATCCCGATACAATATTTCAAGTGGGCCACGATACATCGATGTTTAACTTTGAATATTGCCGAATCGCGATATCTGTCAAGAAAAAAGACTTACTTTTGTTTGATGATTAAAATATATGCTCACTTATTTTCACTTCATAAGTACACGTTTTCTCTGAAATTCATGCGTCAATAACAGTGTCAGACATAGCGCTCGCATGTTATTAACTTTAATTATCTCGTTTCTGAATGAACGTTGAAAAACACTGGCGGAATGTGACGGAATACTTTAAAATGTTTTTGTTTTGATCTTAAGGTGTTTTATATTTGGTGTTAGAATTAAAGATTTTAGTATCGTGATACGCATGGTATCGCCGCCCTTATATCGGGATTCGTATCATATCGCAGCATCAGTGCACAATACTTTGGCAGTTCATCGTCGTGACTAAAATTTTAGCATTGTGATGTATCATATAGCAGGTTGTATGCCAATACCAGCACTAATATTTAAACAGGCCTAATGAAACTCAGTACATAAGATCTCTTGGGGCTTTCTTAATCACAGGAACCTTACCGTGACCTCTATGTAAGGTCAGGGCCACTAAGAGGTCACATTTTGAAACATGGCTCAAAACTGTTTGTTATTGCTGTGTCTAATGTCAATGTGTCTAATAATATGTGTGTTGAAAGGATTATTTTGTATGCCGTTAAATTTGTGTCTTAAATTTCAGGACGAAAACACAGTTTTCCGCTATGATTCCGGTAATGTAACTGCCACCAGTCACTCACACAGGTGAGATTGTGCTGTCATAATCATAAAACAGTGTTATTTTTCCTTATCCTGACTCATGCTCTTTTGCTTGTCTCCTTCCTCTTGCGAACATAGTGGAAACACTTGTATCTCCCTAATTGAAGTTCCCTTCAATGTAAAATCACTAATTAGCACTCACCACGAGTTACCTCCCTTCCACAAGCTCGGGAACGAGGGCGCCACCTCTACCCATGTGCCTCACTCTCTCCTTCTTCGCCCAGTGAGCTGGACGTGAGAGCGCCTGTGTCTCCCGACACTATATCCTTTGATTTATATTTAGTTAGTTACCTCGTATAGACATCTATAGAGGTTTAGCTAGTATCCTTCAACGATTATATATTGATATTTAATCGTTTTTCTACAGTTTATTCACGGGACGCCGTGTTTGTTTCAGTGTATTACGTTGATAAAAATTCTGTACTATTGCAGATTACGTTTTTTATTCTGCTGCTGATCCGCCTTAGTTGTATTGCGCCATGTTCATTTTATTCACGTTGCAGTTGCGGTACTAATTTATCCAATTCTACCCTTTATTAATATTTACTTTGCGTTTGAGACGCGCAGCAGATAGGTCGCGTATGCAGAGTCTAGTATTACTGATACATCCCATCGTCGCAGCCGAAGACTAGAGGGTTTCTACTACATCTCAACAGCCGAGTATGATGATCAGCCGATCATCATACCTGATGTACATCAAAAGAATGACCGATGTCGGCAACAGTGATGTCAGCGCAGATCAGCATGCAGCCTGATGTACCAACGCTGATATTCGATGATCTTCCTGAGGGTCCCATCGCTACCAACACTCAACGCAGACGTCGCACACCCAGGGCAGCATCGACCTCTGAGGGGAAATCAACGAAGTCTACTAGGACTTTCTCAACCGAGATTGTTCCAGCCGATGACCTGGACCTCTACGATGATCAGCCGATCATCATCCCCGACGTACGCCACAAGAAGCGACCGGTGACAGCTACAATGACATCAGCAGAGATCACCATGCAGCCTGATGCCTCTACACAGATGTCGGACGATTTTCCTGTGGACCCCTCCATTAACACCGCAGATAAGGCACCGACGACCTGGTCGCAGACCATCCCTGAGGACCTCATACGGCAAATTATGACCATGATGGAGGACCGCTACAGACTGCAGTAGCAGGGACCGAGCCTTCGCGAAGGCTCCAACGTAGACAGCACCCCAGAGGCACCCCCCGTCAACGTAGCAGCCAGGACGATGTCACCTTCGTGAAGGAAGTCACGGACCACCTTGATGAAGGACCTAGATGTACAGCCTTCGCTAAGGCGGGATAGATCATCGCCTTCTTCGGTTTCATCCCTAGATGTGGATTCGGACCATCAGACATCACGGAAGCCTTCGCGAAGGTCATATTGTCGCTCTCGGACCGACGAGAGGAAGCTTCGCTAAGGCATTCGCTAAGGACACCTGAATCCAGATCATCATCATCTAGAAGGACATCGAGGGACTACACAAAGAGCTTCAGCGGGCTATCAACGCTCTCCTCACAAGTTCCTCGAAGATCAACCCATAGACAAGTTGATCATCGATATCAAGAATAAGAACTACAATCGTAAATTGGTTCAGTTGAATCCATGACGAGACGTGATGTTCTCTGGCCTAAATAGATCTAGAACGATCAATAAGACACTTATCACCAGACTTCGTGAATACCCACTTCTGAAGATAAGATGATCCACTCGCCCTACTTATGCACAACCAGCAAGTCCCAGGTCAGCTCGAGAAGGAGCTAGAGCCTCACCAGCTACAAGGGACATCGCTGAGGAGAAGCGCCACGAATCCCCACATCCTGTTTAACACAGAGGCCGCTCATAAGCAAGCTATATATATATATATATATATATATATATATATATATATATATATGGTCATTTTCAAAATTGGTAGGATTTTCCGTCCGTTCCAAATAAAAAAAAAATCTGTTAACTTAAAAGGATTTTTTTGTGCTAGAAAACATATTTGGAAGTTTACTAGTCAGTAAAAGTGGTATATCATTAGTCTTGTCATTTGGAAATTTATATTTAGCCACATTTTAGGGTCAAAATTGGCAGATTTGCTCTGTCCGGAGGTGACGGTCCTAATATCAATGTTCACAAATAATGTAAATATAAATGCAAATAAACAAACTAATTAATATTATGCCAGTTACCATTGAACAGGCATACTCAAACTGCATTTAATTTTTTTTTTAACTTAAAAAGTTTTTTTCTACAAATTGTAACATGCTTGTCCTGTCATTTTGTGTCCTGACCGTTACCAGTGTATGAAATTCCTGCAATAATTTCCCCTTGGAGCTGGATTGTAATACTACTACCTGTGTGTGCTTGAGCTAGCCCCTGTGCATGTGACAGCAAATGAAATAATGAAATTCAACACATTTTGCAGAAAATTGACACCATCAAATAAGTACAAATGTTATGTGTCAACCTTAATTGTCCAGACCGTTACCAATGTATTTTGTGTCAAATATATCTCTTTGTTTTTTTACATTTCAATGGATATGTTGCCCAGAAATGGAAGAGGTGGAAGGAATGTCCTTTGAAATCTTTTAGGGATCATTCATTTTTATATTTTAGATTTACTTACAAATTGTCTTGACCGTTACTGTCCAAACCATTACCACTCTGCAAAGTAACGGTTTGGACAGTCCTTGTAACGGTCTGGACAAAATGATTTGTATTTCAAAAAGTTGTTCAATACTATTTGAAATATAACAAATTTATAATAACTTTAAGGGTTAAGATAAGTTTAAGCATGGAATTTTTCTGTTCAAAGGAGTTTTGATGTAGTATCATAAAAAACACAGTCTCTGGTAACGGTTTGGACAAATAATAGTAACGGTCTGGACATATCTTTAATAAATTTCAATTTTAAAGAATATGTTCCATGGTGTGATCATAATTTTTTATTTACTTATCTATCTGCTTTAAACAATAAAAACCAAAACGAATTTATCACGTTAAGTTTCTATTTTCTATAAGATCTATAGTCTTTATAAATTAAAGGTAACGGTTAGGACATCTATGGTAACAGTATTCCAACCTTTAAAGATTTTTTGGGTGGAAACTGTTTTAACTTTAACTGTGAGATATGTAAGGCTACCATTTACTTTGAATATTTGCTAGGTGCTAATATGTTGGCCAAACCTTTGTATTTGATAAATATATGTTACCATCTCACGATTAACAAAAAGTAAAGGTATCCGAGTGAATGAAAGAAGTATATTTCGTGGAGACTAATATTGCACCATAATATCAACAGCAAAATGACATCTATTCAGTGGCCTGTGTAGCATGATCATGCCTACAGTATCATAGTTGTTGCAGTACCTTTCAGAATTTAATCTTTTGCAACTTTTTAGAGGGATAACATTTGTTTGTTACACTGATGTCCTGACCGTTACCAATAATGTCACAACCGTTACTATTCATTCAATTTTTGTTCCTCAACTGCACTCTTCTTTAGATTATAAGTAATTTTCAACCTAGACAGCTGTGTTTTTCTATTCTTTAGAAGCTACAGCTTGTTTTTATTCAAAAGCCTAAATTCATTCACAAGTTTCATATTGATATAACAAATGTCCAAACCGTTACCACAGCATGGAAGAAAACATGACATATTCGTTACAAGTTAAAATTTCTAATACACATTTCACTGTCTGTCCAAAATCGGGTTAGCAGTTGAAGTAAATAATATATTTTTTTCCTTTCATGTTACCTGTTTCTATGTTGAATTAAATTGTTTAAGGTTTATGTCCAGCCCGTTACCATTCCTGTCCAAACCGTTACCACTATTGTCCTAACCGTTACAGGTGTTAATTGACTGCTTTAATTAATTCATGATAATACGTGAAACACTCCTCTTTATGCTGGTGTCATCTAAAGATGTCCTGGGCTTAGTAGCTGATGTGATTTTAAGATAATATTACCTGCGGAAAGCTATATGCATAATAATCTTTTAGAAAAATGCAATTATTTTGTGGTAAATAAATGAAAGATACAAAATAATACTTTCAAAAATAATGATAATAGTTTTTACCTTCAAGTTTGATTAAGTCGGTGTAAAAGCTATTTATGCCATCTTTAAAAGATTTTTTATGAATTATATTTTTAAATCCTTATTCTGATTAAGAAGTGGTAACGGTCAGGACTTTCCCTCACCCTATTAATTACTTATGTATCAATTAAAAGGCCAATTAGTAAATTTGAGCCTGCATGTTTGTATTATTGAATAATTAAGTATTTGAGATTTCATTTGAATAAAACCTAAATCAATTTTCATGTGTTTGATTTTACTGTAATAAAGAATTGAAAATCCTACCAATTTTGAAAATGACCCATATATATATATACTAATCGGGCTTTGACTCGATACCTTTGCGAAGGTCGCGAAGGCTAAGTGGCTGCAAGTCTACTTCACCCAGAAAATCTAGAAGGGATACTTCGAGAACTTCGCGAAGTCTCCGGCATTCACCGAGGAAGTTTCCTCCAAGGTCTCCATATACTAGCCACTCGTCATATATAGCTACTCGTCAGTCCATTCAACACATCGCATAAGTTGTCTATCAACTGTATGCCAGATGTCGTCTATAAGCCTACGCGAAGACAATTGCACAGGCTATTTACAACACGCTGTCGCTGTATTATTTAGTCAACGACGTTTCATAGATCTTCACAGAAATCAACTATTCCGTGATAAATTGCTAGAATATGCAATCCCGGACGACGATATGATTATCTACATGCGTGACCATTACGCATATCTGCAGACAATTCAATATCGAAATTGAACAGCAGTCTTGTTACAGCGAGTATAACTCTTAATCGTCAACGTTTCTGAGAAGAAATATGTACAACAAGTTCAGCTTTAATTCTACAATTATGACGATACATTCATGTATACAGTCTACAAGCTGACAACTTGCAAGTTTATTGTACCTTTATATAAGGAAGTCGGAATTATATTCAAAACTGAAGTTACTTTCACGACAGCCAGGAAAATAACCTACCCAGCATTAATATTACAGAGCGAGGTATTTCGCACCGAAGGTTTCGCGAGTTTACCACTAACCCTCGAAACATGTGGTCACTCGGGTAACTTCGGGAAGCTACGGTGAAGACCGACGTTTATGCTAATATCAACAACGGCAAGATTTTATACAAGGTTTATTTTTCCTTATCCTGACTCATGCTCTTTTGCTTGTCTTCTTCTTCTTGCGAACATAGTGGAACACTTGTATCTCCTTATTTGAAGCTCCCTTCAAAATAAAATCACTAATTGGTACTCACCAAGAGTTGCTCCCCTTTGTTTCCCCTGGCGGGAAAGGTGTCGCCACCCTCTGGCCATGTGCTTCACTCTCTCCTTCTTCGCCCAGTGAGCAGGATGTGAGAGCGCCTCGTGTCTCCTACACACCATATCCTTTGATAATCTCTTAGTTTTTACCTCTCTTAGGTTACTATAGAGGTATAGCTAGTATCCTTTACTAATTTGTATTGATTAATTATCGCATTTCTACTGTTTATTCACGTGTATTCGCGGATTGTTCAGCTAGCTTTACGCTGATGAAAATCTGTACGATTTGTAGATTACGCTTTTCTGCCTCTGATCCGCATGTAATATGCCCTAGTTGTTCTACTGCGGTATGCGTTTAATTCACGCTTGCAGTTACTGCATTAATTTATCTCATTCTGCATTTAATAAATATCATCTTTGGCGCCTTAAGACGTGCTGCAGATAGGTCACGCAAACAAGGGCAAAACATGGCAGAGAGTCCAGATATTCCATCCAGTCAGCTGCTAGCGATCGACCCTCTCCCCGCCTGGTGTTCTGCTAGAGACCCCTGCGGCAGAGGAACGTGGGACGCAGTCCGTTACCTCGAAGAAACGACCGGCCTCCCCAGACATCCCGTCATTGCAGACCAAGTCTAAGAGGGCCTCAACGTCGTCTCAACGCAGACTGAGGACCCCCAAGGCAGCGCAGACTTCCAAAGGAAAATCTACGAAGACAACGAGAACTTTCTCAGCCGAGATCGTTCCAGCAGCAGAATTGGGCCTCTACGATGATCAGCCGATAATCATCCCCGACTTACGGCAGAAGAAGCGACCGGTGTCAGCGACTGTGACTTCTGCAGAGATCACCATGCAGCCTGATGCCTCTACACTGACGTCAGACGTTATTGATGTGGACCCCATCGCAGAGAAGACGCCGACGACTTCGTCACAGATCATCCCAGAAGACATGATGCGGCAAATTATGAACATCATGGAGGACCACTACAAACTGCAGAAGCAGGGTCCGAGCCTTCGCGAAGGCTCCAACGTAGACAGCACCCCAGAGGCACCCCCCGTCCAACGTGAGCAGCCAGGACGATGTCACCTTCGCTGGCGAAGTCCCGCACCACCTTGACGAAGGAGCTAGATGTACAGCCTTCGCTGGCCTTCGCTAAGGCGGATAGATCATCACCATCTTCGATTTCATCTCTAGATATGGACTCGACCATCAGACATCACGGAGGCCTTCGCTAAGGTCATATCATCGATCCCCGACCGACGCAAATGAAGCTTCGCGAAGGCATTCGCTAAGGACATATGATTCCAGATCTTCATCATCTAGAAGGACATCGAGGGACTATAGAAGAGCTTCGCGAAGCTATCAACGTCACCTCACAAGTCTCCGAGAAAATCATCCCATAGACGATCTCCACTTCGCTTCATCACCAGGTCGATCACCCGGCAGATCTCCACATAGAGCGCGACAAGTCAACTAGATCGCCACAAGCCTCATCGGACATACAGACAGCTACACGCAGTCCCGGCGAGCATCTACAATTCGCTAATGATGATGGTATTGAGGATGATGGAGGAATCATTTTCTCCGATGCAGAGATACGGTATTGGATGGTCAATAACCTAGATCTCTCATCACCATCTAAAAGTGGCAATACAGCCGCAGACGATTTGATGAAGGAAGACGATCCAGATGCGATCACTCTACCCCGATCGACCCGATCATGGCAGTGCCACAGAATCTAGATGCAGCTTTCCAGAAAGCTACGAAAAGTTCAGACACCACATCTGCCCAACTTTCATGCCAAGAAGTTCTCCACGATAACATGGACTCTTTCTACAAAGCCCAGGACATCGATGAGAACTATAAGATCATCAGCGATGTCAAGAACAAGATTTACAAGATGGATGATCGCAGTTGGCTCATATAGAAACCATGACGAGACGATATGTTCTTTGGGTTAAATAGATCTAGGACGATCAATGAGACTCTTATCACTAGATTCCGGGATTCCACGACGGAAGATGATAGAATGATTTATTCTGCCTTACTTATGCAAAAGAAAGATCAGCAGTTTTAACGGATCATCTTACATCTGTTTCAGCAGCATTGACCTTAGCTCGTCAAAGTCAAGGCCTCCTCGCTTCCTGCAATTGGGGAAAACTTTACAGCCCCACTTTATACAGCCCCCGTGGTCGACAACATCCATCTTTGACGGAGAAATCGACAAAAGTCGCCAAGGAAGTCTCTAAGGATTCCAGGGAAGTCCTTATGATTAAATCGATGGACACACTAGCCAGCGCCATTCGTCAGACTTCACAAAGATACTCAGGCAGATCTAAGTTCACGGGCCTACAAAGAGCAAGAGACAGGAAGATAGCCAGCTCTAGAGGTAAAGATTCTTTTCGGCCGGCCATATGGCAACTATAGAGGAGGATCAGGAAGAGGCAGGACACCCAGAGGTTCCCGCAACTATAGACGCTGAAACACAGGTTCGAACGACTGGAGTCTTCCACCCCAGCCGCTCCAGTACAGCCAGCACAAGTGGGTGGACGCCAACTACACTGGGAAAACTGGGGAATATTGCAAGACCCTTACGCCTCCAACATTCTTCAACACGGATTTCGTATCCCACTACAGGCCAAGCCTCCGCTGACAATCAAACCCCTCAAGTTCGATTTACAAGCTTAACAACTACCAAAGATAAGAGAGGCTGTTTCATCACTCCTATCCAAACAGGCCATAGAAGTAATAGATCAAGCAAACGTCGAACCAGGTTTCTACTCCCCAGTTTTCCTAGTTCCCAAGAAAACTCCACGGAGAAATACAGACTCATCTACAACATGAGCTTTTTCAACAAGAATTATCTACGCAAACCACCGGGTTTCGCATGATACATTTACCTCAGTTACGCCAGATGATTCGTCCTATGGACTACATGGGCAGCATAGATCTACAGGATGCCTACCTGCACATCCCCATTCATCCCGATTCCAGGAAATACCTACGGTTTACTCTAGAAGGGCTACATTACCAGTGGAAAGTAATTCCCATTCGAATATCATCAGCCCCTGGCTATTCACGAGGATAACGAAAACCGATTATCATCTTTCTACATCGTCAAGGGCTACGCAGTGCGTTTTACCTCGACGACGGGATACAGGTAGATCAAGATCCACAGCATCTCAAACTACAGTTAAATTACATCATAAAGCTACTAACACAACTAGGATGGTTAGTAAACTTACGCAAGTCGGACCTAGTACCATCGCAAGACCTGCAGTTCCTAGGTATTCGATTCATCACAAATCGCAACCGTATCGTTGTACCAGAAGACCGTTGGCTCAAGATACAACAGACCATTCCACCAGCTCTACTCTCTCCATTACCACTTCGACAATGGCAGAGCCTACTAGGTCTTCTCACATCAGCCCAAGACATGACTGTCACAGGCAGATTACAGTTACGGCCCCTACAGGTCCTCATCAACGCATCTCTCAACGATGTACAACCATTCAGTCTACCAAACATCTCAGACCTCATCTACTATGGTGGACCAAGAAATCAATGTCTGCGAAGGGATTTGTTTAGCAGAGCAGGAATTCAAAACCCATCTATATGTAGACGCTATTACTCCAAGGTTGGGGAGCTCATCTCACCAACCACACGATATCAGGATTATGGAATCAGCAAGAATGCAAACTCCATATAAACAGTCTAGAAATGAAAGCTGTAATCAACGCCATTCTACATTGGAGCACATTTCTACAAAATGCGCACCTAATGATCCATACAGACAATTCGACAGTGGCGTTCTACATAAACAAGCAAGGCTCAACGAGATCGCTGAACCTTTTGAACCTAAGCTTTCAACTGTTCGATTTAATACAAGATCTAAATCTACATGTCAGAGCAGTTCACATTCCCGGAGCCAGAAATATACTAGCAGACGCTCTCTCTCGGCCTCATCTACCATCACCGACAGAGTGGATGATCAACAGGGAAATATTTGCACAGATAATCAAGCAATTAGGAGCCGCTAATAGACCTTTTCGCCACGCCGATTCAACAATCAGCTACCGACATTCGTGGTCACCAGTCCCAGACCCTCAAGCTTGGGCAACGGATTCTAAGTCTATCATGGAAGGCCTCAATGCGTACGCTTCGTTTCCGCCGCCAGCAATAATACCTCAAGTATTACAGAAAATCAGACAAACACAGAGCCTACAACTCACTTTGGTGGTCGCCTCTACTGGCCGGCCAGAACGTGGTTTCCCATACTAATTCAAGAAATCGGTCAACCAGCACTGGAGCTACCCAAGCGCGCAAAACCTGTTAATTCATCCTCACACCAAACAAGTGCACGGAAACCCAGCAATGTTCCAACTACACGTATGGACTGTATACAAATGTGTTTAAACAAGAGAGGATATTCTGCCAGGGCGGCAAAAGCAGTCACGCTTTGCCTTACGCTACTCAACTCGTGAACTTGTAACGACGACAAGTGGCACAGTTTCAAAAATTATGCAGCAAAGAAAGGTTTTACAGCGAGAGAGGCTTCACAGCCTCAAGTGGCAGACTATTTGTGTTACTGCGCCAAAACAAACATTTAAAAGGTTCAACGATATCAACATATCTTGCCGCTTTAGTTCTGTAATCACCATGAGAACGGGTGTCAAGTTGACAAGATCTCCAGAGTTACTGGCCTTACTACGAGCATTCCGATTGGAGGACCAAAAGCGAAGTTCCACTTCCAGCTTGGGATCTGAATATAGTGTTACAACACCTCACGAGTGAGGTTTATGAACCTTTGGAATCGACAACTTTTGAATTTCTCTCACAGAAAACACTTTTTCTGCTATCTCTAGCCACGGCAGCAAGAATGTCTGAAATTCACTTCTAGATTACGAGAGGATACAGTTTGATGACAATCATAACACAGCACCTCGGACTAAGATGGGATTTCATCGCTAAAAATCAACTGCCAGGTCAACCAGACAGGTTATTCCACATCCCGGCGCTATCCTCTATTCTCGGATCACAAGATACACAAGACTTATCACTGTGTCCAGTAAGAGCGCTCAAAGTTTATTTACGACGATCCAAAACAAGGAGAAGATTTCTCAAACGTTTATTCATCCCCTTATCGCCTACAAATCAAACAGAAGTGTCACGGACCACAATATCTATTTGGATAAGGACTGTCATTCTCCGTGCCTACAAGGCAGCAGGCTTGGACCCACCAACAGCATCAAATCCACATGAGATCAGGGCATTGGCCTCCACCCTCGCCCTTCACGGCAACTGTTCCTTGAACACGATTATGGAAGGATGCTATTGGAAATCTAACATGGTATTTGCTGATCACTACCTGAGAGACATCACTACAGAGAAGATGTCTCTGGCATTCACCATTTCGGACCACTGGTCCTCGCCAGCAACTGACAGTTCCTCGTAGGCGTTAAATATTACCCTCACAAGATTAATATGTATTATATACATACTTATCTAGCTTATAACTCTACGGAGTTTTAGGGCTATGTATATATGTTCAGCTTAAGTTATTCAGCCTTAAGCTTATACTATGATATGTTCAGTTTCAGTGCCTCTATCAGAGTCACTTATATATATATATATATTATATGTATTGTTCAATATATTAATAATGTAATTCCCCTTTAATGGCATTATGTAACCTATGGTTTTTTAATACAGCAAACATCCTAAGTCTAAGCCTTCATGAAGTTCCCGTAGGGGATATTACAGTATATCTATACAAAATCACTAATTATAAATCCAAAGTATTCTGTTACTCCCACCTCCTCGTGTCCGTGAGGATGCTACAAGCAAAGAGCATGAGTCAGGATAAGGAAAAAAATATGTAATTTTGGAGTAAAATTGATATTTTATACTTATCCTGACTCATGAGGTTAGCCCTCCCATCCTCCCCACATAACACTTTGGATTTCCCTGTAAGTTCAAGTGTTGGGCTCGCAAAATCAGGAGAGAGTGGAGCACATGGCCAGAGGGTGGCGACACCTTTCCCGCCAGGGGAAACAAAGGGGAGCAACTCGTGGTGAGTACCAATTAGTGATTTTATTTTGAAGGGAGCTTCAAATAAGGAGATACAAGTGTTCCACTATGTTCGCAAGAAGAAGAAGACAAGCAAAAGAGCATGAGTCAGGATAAGTATAAAATATCAATTTTACTCCAAAAAATTACATTTTTCCTACTACACCGGTGACATCACAGCGCGGGTATTATACAGAATCAAAATGCCTTCTTCTGATTGGACCGCGATGGACAACGCCCTACGTAGAGGTCGATCTTAGTTCACAGTGCAAGACTTACGTCACAAGTGACAACTATATATCAGTGAACGAGCAAGCTTCCTTACAGTCCAGTTAACCTGAACCTTCATGATTAGGCTGCTTTCTTCAGGTTAGAGACCTCCCCTGTCAAGTTAAGACGAGGGCACGGCAGTCAGGCGATTTTTCATAAAGTTCACGAGGACAGACACACCTGGTTGTGAACCTACGTCGTCAAGGACTTCGCAGCGAATTACCTAGACGACGGGATACAAGTGGATCTAAATCCACAGCGTCTCAGACTACAGCTGAATTTCATCATCAAGCTACTAACACAACTAGATGGTTAGTAACCTACTTAAGCTTTCTGATTGGAGAATTAAAACGGAAGTTTCACACTCCAACTTGGGGGATCTGAATATAGTGCTCCAACACCTCACAAGTGAGGTTTATGAACACGCCTGGATGACATACTTGGGCTCCATGATACGATGATTCTATCACGATGGCCAGCAAGAGCACTGTAAATTTATCTCCACCGAACCAAACAGGAAGGGAAAATGCAACAGATTATTTCCTCTATCATCAACTTAGGCAGAATGAAGTCTCACGTACTATATCTCCGTTTGGATCAGAACTGTCATACTATGTGCATACAAGACGGATGGACCCAATCCGACCCTCCATGAGCTTTTAATACTCATGATATTAGAGCGTTAACTTCTACAATTGATCTACACTATGTTATTTGGAATAATGGAGGGTTTATTTCTGGAGATCCGATATGGTGGTTGCCAACCATTATCTGAGAGATATCACCACTGAGGACATCTCAGGTATCCACCAATTCGATCCCATGGTCCTCGCACAACAATTGACAGTTCCTCGGAGAAGATAAGTCAATTTTACAGTTTTCTACTTATCTTATAACAGTACTAAATAGCTACATGCTATTTTGCTTAAGTTCCTTTTATCATCACAGTACTATGATTATTACATCATACAATATATAAGTTAACAACTCTACAGAGTTTGTTATTATATATTTACCTTAAGTTAATCATATCTATTAAGAGTAGTACTATGGTAACATGATAAATGCATTAGCTAACAAACTTTACAGAGTTTTTGGCTATTATATACATGTAGCTTAAGTTAATTATACCTTAAGCATAGTACTATACTCATATTATAAAAATATATATTCGCTAACAAACTCTACGGAGTTTTGCTATTATATAGGTAGCTTAAGCTTATTCATATCTTAAGCTTAGTACTATGTTATACCATATAAGTATATTAGCTAACAAACTCTAAAGAGTTTTTGCTATTGGGTTTAAGTGTCATCATATTCTAAGCAATATGGCTATTTTATAACATGTATTAGCTAACAAACTCTACAGAGTTTTTGCTATTATATATGTAACTTAAGCTTATTCATATCTTAAACGCAGTACTATGTTTATATTATATAGGTATATTAGCTATCAAAACTCTAAAAGAGGTTTTTGCTATTATATATTTGGCTTAAGTTTTCATCATATTTTAAGCTTTATGGTTACATTATAACATGTATTAGCTAACAAACTCTACGGAGTTTTTGCTATTATATATGTAGCTTAAGTTTTCCTTCATAAGCTCAATACTAGGTTTATATCATATAAGTATTTTAGCTAACAAACTCTAAAGGGTTTTGTTTTTGCTATTATACAATTAGCTTAAGTTTCATCATATCTTAAGCAGTATGTTTACATTATAAAATGTATTAGCTAACAAAACTCGACGGAGTTTTGCTATTATATATATATAGCTTAAGTTTAATCATATCTTAAGCTCAGTACTATGTTTATAACATAAAAGTATATTAGTTAATAAACTCTAAGGAGTTTTTTTTTGCTATATACATTTAGCTTAAGTCTAATCTTATCTTAAGCTTAGTACTAGGGTTACATTATAAATCTATTAGCTAATAAACTCAACAGAGTTTTTGGCTATTGTACATGTAGCTTAAGATAATTATATCTTAAGCACAGTACTATACTCATATTATAAAATATATTAGCTAACAAACTCTACGGAGTTTTGCTATTATATATGTAGCTTAAGTTAATTATATCTTAAGCACAGTACTATAATCATATTGTAAAAATATATTAACTAACAAACTCTACAGAGTTTTGCTATTATATATGTAGCTTAAGTTAATTATATCTTAAGCACAGTACTATACTCATATTGTAAAAATATATTAGTTAACAAACTCTACGGAGTTTTGCTATTATATATGTAGCTTAAGTTAATTATATCTTAAGCATAGTACTATACTCATATTGTAAAAATATATCAGCTAACAATCTCTACAGAGTTTTGCTATTATATATGTAGCTTAAGTTAATTATATCTTAAGCACAGTACTATACTCATATTGTAAAAATATATTAGCTAACAAACTCTACAGAGTTTTGCTATTATATATGTAGCTAAAGCTTATTCATATCTTAAGCTCAGCATTATATCTATATCATATAAGTATATTAACTAACAAACTCTAAAGAGTTTGCTATTTTAATTAGCTTAAGTTTAATCATATCTTAAGCTTAGTACTATGTTTATATCTTAAAGTATTTTAGCTAACAAACTCTAAGGAGTTTATACTAGCATTTTAACAAGCTTAAGTCTATTAGTCTTAAGCATTGTATTAATGTTATATATACTTTATCATATTAAGTACATTGTAATAACCTTTATATGGCAGCTGATAAGTTAGCAGCAGGAATTCATCAATTCAGTGCCTTTATGAAGTTCCCATAGGGTTATTACAATCATCACAGTTCAAATCACTAATTATTAAAAATCCAAAGTATATATATTCCCACCTCCTTTCCTTCGGATTCTACAAGCAAAAGAGCATGAGTCAGGATAAGGAAAAATATGTAATTTTTAGAGTAAAATTGATATTTTATACTTATCCTGACTCATGAGGTCAGCCGTCCCATCCTCCCCACATAACACTTTGGATTTCCCTGTAAATTCAAATGTTGGGCTCAGTATATGAGGAGAGAGTGAGGCACATGGGTAGAGGTGGCGCCCTCGTTCACGCGCTTGTGGAAGGGAGGTAACTCGTGGTGAGTGCTAATTAGTGATTTTACATTGAAGGGAACTTCAATTAGGGAGATACAAGTGTTTCCACTATGTTCGCAAGAGGAAGGAGACAAGCAAAAGAGCATGAGTCAGGATAAGTATAAAATATCAATTTTACTCTAAAAATTACATTTTTGATGTTTTTGAATTCTTTCAAGCTCCATGTCATATGTACTGTTTTTACTGATAGCCCTAATTTCTTTCAGTCGACCAGATAGTGCAGGTTGGGCACAAAATGTCTCTGACCCACAAAGAAAATCACCTTTACCTCAAGGAGTAATACGGAGCAACAACTCTGCGTTTGAGACATATGAGAAACCCCGCATCAGTCCTAATCTCCCAGGCGTAAATAGAAGCCTTCTGAATCGCCAGCAGAGAGGGGGTAGCACATCTAGTGGTGGCTCAAGTGGATCTACTAAAAAGGGATTTAGGGTAGGCAGCAACTCTATACTTGAGTGCATTTACTTGTTGTAGAATAGTTTACTTAAATACTGTCATTGTCCTTACGGAGTCAGAACAATCCAATGAGTTCACTGTTGTTATGGATTCAGCGTTTTATAAGGAGGGAATATAGTGGCAGATACAATGTTGATATCTACTTGTGCCTGTGTGAAATATCAGAGACCCCAATACTTGGGAGCCGGCATGTGTGTGTTTGAAAGTCCATGAGCTTGTGATGTCACAAGCTGTCATTGGTCCCAGTGTCATTCTCGCTAAAACTTCCTTTCATTTCAGCTAATAGGGTCACTTATATTGTGTCATGTTTCCATCCATGTGCAAGTCAGAATTTATGCAGTTTTTACAGCTGTTTGCCTACTTAACTACCATGCCAAAAATGCATACCTTACATCCACAGTATTCTGTTTCCGAGCCTACCAGTCCTTGTCTTGTAATGTCAGATGTTATAGGTCTACCTTCTGCTCTCCAGGCAGACACTTTATTCAGTTAACTACAATTTGGCTGTCATCTCACTTAAGGGAAGTGTACACAAATAAATCACGATTATTCTTATGTGAAACAAAATGGAATTTTTTAATCAGTTAATATCAATGTTTGAAAATATCCACAATTTTTTTATTACAATGAAGGTATAACGCTCAATATAAGAGCTGAAACGTTTTGCCATTACATTTGCCTAGCTAAGCTGGCCAGAGTTACTGCCGTTTGATTATGATGTAATTGGTGCCAAATGATTTAATCTTCTGTCTAGTCACAAAGTATAAGATATAAATACTGACATTAATCATGTGTAATCATGTGAAATGAGTATGTAAAAATAGGAAAGAATCATTAGAACTGAAAATGTAAGCAGCAAGATGGAAATGATTGTGTGTATTTTCATTTATAACCTCACCTCAATGAAAATACCAAATATGTATAACAATGTTGACATATGTATGAAAATTACTATCGGGAAGCGACTTCTCAAAATGGCATGTTCACCGACACGAGTATGCAGGATATTTGGAAGGAAACTATTGTTGTTTCAAGCAACGTGTATACATAAATGTGACGTGTAAGTAGTCCGAAACTTTCTGACAATCTGCTTGTTGTTATTTTCTTTTGTTTTCTTTGTAACCAAAGGATATAGTCAGAAATGAGGAGAAGTACCATCATGGGTGTGCGCGAGTTTGTGTCAGTCATGGCGTCACACTTTTGGAAACTATACTATATTTTTTTGAATTTTGGAAATAATTGCATGTAATGCATGTAATTTTCATAACATTTGCCCTACAATTAGCAGATGATATCATACAATAATGAATTTCAAACAGAATTCAAAACTGCAAATTGCATTTATCTTCATGATGTATTTGGATATGGTTTCGGCATCAAAGTGTAGGTTGAAGAGGAGGGACGTATTGTACGATGCATGTAGGAATTAAGTTCCAAATGTAGAATGTTGGCACATTCACCGATGGCAAGCTAGATGTAGTGCATATACGGTTTAGTTTTGGTGAAAGAAGATACTGTTGGAAAGATGACCGACTCAGGTTGAATGTTATATAATTTGGTTACATGATAACACTCTTTGTACGATGTATGTGTTCTCTATTCTCAATTCTATTAGCTTATGTTTTGGAAGTTGTCATCACCAGATAAATCTTCCTTTTTTTACAAGGATTATTAGCTTTACTGTCAAAGTATCATGTATTCCAACAAAAGCTTTACATTGTTTTTGTTGTTGGGTTTTTGTGATAATAGCTGAGTAAATGTAGGGTCAACACAGTGCCAGCTCTGCCTTCTCTTTCTTGCAAGAAGTATTGGTGCCTCATGTTCAAAGAAGATTCCCACAGGCTTTGTACACTGGATACAAGATGCACTCAATGCTGCTCGCTGTCTAAAGTAGTCCTTGACAATGTTGAAGAAGGTGAAAAAAATCAATATGGTGATGAATACAACAAGGCAACCATGTCAGATGTGTTGACATAGCTGCATTCAGAAAGGAAACCCAGTTAACCTAGATCTAGAAATCGGCTCTTGGGGAGTGAAGATGTATCGGAGAAGAATGGGCTGGGATGTATCCCAACTCTTGTATACACAGGCTTGGGAGGGATGGTACCTTTGACATGCACGGGAAGCACAGGTGTCAAGATTCTAGTTTCTTGAAATCTTATTATGGACAGGGGACAATAATGCACACTTCGATTAAAATCTGCAGAATTTTAGGTGTTATGATAGCCTAATGTAAGGAGTTTTGATGTACTGTTTATATGATACACAAAGCTAACAATAGTTTGCTGTTTGTTTTAGTCCCTGTCTGATCGTGACTCTGACAGGTCATCTCCAGCCTCCTCCATCATATCAACCATTAGCAATGAGCTGACTGACATGGCACAGTCAGCCACAAACACCATGTCAGAGTTGTTTGGTGAGTTACCATTTTAACACCTGTTACATGTACTAAGAGCTGTTTTATATCATTTTATCATTTTACTTTCTTTTTAGCTTCTATTTGTCTTTCTACACGTTCCCAACCTTTCTACAGTAATAATTGCACTACAAGACAGGCTAACAGTTATTTTAAATTGTTGAGTACATCATCAGACTGTCACAGTGTGCTGTTTGTCTGGGAGACAAATTCATGTGTATGATGAATCTTGCAGCTATATGAATCTAGCTTCCCAGTTATGATTATCAGAAGAGAGTAACTAATTGTGCTCTACATCTTGGACAGAAGTGCTTCCATCATATAAAAAGAAAGTAGAAGTATTCACAACAGAAAACTAATACATAGGAAATGATTGATTTTTTTATCACTCTGGATCTACAAAGAAGGTGTATATTTGTTGCAGGAAGCAATAAGGCTGCCACACCCCCTCCACCACCACAACCCAGCACCAACAAGCCAGCCGCCAAACCATACACACCTCTTGGTGAGCACTGATTAGACAGTCTTCTTTTTCTCGTTTATTGGTGCAGTTGAAAAATTCTTTGAAATGGTCATTGTATGTTGTTTTTTTGCATCATATGTTCTGATGTTGTTTTTTGCATCATATGTTCTGACAAGCTAAGTTTCGGTTACAATATTTAAAATAAACATTATCTTGAGGGGATTCTCAGCCTCCTGTACACAAGGTATTCTGTTAGTCCTGCAAGTTCTGTGTCATTGACATAAAACCTCAGTTGGAATTCTGGCAGTTAGATTGACTCAATGGCTTGTATGGCTGTATTTCTTAAAGGCTGTAATACTGTTGAAGCCATATTGTAAATGTATTGTAATTGTTCAAAATATCATGTTGGTAGTGGGGCTTCACATATATGTTCCATTTTCACCTCGAATTGCATTCCAACAATGGTACTGTATCATCTCATAATACATTCACTCACAGTGTAAACATCTGGAAACAGTTGGAAAACATACTGAAACTTAACAAGCTTGTCTCAAAATACTTTTTTATGTTTTTTTCCAAACAGTGGTATGTTCCAGAGGTTTAAATCCATTTTTTCAACATTGCTGCCAAAATTAATGGATTAGACAACCTTAAGTGATCCAAGATGAATAGAAATTGACAGAAATAGAAGTTATTTAGACAATAGGTAACAAATCCATGGTTGGTTTCTAGTTTTACACACTTGCAATTGCAAGAAATACAATAGTAAGTACCTGTACATGAGAGAAAGCCTTCAGAAAAGATAAGGAACAGGTCACACAGCATGTATCAAAGTTCCAGTTAAATATAACCTGAGTGGTCAATGCGTCTGACTTTGTTTGCTGGCGATTAGGTGCCTGACTCTGAGGGTGTGGGTTCGAATCCCGTATGGGACTCAACCCAAAAAGTATTAGAATCTGTACTTTACTAAGAAAGTGTAATCCCAAATATAACATGTTACATTTGACCACTTTCTAAAATGGCATTGTGTATTTCATAGCTTGTGCTGACAAATTATTTACATGAATACTTTTCAAAGCAGTCTTCACTCAAGCAACTAACTCAACTAGTAAGGTAGATCCAAAAACTGTAGCTTATTATGATAAGCTAACACTTTTTTCACCATATTATCTGATTTTCCTGTCCTTAAAACATTCTTCAACCTGATTTTACGACACCTACGATAAAACACAGACGTTTTACAAGACAACACCTTCCTCATAGGCATCAGATGAGACTGTCTGTTCAACCTCTTGCTGAGTTCTACCAGTTTAAAGCATGTCGGTAGCAATTAGGGTCATTGCAAACACTACATTTAGGAGTAGAGAGCTTATATGTATAATGAAAATCAACACTGTGACTAGCTCATTGTGATTTTGCAAACTTTCAATAATAGAATTCCCATGTACCCCCTTGCACCTGCATGGTCCATGTTAAAAGTTCAGGTATGTGGAACAATCAGGTTTATCTCTGAAATATCAATATCTGACAGTAAGTTTCAAAGCTGGTCTTCCTCCTGATGACCACAAATAACATTAATATTTGTTTATACATATGAATAGTTCCAGCTGTGGTATCACAAAACATGTACCATTGATGGTTTTTCAGTGTCAGGGAATGTTTCTGATCTTTTATTGAAGGAGATAATAACAAGAACAAATTTGAACAGACCCAACCCAAACTGTTCACAGAGGTCAAGCACGCATTCTTGCATAGAATCGGAAAATATTAAGTGATGACAAGATAAAAAAAATATCTTAAAACTAATATTCGAAACTTTTCGTCACACAACAATCATATATATATATGTCATCGCATGTTTTGTTTAAATGACACCATTCGGTTTATTCCAACATGTCTTGTAATAAAATTTGTAGAATGTAATGAATAATTTATGAATATTCACCAGTCCTAATTTCAAGTGTTATTGGTCAATATTTTGACACTGAACCACATAAATCCTGTGTTGCATTCCTTTACATGTACAAAAAACAAAACATGACACGCTTTGTCCAACCTCTGCAAACAAAGTTTGGACTGCTTTCATGTATAAACCTTGGCAAAAGTTGAGAAACTTCTCATTCAATGAGTGTTTCATTTATCACTTTCAGCATAATATAACGAGAGAAACGAAATGAAAATCATAAACGGTAACATTTTTTCAGTAAGTGCTAGGGTCACCGGATGTGATGTCACAGACAGGGATGGTCTTCTTATACTCTTTTGTGATTGAATATTAGCAATAAAACTGGAGATATTTCATCTTGTCCAGATTTCACAGAAATGACTATATATATAGTATGATTAATCATAGCTCATATGAAATAAAACCCCATTATGAATTGCCTTTATAATTGGGATATCACAGAACCTGTTTAATCTTTGTATCTTCATGTTTATTATGAGGGATTTAGGGTTAGGGACCTAATCCAATATGGTAGGTAGGTGTCCGGTATAATGCATATGTACCATACCTGTATCTAAATTTTAAAAACACATATCGTTATAAATATGGTTTTTAGATTCAGGTTGTTAAATGTTTGCAAAGTAACATGGTTTCATCAATCAAATGAAGCTTTATTGTCTTATGTAAGAGGTGGTGGGGTACCTAGTGGTTAAAGCATCCACTCGTCAACCTGAAGACCCAGGTTTGATTCCCCACATGGGTGCACTGTGTGAAGCCCATTTCTGGTGTCCCCGCTGTGATATTGCTGGAATATTGCTAAAAGACGCATAAAACCAAACTCACTCACTCACTCACTCTCTTTTGTAAACATGAAGTAGTAATTACAAATTACACAGCAAATGCATTTGAGCAATAATTATTTTGAACGTAAACCGTTTCTTTCTTGATTTTTCTTTTTCAGTTGCATTTTAATATTTTCAAAATCATACATAGAGAGGTCAAAGAGGGGCGTGGTGGGGTGGGTCAGATATGCGGATATTGTATTCTGCGTAAAGATGAAAGAATTTTGGATCTAAGATCGTTGCAGTTATTAGATTATAGGTTCTATCACTCTGCTGTTCCTGAAGTTAGGGGGTTTACAAATTAACTTGACTATCATGACAGGTACACGGAAAGCTCTTGTCGAGAAGTCTGGATTGGTCAAACACGCTACCAGTCAGAAGAAAAAAGAGCCTGTGAAACCAGCACCACAAGAGTCTCGGGGTTCTTCAAACAGGTAAGTGAACATTGGCATTTGTGTAAGGTATCTTTGTCAGTATTGTTATCAGTAGAGAATCAGATTATCCCAAACATTAAACTTTTATGGAATGTTGAAAACACATCTTGACCATATTTTGACCACAACTATTTCTGTACCTTCAGTGAGAATCAGCAATTCTTGAAGGAGGTGGTCAATCTGATCCTGGACGGGCAGGGGATGGGATGGCTCAAGCTCAATCGTGTGAAGAAGCTGATGGAAGATGAGAACTATAGGAACTTTGTCATCAGTCGACTCAACCGTAATCTTGACAAAAAGCTTTCTGATGATGCAAATCATCTTGAGGATGTAGTGAGTACCAGGGTCACATCCACAAAACAAGGAATTGAACACATCCTTTGCAGCCCATAAACAATGAGCATTGTTTGAAGATTTGCTTTAAATGCATCACTGCAAGAACTTAAATTGTTTTTCTGTTAATGTTACCTTTTTGAAGAGTCCTGCAATGACCTAAATTATTGGCTGAAGAATCGTGAATTCCCTGAGAAGGCATATTCAGGATCACAGCTAAGACTTTGGGTTACATAAAGTTATATAATGTGCAATGCAATGATGTTATACAAAATTTTCTGTGACATTTGTTATCCATACAAAAAGTAATGAATTATATTGTGTCAATCCATTCATCATCAATATTTTTTTTTTATCAGCATGAATTGAAATGACTTTGATGACTAATATTGCTGCCTGTGATGCACCCAAAACATAGCTTTTTACATAACTTCGTGTTTCTTTGTTTCCTGTTTTCAGTGTATTACAAAGAATGTGTTCAAGGGCATGCTGGCAATGGTAAAAGCAATTGTCCATGGTCTGGAGCACACATTCCAGAACCATGGCCTTGGAGGTATGGCAAGTGCTTTCATGGTGATGGAGATTCTACACACACACTATTGGGCCCGCGAGATCACCAGCAGTAACCGCAGTGACACCAGCCTCACACCAGATGTAAGTTTGATTACCTGCACATGTCAGGGAATCACTTTAAGATACCGTATATTACCGTAGATAAGCCGAAGTTTGAAACCAAAATAAGCAGTCTCTCTCTCTCTCTCTCTCTCTCTCTCTCTCTCTCTCTCTCTCTCTCTCTCTCTCTCTCTCTCTCTCTCTCTCTCTCTCTCTCTCTCTCTCTCTCTCTCTCTCTCTCTCTCTCTCTCTCTCTCTCTCTCTCTCTCTCTCGAGAGAGAGAGAGAGAGAAGAGAGCTTTATCTATGGGTTACACTTTCATCAAACTTTATTTTTTCAGGGGTAAGAAAACGACATTGTATCGCTTCGTGTGAACGAACAAGAGAAGACAATTTTGTCAGTAAAGACATCAAATTGAACATCACCAGACAAGATTATTTACCTAATAAAACAATATTTAAAAAAAAGATTATTTACCTTTTCAGTTCTAATTTGTTTTTGCCAGGCATTGTCTTATATGCAGGGATTAAGATTACTGTGTGTATTTGTCTCGTATACAGAACCAGAACTTTGGTGTCTTGCCGGATAGTTTTTATTCATGGAACAATTTGATCTGTCACCAATGTGGTGTCGCACGGTCTCGCTATTTCCACCAGGCAAACAATTTGTTGACATGTGATCGTCCAGCTACAACAAATATGACTTTTAGCAAAACAAAATATGTATGTATGTATCCATTTTATGTCAACTACACTTCATTTCGAGACGTGAGCAGATAGCTATTGCTGTGAATAATGCGGGCAGAAGTTATAAATATCGGAGGGACACATGATGTCACTGCAGTTAATATAAACATTCTTTTGGAAATTTTGACAAAAAACAAACACAGGTTCCCACATTAGGGGTCAGTAATATCTTTATTAGATACTATTCTCACCAAACGAGTCATTCTCAAAATTCGTGCATACATGTATATCATGTAGGCTAAAACTGTAAAAAAAATTCCTTATCCTGACTCATGATTTGAACATATAGCATGAGTCAGGATAAGTGTATAATATCAATTTATTCGAAAACTTGCATCTTTTTCCTTATCCTGACTCATGCTATATGTTCAAAGTTGAGTTGGATAAGTATAAATTATCAATTTTCACTGGTGATGTTTATTTTTTATTTTTTTCCCTCCTGCCTTTAGGTTTTCTGAGGACAAAAGTCCGTAAAACAAGAAATAAAATTGGTCTGGCCTTACTGTAAAAACACCCATGGTAACGGTAGTGACAGCCACTAACAATATCAGTTTTAAAACAATAACAGGTCCCAAAAGTTTACTGATGATTTCTCCAACTGTCTGAGGTACTTGGTGTTGTTTGGCTTCACAAAATTAATTGGTTTCAGCGGGAGCTACCGTAATGGTTAGGACATGCCAAAATCTCAGATATCATTTTGTACTCACCTTTTTTCGATAAAATTAAGAAAAATGAAGTTTTTTGTGTCACTGTTTGATAGCCATGTTTCCTCACTGCCATTACTTTCAAACAGGAAGTTGAATTAGCAGACAGTCCAGGCAGTAATCATTATTGCATTTTTTAAAATTTTGATGTTACAGTAGAGACATTAAACCTTGTGACAAAGTTTGACCTTTTTTCACAAAATGTTTATCCAAACATGCCAAGCATGAAGCTGTAACATCATTAATTATGATATGTAAAAAGATTTCTTTTGAAAAACATGAAAAAGACCAAAAAAGTCAAATTGCACATCAGCCACTGGAGTTGTGACACATGAAAATTGAGTAAAATAAATGTAAAAATATTGTTTTCCCAATTTTGTTACTGTAAAGTGTACAATAAATGGAGATAAATCGGTTATCATAATTTACAATAATATTTATAATAATAGACAAACTATGGGATAAGAAAGTCATTGAGTTGGACCCTTTGTATCCTTGACCAGGGTTCATCTATATGTTATTCCTAGTTGCCAAGGATTCAACAGACCTCAGGATGATCGATCTAAAGATCCTGAAATAGGAATATCTGAAACAACCTCCCAAGTTTATAATGGAACCGGGGCGGTGGGGTAGCTTAGTTTTTAAAGCGTTTGCTCGTGACGCCGAAGGCCCGGGTTTGATTCCCCACATTGGTACAATGTGTGAAGCCCATTTCTGGTGTCTCCCGCCGTGATATTGCTGGAATATTGCTAAAAGCGGCGTAAAGCACAACTCACTCACTATCATGGAGCCCATACAGAACCTCAGACAGACCATCCTTATAAGGAACTCTATGATCTTCATAGACCTAGCCAAGATTGGGAATCATCGGATGACACTGTATCTAGCACCACCAGCATGGCTGACTGGCTCCTTGTTTCCAGATCCTCTCTCTCTGCCCCTTTGTCCAACACTTCTCAGACAAAGTAAATTCATTTGCAACCAGGAACAGCTGTACTTACAAGTATGAAAACTGTCCAATGATACCTCACATCAGCAGGTTCTTCACAAGAAGTTGCCTCAGCTGTTATGCAGCTGTTATGAATCAGACCTGGAGAACAGCCAATAACCATGCCAACTATTCTAGACTTTCTACTATGTCTATGGAAAGATCAGCATCTTTTACACGTGAAGATCCGGATTAGAATTGGTCTCCAGCAACCCATGCTTTTCGTAAGAGGGTGGTAAGGCTCGCTGACTTTGTTCACACATGTCATCGTATCCCAATTGAGTAGATCGATGCTCATGATGTTGTTCACTGTATTGTCTGGTTCAGACTTTATTATTTACAAACCGACCAACCTTTTACATGACACCATAGAAGGATATTATATATATAACACATGTTATATTTGAGATGTCTCTTTCTCAATAGAGTACAGATTCTAGTACTTGTTTGTTGGGTTGAGTCCCATCCAGGGTTTGAACCCACTTTCTCGGCTGACTTGGTATGCTGGTGATTAGAGTACAAAGTAATGTGTATGCAACAAATATGTGGATTAACTTATAGTACAGTTTTTGCCTTCATATTTTGTACAGATCTTTCTGTATGGCCATGCTTTACTCGTCACTGACTTCTCTTTGTTCAACATGTTCTGTTCTGAGCTATATGGTATATTTTCAGCTTCTTCTGGTAGTGCTCTTAATTTCCTTTAGACAACTTAATAAGCTCTACGAATCTCAATGTCTGTCCTGTCCAAATGTTAACAAATGACGAACATCTGGGCCAGCCACAATGTCATTGCATTACTATTTCTATAATTCTTTTTATCTAATTTGTTAACCATTTTTCTGCCCTGTATGTGAATCCTTGTTAGAAATTGCTACAGCTTGACTTATACACAGTGGTTGACATAGTTGTTAACATTGGTTAGAGTATGCCAGTCATGCTGATATCATGTATAATAAAACTTGATGAAATGAGCACATACATGTATTTGTCAATCCCAATTGAATAACAAGGGGGAGAGTACTATGGATATACAACTTCTTTGTTGTTAATGTGAGAGATGTTTCGGTGTAGCTGCTAACACCGTTATCAAACAAGTGACATTTTCTTAGAACTGTCCCTGTTGTTCATCACACCAATTTCTAAATGCCTCACAATGAAGTCACAATGGAACATCCACATTATCTCTCTCCACCATGTGTACCTCTTGACTTTTAGAATATCTATTTGCATTTTGACTTATACCTATCAGCTGTTACAAATACCAAACCAGATTTTGTTGTGAGGCAAATAATTAAATGTACCAATATCTTTGTTGAAGTTGCCATTGAGACATGTAGGTTCATCTCTGATTGGATGTTTAGGTGTCCTCTCTGCATGGCAGTCATGAGAGCCTCTCATCCAAAGGAGAAGACTCCCAGAGGATAGACAACCAAAGTCTCACAGAAACAGAAAACATGCCTGCAACCATCAGTAAGTATACGTATTTTTGTGTGTATTTACTTTTATGGTGGAGGCTACATGGCTCATAATCAGGCATCTTGCTGTATGATCAACTTTGCATTGCTTTTATGTCCTTCCACTCAAGCTTTCACTTGGCTATGAAGATAACAACTAATATTGTATGTACTTAAATAAAATAAATAATCTCACCTGTCAAGACCACTTCCTGTTGTAAATGCCTGTAAGCTGTATTGTTGCATCAGTAGTCATCAACATGATTATTATACTATTTATAAAAGACTGAAACAACTTTTGTCTGTATTGTTTTAGCTTTTCCCCCCACTCATATTTTCTTTGGGTGAAAACAGTGGTGCTTACATTGTGATGTACCTGTACTATGTAATATATGAGCATGAGTCAATTTAAAGCACAGAAATTGGAGAGGGACAGCAATATTTTCCAGCACAGATTTGCATTGTGTTTCTTGAACATCATGCAGATGTCTTGACAATGATTGGTCACTTCCTGCTGTGAAATAGAATTTTATGAACAAATAGTTGATTATGCAACTTTGTCAAAACTGTTATTCTGTTTTTCTTTGAAGAAAAGAATGATTCTGAATTGTTGGATGTCCGTATTGGTTAACATTTAACCCAAATGAAATTCTTACCACAAAGTATCTATGAAACAGCAGCTAAGTTTCTAACAAACAGCAGAATGTTTCTAGCTTGTGTTTGTTTTGTGGTGACTGGCTGCATCCTCTATCTGTGTACATTTAGGCCTGAACCCGTCCCCCCGCCAACCCCCACTGTCCCCCAGCCGACAGGACAGCACGGGCTGGTGGGCAGAGCGAGAACGAGACCAGTCACAGCCAATCAGTGCCGCCTGCATTTCTGACCAGTCGTCCTCTAGTACCAGCACCAGCACTGAGTCAGGTCCGTGCAGCCCAACGGTTCCAGCCAGCTTTGTTGAAGTCATCGTGCATAGTGTGCTTATGTCTCTTGGCCTGTTATGTTGTTACATTAGAATATTACATTATCTTTTCATGTATTAAAGGCTGCTTTTATATGTTCATTATTCAGCTTTATACATGATGTAGGACATGAATGTTACTTTAAAATATCATTCTATATTGTTTCGCATTATTCACATATACTCTAGTGTAATCAATTGATAACCAAACACTCTATGATTGAATGGGCTCCTGCAACAACTCTTCCAGGCTGGTTACTGGGTTCAAATTGAGTCACATCAACTGACCAAAATAAGAGTGCATATGTAATGAAACAATGAAGGGAAAAAAAGATCATCTCTGCACTATAAGGATACGATTTTACTTTTATTATTACGAGTATCACTGTAGAAAGGCTAGTGTAGTGAGATATCGAACAGGGTTATGAGAGAGTAGGAAGTACCCGGTAGGTTTCTATTTGTTTGAGAGAGTAGGAAGTACCCGGTAGGTTTCTATTTGTTTGAGAGAGTAGGAAGTACCCGGTAGGTTTCTATTTGTTTGAGAGAGTAGGAAGTACCTGGTAGGTTTCTATTTGTTTGAGAGAGTAGGAAGTACCTGGTAGGTTTCTATTTGTTTGAGAGAGTAGGAAGTACCCGGTAGGTTTCTATTTGTTTGAGAGAGTAGGAAGTACCTGGTAGGTTTCTATTTGTTTGAGAGAGTAGGAAGTACCTGGTAGGTTTCTATTTGTTTATAGCTGAGTTCACATGGAATGTTCTATTGGTGTGTAGTAAGTTGCAGTCTGGCTTTTACTGTTTTTGCATGACATTATTTATTGACTACTGCAGTACAGCTTCCAGCAGAAATATAATCACATTAAGAATGAAAAATCAATTCATTGATCATTTGATTAGTAACTCCGCACTTGCACTTCTGATTACAAATTGAAAAGTTAATGTTGAATCATTTTCAAAACAGATCATGTAACTAACATCAAATAAATTAATTTCCAGTTTTTACTTAGATGCCAATATTGGCAGATATTTTTCAAGTTTTATGCATATAGTTGGTATTTTATTTTGAATAAATAATAATGGTAGAGGACAGGTCACAAACTTCCAATGAATATCATGTGCTGTATTATGTTGTTCCATTGAATTGGATATCAGTTTATGTGCTAGATAGCCCTTTGGGAGGTTCATGAAATACTGGCAATTGCTATTGAAGAAGAAACCCAAGATGTGTTCTTTTGTAGTGGGATGAAAGTTAGCACATGTTATTCTTTGGCTGTGACAAAGTGGTGAGGTTTTGAGCAAGGTTTTGGTTGACCTTTCTCGAATTCACATTCTTGAGTAAGGTTTGCTTTTCTGTTCTTCTAAAAATATCTGCTGTATTTGTAAGACACATGATTATAATTGAGTAAACAAGGTCAATAAATCAGATGTGTCTATGACACTGTCATCAAGGAAACTACAGTCATGAAAGTGATATCATTCAATTAAAAGTGCCTGTATTAGAGTAACTCTATTAAACTAAAGGAGCTTGTATTAGAGAACTCTTTAAGCTCAGGACATAGCTGAACAGCACTTTGGATGACCTGATTGGTTCAAAGTAATTTATGATGCATGAATTTGATAGGAATGTTTTGAGGCATTTAGGTGGGAGTTTGACTGCTTCAGTTTTTTGCATGAAATATTGACACATTTCACATTGAACTGTTTCCAGTCAAATTTACAAAATGACTGCTGATATTGAGCTTGCATGGAATTTTCATTAACATGATTAAGTAGAGGAGATTGAATTAATGAGTTTAAACAGCACACCCAAAAAGGCTGGTCTGTGATTCAACACAGACATGTCATATTTGTTTGATGATTATGCCAGTAATTAATGACCAAAGCCATATTATATACAGATCTCTTGTGCATGTGGCAGTGCCTGAAAAGCAATCGATTAAATTTTTCTAGCTTGATTTGTACGTCTATGCAGTAACTCTTTTTTGCCTTGACTTTTATGTATTTGATGTGGAGTGTTAACTTGCCTTTATAAACATACCATGTTTGTTTAGGTTCCCCTGTGATTGTAAATGGTGATGAGTTTGAGAACATAGAGATCCCTGTGATGTCAGACAGCAGTGGTCACTCAGAAAACTCTGGAATTGGAGGAAGTAATGGTGGTGTTTCCAGACAAACAGGGCTCAGCCCACAGATGACAGACATGAACAGGAATATTGGCAAAACACCAGCTCAAACATGCGATATCATTGTGACTGACACAAGTTCTTCCAGAGATGGGGAGGACATGATGCATGAGCTTGTCAAGAACAAAGAGTTGATTAAGACCAGCAGGCTAGATAAGTTTAACAGTATGGACTCTGAGATATCAGAGGCAAGCACTCTTGTCAGCACCAGCTCAGACAACAATGATGAGAACCGGAAAAGAAGTCGAATCAATCACCACTCCATTAGAGGAGCCATGTCAGACAGTGAGATGGAAGGCTCAACTGGGGTAAGGACATAAATATGCTAAAGCGTTTGTGTAGTAGACTTAAATATTTGAAATTATGAAAGTTAAAGAAAATGTCATTAAAAATATCGTTCCTGAAATATTGATAAGGTCATCACTGTGGTACCAAATGTGATATGGGATAGAACATGTCGATGATCAGCCTAGGATTTATATAACTTATGCCATTGAAGCAATATAATTATGGGGCTTTGCATGAGTAATGAAGGGCTTACACTATATATTTATCATTTTTTGTTTTTATATTATTGGTAGTTGCCTCAGTGTAATATTGCATACTAATTGTCTGACATAAGTTATTACATAGGCACTCTCCTATCAATTTACCTGTTGATCAGGACATAAAGCAGCCATTTTTTTCAGGTCCACAGCATACTATGCAGCTGTCTCAGCACAGACTGTTGTCATGTAGCTGAAATATTGCTTAGTATAATTCAAAGAAACAAATTGTACACTTTTGCTGATCATATTGTGTATTTGTGCACCAATAGTAAACGCATGCCACCTTTGTTGGTTTGGCAGCATTCACCATTTTCTGAGTTTGGGCCCTCAAGGCCTGCTAGAACCATTTTGATGAGTGGTAAAAAAGTCATGAACCTTTGTTTCTTCCAGCTTTCACACAACAAAAATATGACACGCAATGATGTAAATGAAACATAACTCAAAGAGTCTTGAAACCCAACTCACTCACTTAACAATTACAGCAGTCTGCACGTCACAACAAGAGAAACCGTTCTCCAAGTGTGTGGAGCTCCAAGAGCAATCTCAGTACAGGATTTCGTTACAATGAAGGCAAGATGATCAACACTAGCTGTCCACAGAACCCAGAGTTCTACAAGACATACCTGTTTGAAGGCTTGCTTGGTTGGTACTTGTTATTTTTAAATATTTCTTATCCTGACTCATGATCTTTTGCTTATCTCCTTTTCCCTTGCGAATGGTAGTGGAACACTTGAATCCCTTGAAGTTCCCAAAGCGGACGTAAAAATGCACTCACCCACGAGTTACCTCCCTTTTGCCCTTTCCCGGTCAAACAGTCATGTGACCAGCCTTACTTGTCACTCTCTCCCTTTTCGCCCAAGTGGATGGATGGGCGAGCACTGGAGTCCCGTATACGGTTTATATCCTTTTTATTTAGATCCTATTCTTCAAAATTACGCTGTGTATAGATTTGGCAATAACTACTATGTATTATACGTAAAAAAATTCTAAAAAGTATTTGTATTTGTGTCATAATTTCATCGCGCTGTACTTATTGTGTTGATTTATCAAATCTACAATTTAATCAATATTTGTCTTATATCTATAGACGATTGCAGATGGATGATTCGCGGAGGCATAGCTCTACCGATCAGGAGATAATTGATGAACAACTAGACTTCGTCTTCCCGGACTCAGAGGTTACAACTTGGATAGCCAATGGCTTGAACTTGGAGTCTCCTTCTAAGGATATGGAAGAAGTCTACACTTATAAGATGCGTAATGACCGCTTGACTCTGTGACTATTCCTCCGATGGAACCTATATCCAAGGTACCTTCTAACCTACGCACAGCTTTGAGAAAGCTGCAGACATCTACAAGATTTGAGAACTCTCAGATCTACAGGCAGATACTAGCAACGCAGACATCTACAGGGTTCGCGAACCCTAGGGTTAACAAACCCTTACATCAACAGGCAAAATGTTGACGTTGACTCTATTATAAGGCTGAATAAAATGAAGCAATGATGAAAACGGATGGTTTTGTCAGAGTTTAAAACTCAACAAAAAGATCTACAACATGTGCGATCTCTACAGTTTACAGCCTGCACAACTCTACAACCTGCACGAACCTTACACCTGTAATAGGTTCAGTTTCTGACGACAACCTACTTGATGAAAGGAATCCCTTCATCTGTACGGATGCTGAGGTCTTATACTGGGTAGCAGATGGCCTGTGGATATTGTCTTCCACTCACTCACTCCAACCCAACAGAGACATACTGCATATACACTGATGACTTCGACTCCAATATGATATCACCTATGAAGCCGATATTTCAAGTACTGGAGAACCTCAAGGCGACCTTTCTGCAGCATCGAGGTCTACACAGTGCTGGTTATCTGGACAACGGCATACAGGTTCTTCAAAGTGCCAATCAACTCAGACAGCAGCTGAACTTAACAATTAAGTTGCTCACACAACTAGGATGGCTAGTGAACCTGATGAAGTTGGAGTTAGAATTAAACAAGATCTTCAATTACTGGGAATAAGAATTATCACAACACAGAATCGAATTGTGGTCCCAGAAGATCATTGGGCCAAGATACAATCAATGATTCCACAAGCAGTCATCTCTCCGTTAACACTACGAACATGGCAATGTCTACTCGGTCTACTAACCTCGGCGCAGGACTTGACTCTCACAGGAAGGTTACAACTAAGGCCGCTGCAACGGTTCCTGACAAAACATCTGGACAGCATTGACCCTATCTTGATGCCAGACAATCTTAAGAGGTACCTACTTTGGTGGACCCACAGGTCGAACGTCTGCGGAGGGACCTATTTACAAGAGCCGGCCTTCAACACACATCTCTCTGTAGACGCATCGATACAAGGTTGGAGTGCACATCTCAACAATCAAGTTGCATCAACAAAGTGGTCCAAAACAGAGCAGCATCTTCACATCAATCTGCTGGAGATGAAAGCTGTGATCAACACCTTACAACTATGGTCGAGCTCGCTGATCAACAGAATGCTGATGGTCCACACGGACAACTCTACAGTGGCACTCTCCATAAATCAGCAGGTATCTACAAGATCACCAAGCCTAATACAGCTCACATTCCATTTGTTTGACATCACGGAGGAGGCAAACATCTGGATTAAGGCATGTCACATACCCGGAGCCAAGAACGTTCTTGCAGACGCTCTCTCCCAACCACTGCACCCGTCACCTACGGAATGGATGCTCCATCCAGAAGCATTTTGGCTCATCATAAGGGAAATAGGATCCTCATGTTTGCCACGAGGTTCAACAAACAACTACAAATGTTTGCCTCACCAGTTCCAGATCCTCAAGCCTGGGCAACAGATGCACTGAACATATCATGGGAAGGACTAAACGCTTATGCGTTTCCACCACTGATATTACTACCGAAAGTACTGGTGAAGATCAAACAGACGCAGGCGCTACAACTGACTTTGGTCGTGCCCTACTGGCCAGCAAGAGTATGGTTCCTAGACCTAATAGAAGATCTCGGAAGTCTAACAATCAAGTTACCAGATTGGCCGAACCTACTCATACATCCGCACACCAAGCAAGTCCACGGGAACCCAACACTGTTCCAGCTACACGTGTAGACCGTGTCAAATCAAAACATGTTTGAAGAAAAGAGGATACTCCGCCAGGGCAGCCAAGGCAGTAACGCTAGCGTTACGCAGATCTACTCGTAACCTGTATGATGACAAGTGGCTGAAGTTTGAGACTTATGCAAGGCGGAATGGCTTTATTGCTATGAAAGCTACTCATCCTCAAGTGGCGGAATACCTGTGTCATCTGAGACAGACTAGACATCTGAAAGGTTCGACATTATCTACATACCTTGCTGCCATCAGTACAGTGATTACCATGAAAATAGGCATCAAGTTGACGAAAGTACCAGAATTACTTGCTCTGCTTAGATCTTTTAAACTGGAAGACCAGCAAAAGAAGTTCAGAGCTCCAGCCTGGGATCTGAATGTAATTCTGCGTCATCTTACAAGTGATGCCTATGAACCTCTAGACCAGACTACCTTCGAGCTGCTGACACAGAAGACACTGTTCCTGCTTGCTCTAGCCACGGCAGCTCGGATATCAGAGATACATGCACTGGACTTTGGTCGAACCAGATTCGACACGGGGAAACATGCTACAGTTCATCTAGGACTTAGATGGGACTTCATTGCCAAGAACCAACTACCTGGTCTGGATGAGAGCTGTCATATTGAGAGCCTTTAAAGCAGCAGGACTAGAACCTCCTAGAGCTTCCAACCAACACAAAGTCGGAGCACTGGCGTCAACATTGGCTCTGCATGGAAATTGCTCTATATCAGCAATTATCGAGGGCTGCTTTTGGAAGTCGGATACGGTGTTTGCCAACTACCTTCCAGACATAGCCACTGAAGACGTCTCAGGCATTCACCAATTTGGGCCTCTCTTTGCAGCACAGCAACTAACGGTTCCTCAAAGGCATTGAGTTGGAAAATCTCACGTTGACTTGTTGATTACTTTTACTAAGGAAAAGTATTAGTTTGAAAGTCCATGTGCACAGTCTAGCACAGGCTAGCATGTGTGATTAAAGATCCTGTACAGGTAAAGATCTTACCTGTACGTGAAGGGGTCGCAACTCATTTATGATAAAGATCTTATCATATTCTATGGGTTGTTATAGATATCTAGTAAAAAGAAGATACTAGTATATCTTAAGCCACATGAATCAACATGATTCACCTTGTCTAAGACTGAAGTAAGACAAGAAAGTGGTCCCCCCGAGTTATAACGGAAGTTGGAAGAATAGGATCACAGAAATGTCGTTTCGCAGTTCCCATGGGGGGTATACAGGACGTATCTAAGGACAGCTGATGAATCCACGAAGTGCCTTGACCCACCACCAATCCGTCGGATTCTATAAGCAAAAGATCATGAGTCAGGATAAGAAAAAATATGTAATTTTTAAAGTAAAATTGATATTTTTATACTTATCCTGACTCATGACGAGAAGCCCTCCCAACCTCCCCGCTGGAAACACTTCGGATTTCACAGCAGATCCAAGTGCATGGGCAGAAAAATCAGGAGAAAGTGACAAGTAAGGCTGGTCACATGACTGTTTGCGCTGGAAAGGGCAAAAGGGAGGTAACTCGTGGGTGAGTGTATTTTTACGTTCGCTTTGGGAACTTCAAGGGATTCAAGTGTTCCACTGCCATTCGCAAGGGAAAAGGAGATAAGCAAAAGATCATGAGTCAGGATAAGTATAAAAATATCAGTTTTACTTGAAAATTTACATGTTAAATTCGTAATTCTGTCACATTTGAAATTTCTTTCCAGAATTGCAATTGTTTTAATCTTATCAATTTTGAATGGTACTACAAAGGATAACATAATTTCATGCAATCTGGGTTTTGCCATGACCAGAAATTATGTGCGTTGTCTTGCAGGTAAAAGTAGGAGTCGATTGTTTGACCAGATGCAGTTTTGGGAGGACTTGTTTCTAGATGCTGTTGCTCAGGAGAGAGACATTATTGGCATGGACCAGCGTCCCTCAGAGATGATTGAGCGGTAAGTGAAAAACCATTGGACTTTTTGATAGGACTTGAATAATCAAGCATGCAGAACTGCTCTATTTTATACTGTAAACATTCAATTGGACCACTGTTTGCCAGGTATCGATCTCTTGGTGACATGGAGCGGAAGCGTCTAGAACATGATGAGGACCGTCTGTTGGCTCATATGTTGTACAACTTAGTGGGATTTATGGTGATGATGAATGTTCACAAGTCTGAGGTGAAGAAGAAGGTACGACGTCTGCTGGGTAAATCTCACATAGGACTCATGTACAGTCAGGATGTCAACAATCTTCTGGATCAAATCAACAACCTGGTATGATTCTGATATTTCTAAAAAATATTTTTAGCAGCCTCTTAAAGGGTGTCTTTTTATATTATCCCCCCGGCATGTAATGCGGGGTCATATAGTCAACACGTCGCCCTTCTGTCCGTCTGTAATCATTTTGTTTTCGGAGCACAACTCAAAAACCGTACGCGTTCAATATCTTTCAAGCAAACTTGGTAGATATATAAAACAGAACCTGAAGTGGTGCCTTTTGCTATTTACAGTTTTTCTCATTTTTATTTTTCTTGATTTCCATGGATACGTGTCTCAAAAGGGAGGGGTGGGTTTCGTTTCTGGAACACAACTCGAAAACCTTTCAATATCTTTTTACAAGACTTGGCAGATATATCAAACAGATCTTGAAGTGGTGCCTTTTGCTATTTGTGGATTTTTGGCATTTATATTTTTCATGATTTCCATGGAAACGATTTGGACTTAGTCTAAAAAACATCAAGTAACTGTCAGATGATTTGTTCTTTCAAATAAGTGGGGACTGGGGGGGATTTGTCATCTTCTGATGACTGTTGTTATACTTGCTGAATATACAGTATAGAGCATATTTAGTTATTAGTCTCTTCCACATCCCATCAGTTTGGCTGACATATTAGGTCACGGTCATCCACATCATAGCTTCAGAAATGAAACCTGGTACAGGTTATCCTTGGGACTTGGCAACAAGGTGAAAGTGTCAGGAACCTGCATAAAAGGTCAAAGTCACAATGAATGTTATTCATAAAGTATGTTTCCCATGCTTGCTGTGGGAATAAAAGAACAAGAGTCATTGGATGTTTTTATGCATACCACCCTCTGCTGTATTTTTGTGCATGTCTATTTCATGAAAATTGCTTCCATTCTACACAAGAAAATTAAAAACAGCACAATTAACAGCCTTGTTTAAATGGCCACAGAATTGCAACTTACTTGCATAATAATTATGACATGGTTAACACATTTTGAAAGGAACTGATGTATGCAACCTAATATTTGGGTCATTTGTACAATATGAGGTGTAATTTATGGTATTAACATACTGAAGGTATTATGGACACTGATCTTACTTTGCATGTTACAACCTCATTGCAAAATGTCATTTTGTATCTGTTCCTCTTTCCTCTATTTCAGCATGGTAATGATATTGACCTGCGTCCTCTTGGAAGTCGTCAGATGCAGAAACAGTCTTTCACTGTTCACTGGGGTACTGACAACGGTGGTGATATGTTATTCATGGAGGTAGGTCAAGATTGCTCAATATCCTCAATATCAACTTATTGTCAAAAAACGTTTCCATGTTTATTTGTGATTTGAATTTGACAAATCATAACATAAATTATACCATTGCAATTGGACCATGCTTCTTTCAGATTTTCCATTTGGCCAGCTGGTTTGAAAAAGCTACTTATGGCCATTACTCAGTTTTGTTCGAACTGGAATTGAACTTGGTAGATATTGGTGGATCTCAAAGCTAACTTTTCATAATTTGACCTTCCTCTTAATTTTTTTCAATGGGGTATTGATGCTACCAACTTCTCTGATATTGAGGGGAAGAAACAGTTTGGCATGTATAGAATGTGTCTCCTTTTCATGAGATCATATTTAGTTTATTTTTGTATGTATTATTTCATATGTGATTGTTTTCTATCCTCAGTATATATGCAGGTAATATTTGAACATCAGTGAGAACTCTTTAAAGTATCTGTATTTTTTAGATTACAAGTCTAGGTGAACTGCCCTACCGCTTCTGTGTATCTTGATTTAGTTTATAGCATTTCAGGGAAACAATTATGAAAATTATGTATGGTAAATCTGCAATTTTTGTGCACATTTAACACTATTGCAGGTGTGTGATGACTGCCTGCTGTTGCGCAGTGTGACAGGCACAATACATGACAGATGGTGGTTTGAGAAGCTTGTCAACATGACGTACTGCCCTAAGACGAAGGTTCTCTGTCTGTGGCGCAAACAAGCAGACAAAGTTCAGCTCAACCAATTCTATACCAAAAAGGTGTGTACAGTAAATACACAAGTATGTATAGACATACACAGAGCCTCGTTAGAACATGATAATTTCTTTGTGACTGCTTTGTCAAAACCCTGATGCTTAGAATTTGATTGAAAGGTGCTAATTTGATTTTCAGCATTTTTCCACAAGGACACATAGGTCATGGTTCTCTTCTCTCTTGGCTAAAAATTTCTTGTGTTTGTGTGAGATGTTTGAAAAATCAAGGTCAATAAACCAGAAATGCATATAATGACTTTATTTCTGGACCCTTTCTTAAAGGGACTTACTATTTGCAAATTTGACATACTCTTATCTCTTGGCTAAAAATTTCTTGTGTTTGTGTGAGATGTTTGAAAAAGCAATACCCTGGCTTATAACTAGAAATACTCAGGAATGTGATTTGCTGACATTAAGTATCAAGGTCAATAAACCAGAAATGCATATAATGACTTTATTTCTGGACCCTTTCTTAAAGGGACTTACTATTTGCAAATTTGACATACTGTTAAAGAAATAAAGGTGCAGGCGTTCTTGTGCTTTAACTATGATATTCTTTTTCTCAAGAGGTTCTCCTTGGGGTACTTATAAGCATTTTTATGTCCATTAAAAATTCCTATGACGGTTGTAACTATAGTTTGAATAAGACTTGTACAAAACAAAAAACTTGTTTTGTCTTGTTCAACCACCCTCGCAGGACCCTTCGGGGCCTCACAGCCAAGAGAAGGTAGCTCTAACCTTCAACCTCGTAACTCACTTTCCATGCTGTTGTTCTTCTGTAAAGACGTGCGTGCAAGTTTACAAGTGTATTTGTAAGAGTGGTCTAACGGGATCGGATGGGTAGGCTCGCTTACTTGGTTGACACATGTCATCGGTTCCCAGTTGCGCAGATCGATGCTCATGCTGTTGATCACTGGGTTGTCTGGTCCAGCATCGATTATTTACAGACCGCCGCCATTTAGCTACAATATTGCTGAGTGCGGCGTAAAACTAAACTCACTCACTCACAAGTGTATTTCTAAAGGTGAGTGAAAATACTGTATGTATGGTTCCCTTATTATCGTATGAGCAATATGTTATGCTCCCATCACACCAAACTCGTTCTCAGTACATTCTTGAAAAATGTTCGGATCGGGATTGAACTGTGTGTGAACAGACTTAGTGGCTCCTGTTTACAGCCTGTTTAAGGTCTATATGGACGGGCTCGGTCGGACTTGGGACGAAAGGCTGCTCCAGAATATTGAACATGTCCAACATTCTACCCGTTCTTAAAGGTGATGGAGTGACAACGTACTTAAAACAAGATTGCCGTACTATGAACAGAATTTCCGTACTTCAATGTTACTGGGGACGTGTGCGGACGTAGGGCAGTTGGGCATCAATTGCAATGTGTTTGTACAGTTTCCACAATGCCCATCCCGTTTGAAGACAGACCTAACTCGACCACAATACATCCTTAGGTTTTGGCTATTCCTTCAAATATGTTCAAAACAAAATGTATTGTTCTGAAGAAGTGTGTAGTACCGGTAAGTTTCTACATGGTTCTAAAAGTTTGCAATGGGTTCTCATTACGTTCTACTCGTTGTTAGTATGTTTATGTAGTTCTCAAGCAGTATTACTGCGTCAACACTGTGTGCAGTACAATATGACAAGGTAGTGTATAAATACATGCGTTTTTAACACTTTCGTCATTTGGGATAGAGATTTCTACCTGTGAAACCTGAACAAGTTTGCTGCTGTCAACATGTTGAATTCTGGTGTCCTTCAATGTTTGTTGGAAGCAGAGCAAGAGTACAATGACTTTGTAGAGCAAGAAAGGAGGAAAAGAGCAAGAACTTGTTGCGTGTGGTACTGGCTTAAACCTGAGAGGAGAATAACTGTATGTCATCTGGCATCAGGAGATTCCTATGCTACCTTGCAATATGAAATCTGAGTAGCCAGAAACACAATCTGCTTGTTGGTGAAAGATGTCTGTAATGCTTTGGTAATGGATCTCAAGACAGAAGTCATCAAGTGCCCTGTTGCTTGTTGTTGCCATAGTGTCCTTGTAATCTTACAATTCATGTACATTATGGCAGTGTTAGTAATGCTGCATGTTCCGAATCAGGAGTCTATTGGGAATCAGTAGGGAACAGCAAATAACTCAGACCACAAGCATGTCGTTTCTTCAGCTCTGTGGTGGTATGTAATGATGAAGTGGCTGTAATCATTGAGAGCTGTGATTATGGATGTGAATATTCAGAACAATAACCTGCTGGAGATGATACATGTAAATGTCTTCTTGTGTTTAGTGCCGAGAGCTGTACTTCTGTGTGAAGGAATCAATGGAGAAAGCTGCGAGCCGCAACACTGGGAAGCTTCCAGGTATATCTTGTCCTCTTGCCTGGGCCTATCTTTGTTGAGTGACAGCATGCATGTACTCCTAGCTGTTGTCACTCCAGGAATGACACACTGATGGATATTACACAGACCATACAGCATAGTCACATTCTAGCTTCATCCAACCTTTGTGTAATTATAACATACTCTGAATGTACAGATCAATAGTTGCATTTACTGTGTGAGTATAATCTATGTACCTTTGCATCCTTCATTAAGTTTGAACACACACATATATGTACCTTTTTTATTTGTAGTGAAAATATTTTTTCTTTTTGATATGTTTGAACAATGTTGAACGGCAGTATTTGTGTTAAAGAGAGAAGAGTTGTGTAGTTCTGTGTACTGGTAAGGTTAATGCTGAGATGACTGGTACGCTGCAGGTCCTGAGCTAGGTGGGGAATTTCCGGTACAGGATCTCCGGTCAGGTCAGGGAGGCCTCCTGCAAGTCTGTATGGAGGGAATAGGCCTGCTTCTTGCCAACAGCAAAGTAAGACACACATGCTAATCTGAACACTATGATAGATACACTTCACTGTACAGTAGCATAATGCCCTCTCAGCATTTACTTAGAATATTTCACTCAGTAATTAAGTAACTGCATTTACTGTTTACTAGCTGTTTTTGTTAATTGTTTGGTCAAATATAGGTCTATGGATTCCATGTTTTTCTTCACACCAAATAGATGTGAAATAAATTTAATTTGATTAAGTTGGATTGAACATAGAGATTAAAGTGCCTAAATGGTCAGTCATCATATAGATTTTGGTAATTGTGCAAGCTGCAGGTCTTGTACTCACTGTTTTTTAAATATATCAGTTATCATAAAATTATTAGATTGGAGGTGAGTAGATAACTTCAAAATGTGTATACCTTGATATGTTATAATTTCACAAATCCGTTATCTATTTGTCTATGATCAATTTCATTGAAGAAGTTAATTTTGGTTAATTGCATTTAAAAATCCATTTCTGTGCATGAATTGTGCATTTTTGTGCTTGTCAGGATTCACATTTGAAATGATGCCTGCAGCTTGTATATATTAGTGGGTTGGTGGATATGCTTTCAAGTTGTAGTTCTCAGGTAGCAGGTTTTGTAACTTGTGAGAACAACAGCTAGGAGCACTTCCAAAGTCAACTTGACATCCTAGTGGATTGCCTTTTGTACCTGGATTATCTCCTTTTATTTGACAGTCACCTTAAAAGTATTTTTGCAGAAAAAAAGTTTGGATTTTTCAAAAGTATTTTGAGGAGTCCTGGAAAAATACTGGGCAGATCTTTCCTGCTTCAAAAGGGAGACAATCCACAACCTTCCATTCTGCTTGCTTATCCCCAGCTTAGAATGGCGAGTCATGTAGGCTGTAGTTAGCAATGTTAGTGCATGATTGCTGGAAATAGTTGATGTTGCACATGTCAGTAGACTAGGTATATGCATGCATGCTCACATCCAAATATGGCAAGCTTGAGCGATGTAATTACATGAAACAGTTATAGAGAAAACATTGAAAGTTATAGCCATCACATTTGTAAGTGCAGTTTATTTTGTCAAAGGAAATCTTTTCATATTAAAGTGCTGTGCACATAACTTGTCCACTTCAAGTAGTTGACACTGTTACGAGCTTGTAGACTCTAGTATCACTAACATCCTGTAAAACAATCTACCAGCTGTGTTCAGTTTCACTTAAAATTGCAGTTATAAAACATAGATTGTATTTGCATTTATTGTGTACATTGTTTATGTAATAGATTTTAAGTTACCAGTGTACTCCTATGAGAAGACAAGTGTGCACACTTCACATCATCCAGATAAATGTTCTCCAGATTATCATAGTCTGCGTAATATGTGCCCTACTTCACCCACCAGAACACAAGGAAAACACCCCTGTATAACCAGACTGAAAATGGAAAAGCAGTTAAACATGTGTGTGTGTCTGTGTGTGTGTATCTGTGTGTGTGAAACCAAATATTAGAAACAGATCACTATTGTAACAAGACACTTCCCATATACGTACATTTGTGTTGACAATGGAAATTAACAGGATCCAAAAACTGGATTGGGTTTTGTCTGTTTCAAATGAACTCATGTAAGAGGGTAATATATTGTCTTGATAGTTACTCCTGTCAAAATAGAATTAGTGGTTTAACTTATAAAGTTCCATTGTTAGTTATAGTCATTTTTAGTTTAGTCATTAAGACCTTGATTGGTGTCTTGTTAAAAGAAAAAAACAAACCAAACCAAAACAACTTGACAATTGTTTGTTTCAGAGACCTCAATAACTGATAGAAGTATATGGGTCTTTTGTATGATGTTCAACAGTATGTCACACAAACCACCAAATATAGAACTGTAACACAACATTTGTCCAAATGCTTTTTTCCTATTGTTTTCCTATACAATTTGAAATTGTCAATTTTGAGACAGAAAAGTAATTCCAACAATACTGAACGTCTTAACAAGTAATCCAACAATCTATGGCATTATTTTTCTTCATCTAGAATTACTATATTTTCCATTTTGGTCCTCTGACCACATCCATTTCCATTCTTTGAACACTGAGAAAACCATTGAAAACAGGGAGACAGCATTTGACCCAATTGAACAAAACTTACATCTGATTGTGACTTCCCATATCTCCCTGAGCCAACAATAGATGGGTATTATTAATAGCTGCTGTGCACAACTTAGTCTTTGTTTTCTCTCTCAGTGCTGAAGGAATGCATATGTTTGCAGCCATGTTTTGATATCTTTTTTTCAACATTTTACATCTGCTAATTCCCCAGTACTGCTGTTGACATGACCTCTGTGCTTCTATCAGAACTTTTGAGATGGTCCCACCACATCCTGAAGATATATTGGCATTGATCAGGCATGCTTTGCAGAGACCTAAAGCTAGGAGTTTCATAAATGTGAAGAAATTAGAATTTCAAGTTTAGTGCATTTGTGTTGAAAGAGGTCATACAGCCTCATGTATAACTTCAGCAAAAAAATGTAAAGTTAGAGCTTTGCCCCTCCATCCGTTAGTGAAAACGTGTTCCCCAGTGTAATGCCTGTATTGTACCCCAGCAGGCTATAGCTCACCCAGTGTTTGTAGCATCTGTATGGCCCAAGATGTCAATCCGTTCATCTTTGTGCTAGGTCTCTGAAAAGTTATCAAGACCTGAGTATTGAATGCTTCATGCAAACATTGAATGTGGGCGTATGTACCGTTGGAGTTCTATGGCTTTCTCACCAACAAGGTGATGGCTCTCAATCGCCTCTAACAGCTTGTATTTTCTTTTCTTCTTACAACTGCTTTCCTCTGGGTGATTTCAGGAGATTGAGGTAAAAGACTTTGTGGTCCACTAGAAATATGCTGTCCTAGTGTCAATGCAGTTAGCGGCCATCTCTCAAGTTCCTTTGTTCATCTCGACACTTTAAGTTTTTGTTTTCATTTATTGCACCCTTTTTTCCCCACATCTATTGCTATTTAGTCTGCTTTACATGTGTTTATCACAATGAAATTACATGTGAACAGTTTACTAATACCACTGAACTTAGTGTGTACTGACAACATGGAAACTATTTACAATGTGTAACTTGTTCAGTTAAATTTCATTGTGGAAACATTGCAGCTAATCCCTGCATTGTGTTGTAGTCATTGACAGATGTGTGTAACAAAAGGTGAAGTATTTGGAAAAGGATGCATAGTTGTTTTTATGCAGATCATGCTGCCTTTTGTAAGTGGTTGCTACAAGTTAAGTCATTCACAAGAAACATGGTTTATTTATCTTACATACATCTATTCATAAATTATATATTAGTTATCAAACTTTTGGGGGAATTGGAGTCTGATACAGAATGAATCTATCTGCATCAACAATCAGTACTATGAAATCCTTCTCCAAGCTGTGTTTGTGTGATGTGCGATTGTGTTTTATGAGTGTGAACTGTCATGCATCTTGTGTGTTAGGAAGGCAGTAATCTCTGTTATCTTTGTGTTTCATTTCTCATCACCAACTGTACAACAGACCATCTCATCCACAGCCTTTTGTTGTCTTCTCTCTCACTCTAGTAGTCCACTGTTTATTTGATGTTAAGTTGCTCATCCACATTTATATTTCAGTTCTTTATTGAGCTAACTCGTATCAGGAAATGCTTCACACAGAAGGGAGGCATTTTTGTGCTAGAAGAATTTGGTAAGAGATCAAGCCAGTTCCAACACACTTTCTTCCATTTCTACATTTCATGTTTTATAATCAACTTCTATTTATATATATCCTACTCTATCTTGCATGCTTGGTAATTTGGTTTTGCATGCCCTTTTATGTTACTCATGTCATTTATCGTGGTCTTATTTGGAATATTGGTTTGATACAATATTTGATACTTATTAAAGATTTTATTCATATTGAGAGTGTTTTTTCTTCACAATTGTCCCAAAGGTGTTGAATATACTACTATTGTTGCCTGAGAGATACAAGGCAGATGAGAGCCTGCAGTGATGTGTGTTGTCATTGTCTTTGTGTCGTCCTTGTTTTGTCCTCAGTCTATTGTCAATTATCCAGCAAGAAACATAGAATTTAAGACTGTTTATTTCTTTGTGACTTTTGTGAAGAATATCCACCATGGGTAATGGACATCAGTGAAGCCTACATGTAGACAGATCAGGCCCTTCACTAAGGGATTTGCATGGTTATGTTTGTTTTAACTTAAAGAGCCATAAATGTCAACATCATCCAACAACTGAATTAATGGACAAGGTATAGTAAAGGCCATACTTTTGAAATCTCCTTTTTTGAAGTAACTGAAAACCTGCATATATTGGTGTGTAGGTATCACTAAGAAAACACTATTATTGCTCTCCCTAACTGTCTGTTCATCCATTGTAATTATCACATTTATAATTCACATGCATGAAAAATTTAGGGAGTTTATTTCGGTATTTGGTTGTCCATGTCCAGAAATTGTTGATTAAACCAGTGGTGTCTTCAAACATAATTTTCTCAGCTGGACCAGTGAAGAAACAACCGGGCCTGCTTGTTTCCATTTATGATGGCATCTGAGTTCAAGAATTTTGATTCTGATTGCAGATATTATTCTCTCACCAACTTTATTTGATTTGATAACTTTTTATGGCCATTACTCAGACAAATTTTCTAACGGTAATGAAATTTGACATATATTGTCAATATGTACACCAGGAGAAACCTGATTTGTGAAGATTTGATTGCAGTTCTCATGTGAAAGCATTCTGAATGTGATGACATTTGATATATATATTTTCAATGCAGAGTTGAAGATCCAAGTACAATTTATAATTATTCTGACCTGCAGTTATTATTCTTAGGGACGTTGGGGTAGCCTTGTGGTTAAAGCATTGGCTTGTCACGGCCGAAGACCCGGGTTCGATTCCCCACATGGATACAATGTGTGAAGCCCATTTCTGGTGTCCCCCGCCGTGATATTGCTGGAATATTGCTAAAAGCGGCGTTAAGCCATACTCACTCACTCACTCACTCATTATTCTTATACAGCATGGCCTGTAAGTGCTTGTCATGTGACAAGGGGTGAATATCGTTCATAGTCATACTTAATTCACTCAAGTTCTACAAAGCTGTTCAATTTAATTTTTACCATTTGGGTAAACGTAATAATTCACAGAAACATCCACAAACTATTGAAGTAGAAGAGTGTTCATAGTCTAGTCAGCCTCCTTAGATGTCAGCTTCTCATGGCAGGCATTGAGTTCACTGAAATTAAAGGGTTTGGGATCAAGGAAGCTGATTTGACATTCTGTTCTCGCTGATCATCTGAGCAGGTAACATGGCTTGAGCTTGAGAATGTTTTCTGATGAAAGCAGGTTGTTGTTGTGTGTCACAGTTTTGGATCTGGCAGCGATATTATCCCACATGCTTCTTAAGTGTCTACTTCAGCCCCAAGAAGGAAGGATGATCTGATTATCAGGGCATGCGGTGCCACAAGAAGCTGTTGAAATTTCATGGAATTCATGTTCATGGTCATTTTACGGAAGTTTCATGACACAGTCATGAACACCACTTTATGACAGTGTCATGTTTGTTGTTCTTATTTATTGATTTATGCCCAGCTCACAGGCTTTTAAACCTCAGGCCATATTGTGGATATATATGTTCTGTAAATGGAAATATTTTGAATAATAACTTAAATATATTTGCACTTTGACAATGCTCTTAAATTCTTACAAAATTCTGCACAGTTAACTTGAAATTTAGTGTTAAACTTATCCTATCTCACATCTTGTACTCTCTCTTCAATTCGTGAGACAGGATAAGTTTTAAAAATTGGAAATTTTAACTATAAATTGTATATTTATATACTTACCCTATCTCACGCGATGGATCCCCCCGCCCTCTTCTTTCTTTTCTCTCTCTCTCTCTCTCCCCCAAAAAAATAAAATAAATAAATAAATAAATAAATAAATAAATAAATACTCAGATTAAAACATTGCTCCAAAAAGGAGGATGACCAGGGAGAGGTGGTTATGTGAGCAGGTAGTGGAGTGTGCTGCATGCTTCCCAGGAGTTACCTCAGACATCCTTATAAGGGGGCAGTATGGAGTGCACAGGTGAATGGACAAGAGAGGCCTAGGATTTTGTTTGCAGTCCATTTCCACTTGGCAGGTCAAATTAAAGAGAGTACAAGGCATGAGATAGGATAAGTATATAAATATACAATTTATAGTAAAAAATTCCTAATATCAATGATCAACGTTCAAGACATGCTACATTGTCAATAGTTTTTATACATTAGATAAGTGAATAAGTACTGTTAATTGATTACATTTTCCAAAAATAGACCCAAGTTGAAAAGCCATTCAGTAAGTAAACATATTATATTCTGATGAAACTAAGTGATAGCCCCGTTAAATCATTAGCTTCCCAAACAAGCTGGTGAATCTAGAGCTTTTGCAGAAGTGTTGTACCATACAAGGAAATCTGTATTGTAGACTTGTGATGGTAAAGGTATTTGTAAAACTATTGTAATATTATTGCAGTTGTTGAACCTATATTGCAACACTGTTAAAACTAGAGTTAGAACTTAGAGTTCTTAACTATTGTAATATTGCACCTGTCTGAAAGTCAAATGAACATGTCATAGGTTGCTTGTCTGGCAGCCTTGTGAGCCACATCACCTTGTGGCTCTATTTTTAGCTCATCTGACTGAAAGCTTGCTTTTTTCCCTTCACCAGTTACTGAATATCCAGGTGAGCTACAGTGTTGTGGGTTTTTGTTTGTCAGCAAACACACTGTTACAACAAGTCTTGGGAATTGGTTCAAATGTCATTATTGATGATTGGTTCATTAAACCGATCAGTCATAGAAAATAATTGGTTAGCATCATATATAGACTCATATGTCAGGAACGATAAATTGCCTGGAGTTTTAAAGATAAATTTAATCAAGACTTGTAACGGGCTTGTACTGCTTATGAAATGTAAATATAAAGATACAGACAAAACGAACCTTGTGAAAAATATTGTTACTGAGAGTATTAGAAAACATGATCAATTCCTTGGTCGTTTAGTCACTGTGACCAATCTTCGATTATTTCAATTAATCGGTCCACCACTAGTTAAAACAGGTCTGTCTGACCTGGAAAACCAATGTAGCTGGCATTGCACATGCTTGTTTCTCTTCATAGTGACATTGCAGTTTGTTCAAGAAGTTTGAACAGAAATGTTAGCCATCTTGAAAATCCTACAGTACTACAGCTCTCTTCTGATATGAAATCTGATATGGTTTTTTTGCAATATTTGAAATGTTGACAAGTTTTAGACGTTCTTAAATTATTGCTAAGGGCTTTTTTGGCTTTGGGAGCTTTATTGTGTCAAGAATGTTTCGGTTCGTTAGATTCTATTGCCAGGTGTTATTTCTCAGTGTCACTGGCAGCAACAGCTGAGGACTGCTTATTTTGAAGAGTGACAGTGCTGTGTAAGGATGTCGCAACACAAAGCCTCCCGATATGATACATATCTCGATACTGAGGTCACAATATGATTTGTCTTGCGATTCTGCATTACTGATGTATTTTGTATAACAAGCAGCTATTACCTGGGTGGCAAGTTGATACCATAGCTCACCAGTCAACAAACAGGTGTGAACAGATGATGTAAGTCATTTTCGTTTTTAGATAGAGATTACAAGAGAAAGGACAACTGACCATCAACCAATTACCCATCAACCACACTCGCCTCATCAAGTCATATCTGGTCGCTTAAGAGCGACAAATGTGTCAAGTTCTTGTTCTAATAATCAGTCCGGCACCTAATCGCCAGCACAGAAAGTCAGCTGCCTAACCCACTCAGCCACTGCAACTTCCACTTCCACTTCCACTGTGCTGGTGATTAAGTGCCTGACTCTGAGGGTGGGTTTGAATCCTGGATGAGACTCAACCCAACAAAAGTACTAGAATCCGTACTTTACTGAGAAAGTGTAATCCCAAATGTAACATGTTACATTTGACCACTTTCTAAATGGCATTGCATTTCTGTTCCTATTTGATACCAGTCATTTGTGTAATGGCAAAGATTGTTATTATCATGGGTATTTGTCTACTAAATTATGCAAGAAATGGTTTTACTATTTATATTGTGAAAAGAATATGCAGACATGTAACTATCCAACAAGAATTAGTTCTGTCGATTAGTTCACGCATGTTGACATGCAAAGCCTAGTGTTAAGTGCTGAAAATAATGTCATTACCTTGGGGAAATCATTCAAAGCTCATTGTCTGCACACCACACTCAACTGTTTTGTTGGGGGAAGCATGCTGTTTAATCAAACATGCCTCAGTTCTCAATAAAGTTCTCTAGTTTCATTCTCTAATATCATACACAATACAATATTTTATTTAATATTAATTTGATATTTCTACCTAAAACACACATTTGTATCATATGTGTATTCCAGATGATTTGTTTTTACTTGTAATTATTATTTTGATTAAGTTGATAATTTATCAAATTTGATAATTAAATAGAACCCAATGAACTTCTTTGAGCGGCATTTAGAAGTTGATGTGATGAGCAATGACAAGCTTTCTATGGACATTATAAAGAAGTTGTACATCCATACAACTCTCGCTGTTGTTAAACAAAAATGAAATGAAAAGAAAAAGCAGCCATGAGCTCTCATCTTGCATATCAGTAGTTGCCTGTTCTTTTTTATAAAAATTGGCTTCATTGTGAATTAAGTTCCTTAATTTCTCTAATGTCATCAACAATATGATTGTCCTCATAACAATGCAAGTTAGACAGTTGTTATCACATGACGGTGCACAAATAAAGTTTCAACCACACAGTGGGTCTATATGAACAAATTGTCTTCTGAGGCCTTTTTGTGTGTGTTTGATTTCGCTTGAAAGAGGTTTATGGAGGATAAATCATGAACTCTCAATATTTCTTCATAAAATATGCATTCACATCAGGCATGCTCTGAACTGGTACCTTTTTCTATTAAGGAATATTTAACACAACAAAACATAATTGAAAGTGACAGAAATAGCTCTCCAGCTGAGATTGGGTGAACTTTCATTGATTCATAAACAAAATACAGTGATTCAATGCTGTAGATTTTATTGTTCCTGCTAAGAAATCCACAGACAGTCGTTTTCCTTTGTAGTGGTGTAAAAGAGATTTATTCTGACAATCAGAATTTCCAATGTGGGATACATACCGGAAGTACTTTATGAAGATAACTTGAGCCTGAACATTGATTTCAGATAATGTTCCTTATGCAGTATTTATAGTTTGAGCTTTGATCGTTGTTTAACACTGTACTCGGCAATATTCCAGCTATATATGGTGGCGGTCCATAAATAATCAGGTCGGGACCAGACAATCCACTGATCAACATCATGAACATTGATTTATGCAATCAGGATACAATGACAGGTGTCAACCCGGTTTGCCAGCAGCATTTTTTTAAGTGCAAGCAAACAAATCATTATGCGTCAATTTTATAGTTATATGTATTTTCTTTTTTAAATGTAAATTATAATATTATAAGATTATTATTCTGATGTTACATGTATAAAAAATAACTCTTTTGAAAAGTCAAACTAGTTCATAAGTTTGAAAAGCATTAAACTAGTAATGGGTGCTGATATACCTAGAAATGTAATCATCAAACCATATAATCAAACATTTCTGATGTAACTGCTGGGCACAGGCACAAAAATCTGTATCAAAACAATTTAACTTACAAAAATGTTATTCAAAACATTTGTGATTATTGTAGTGCAACTTTAAACACATAATTGGCTACATGAGTATGAGGTGGGGCATAACCTCACTTTCCTCTGTGTGCAAGAGAAAGCAGCAAGTTATTTTTGTGAGATTCATTTCTCTTGCACTCTCGTAATGTTTTAATACTATTGTACTTGTCAGTTTTCAGAGTTTTCAACTTCTAATTGCATTGTAATTCAGCTGTTTTGGGAAGTCCTTTTCTTTTGTCAGTTGGTTTCTATTTGTTACAGGAGTATTAGTTGGGTTTGTGTGGTGGGACTGGGATGGCGACACCGTTTTACTAAGAAAATGTATTACAATTAAAGCAAGTAGTGTTTTTCAAGTGATCGATTTAGCTAAATCCAGACTGCACAAATTATTACTTATACAGGTAACTTTTATTGTCAGATTGCAATCAGTGCAGGTAACATTTTCCACATGTACATTGCAGGAATTTCATTGCTGAGTTTATATTCCAGTATTAATCAAGTCTTCTCAGGTGAATATCACATGAATCAAGTACCAGAACCAAAAAATGTAAACAAGTCTGTTTTCATGCTCATTAAATCAATAATCAGTTACGTACAGTCACCACACATTGTACACAATCTTGTGACATTTTATGACAGGTCAGATGTCTCTGTGTAATACATCACTTGTATTGTTAAACAAATTGTTTTTGCCAAGCAGAATATAAATTATATTTATGAATGAAAATGTCAGTTAAAAAGCAACAGTCACTCAAAACATCCTTTCAGACATCTGTTAATGTGAGCTTTCCCGGAGGTCGTGAAGTTGGTTATGAACATCCCTATCACATCTGATAAACAATCACGTGTTGTCAGTGTCATTGTTTATGACATGGTGCAGGCAATATTTTGATAGTGCATCCTGATAACTCTGTCTTACCTGTCTTCCCTCTTGCAGTCATCTTCTCTCAACTCTGCTGGGGTATTAAAGAAAGCCAAACATAAAGAAGCAGCCATGAAGACATGGATGTAAAATGTCTTTATCAGATTTAGATGTCAAAATGTCTTTATCCATCATCTCTTCCCTTATCCTTGCCTTGTCTCGACTTGGTGGGGTGGCCTTATGGTTAAAGCGTTGGATTCCCCATTTCTGGTGTCCCCCATGGTGATATTGCTGGAACAATACTAAAAGTGTCGTAAAACTAACCTCACTCACTTTCCAAGTCTCTTGATTTATCCAGTCAACATCCTCCAACTACACGGTTTGAAGAGGGAACATCATCATTGCCCTGCAGACCTGTTCCCTCCCCCCCCACTCTTCCTGAACATTACAGGACTGTCCCAGCCACCCCATTGACTCCACTTGACATCACAAAGAGGTCAATCTACTGTCACAGATGCTTATTTAGCATGGACTAGCAGGAAACTGCTGGTATATGCTGCTGAAGGTAAAAAATACTGCCGCACGGATAATAAACCGTTCTTCTAAACAGACTCGCATCACGCCGGTGCTTAAACAACTGTACTGGTTACCAGTGAGGGCCAGAATACAGTTCAAGGTACTCTGTACGTCTCACTTATAAATCACTTCATGGTCAGACTCCTATTTACATATCTGAACTCATATCTCCGTATGTTCCAGCCCGTGAACTGCGGTCACAACAGCAGAATCTCCTGACAGTACCTCCCTACAAGCTAAGACCTTGGGTCACAGATCCTTCTCACACACTGCCGCGGTCTTGTGGAACTCTTTACTCTTTGACCTAAATCTCGCACGAACTCTGGACTCATTTAAAAGCCATCTCAAAACGCACCTTTTCATTCAGTTCTATGACTCATAAACAGCTCACTCTTACTGTACATATTGTTTTAATTGTAGCGCCATGGCACTATTATTATCCCCCACCTTGCGTTTAGCGCCAAGCGGGGGATATAGTATTACGCTCTGTCCGTCCGTCCGTACGTACGAATTGGAATATCTTAAGAACCGTTGACTAGATTCTTTTTATATTTGGTACCTAGCTTCATCACAGTATAAGAAAGGTCCAAGTCAGGTTTGGTGACCTTGACCTTCATTTCCAGGTCACAAGGGGATTTTAACGTTTTACCTGCATGTTAAGCTGTCTCAAGAACCGTTCTCTGGATTTTCTTTATATTCACTACCAAGCTTTATCTAGGGAAGGCGCATTGCCCAGTCGATTTTGGTGTCCTTCACTTCATTTTCAAGGTCACAGAGACACTTTGAAGATTTCAGTATATTAACCTGCATGTTATGCTTGTCAGGGAGATACCTCAAGAACAATTCAATGGAGTTTCTTCATATTTGACACCAAGCTTCATCCAAGGAAGGCGCAAGGCCCAGTCGATTTTGGTGACCTTCACTTTATTTTCAAGGTCACAGAGACATTTTGAAGATTTCAGTATGTTAAATTGCATGTAAGATAGTCAGCAAGATATCGCACAAAATATTCACTGGATTTTCTTCATATTTGACACCAAGCTTTATCTAGGGAAGGCCCAGGACTCAGTCAATTTTGGTGACCTTCACAGAATTTTCAGGGTCACGATGACACTTTGAAGATTTCAGCATGTTAACCTGAATTGTCAGCAAGATATTTCAAGAACCGTTCACTGGATTTTCTTCATAGACTTTCAAGACTTCCCTTGAATGTTTTTCAATAAGCAATTTCTTTAGTACTATTTTTGCATATTTCATACACTATGACATTCATGTCAAGGTCAAAGTCAGTCTTGCAAATATGTGTGTGTTTGAACAACCAAAGAGCAAGATATCAAGAGAGGTTGACTGGTCATGTTTTTGTTGACATTTACCTTCATCTTAAACTTTCATTACTATATAAGATTGATTTGATAATTTGCGGCGGGGGATTATGTCACCTTAGTGACAATGCTTGTTTATTATTATTATATGCCACAATTTTGGATCTGTGACCTTTTTCCCTTCATCAATCACAGATTCAAGCTGGGTCTTTTCTATTTATGTGTTGATAGAAGATGCTTACTACAAATATGGGAGTACATCAAGAAATAATTCCTCACTCATTCAAAATATGGAATTGCCTCAGACATGGTTTTTGTCAGTAATGTGTCAAGTCCATCACTTTCAGAGAAATGGTGAGTAGTAGCATGCATCAGAAATTGAAAACCATCAAGAGAAAATGCTATAACCCACTGTGGACTACTTCTACAACTAAAGGTTAACAAATTGTGTATGCACTGGAGAAGCACCATACTTCCAGCAGTGGATACAGATAATGGGGAATTAAGTCATTCTGTTGCCAGATTTCCATTATGTAGTCATTAGATATTGCTGATTGGCTGTTACGTCTAAAACATGAAGTTTTTTAAGTGACCTTACCCATGAATTACAGCGCAAATGATGGGATTTGATCATATAATAATACATCTCTGTTGCAGCTGCTGTTTTGAATTTTGTCTCTTACCTTGGAGCTTATAAGTTTAGCCAACAGCTTATCCTGCCAGGGGATTCGTGAGACAGAAAAGGCTTTTTTCCATTTCCATAATATGGATTTGGTAAACAATTCATGGACATGATTGTCACCTCTCAATAACAAATTTCAGTTGTTCATTAGCTGGTATCAGACCTCCAAGCTCTTTAGGTAAGTGCATTATCACAGCATTGGTATTGCCAAGACAAAGCAAGACACCCTGTTCTCAACAGACTGAAGACATCATTCCACATACCTTCCAAAAGTGGGACTCAATTCTGGTATTGTCTGGTTGATTCATAAAGCATACACAGCTTCAGCAGGGATGTTCTTCCTTCAGCTATCCACAAAGACAACCTTTCCACTAGCTTTAGCTTACCGGTAAGCTGCTTGAAAATCAGACTATGAGTGGAACACATTCATGTTGATGATTGGAGTTCCATATAGATGTATATCAGACCCCTCTTATAAGTTGTGGTCAAGATTCAGTTGGCATGTCTTGGGCATTGATTATATATCATACCTTAAGCCAGACTGTCATCCTGATTGATTGTTATGTCCAGTTAGAACACTGAGGTTTTATCCTGCAGCAACGAAACCTCATAAAAGACTCACAAAATTTATTCTTTGGAGACTGCTTCAGACAAGTATGTCACGAAAACCACTGTTAAGGTCATTCAATTCAATGACTTACGTTTTGAATTTCAAGCAACTCTGAGACAACAGAATCACATAGGTATCCACAGTCTACTTTTTACTGTCCAGGGAGTTTATTGAATGAGAACCCTACAATCCCTTTGATATATCCTGACAATGATGAAATAGAAGCATGGTATGTGCAAAAATGATCAAAACAAGAGTTATCATTTTTGATAAGATGTACTCCCTTTAACATCTGTCAAGTTGGCAGGTATTTGAGAGAAGTGAATTTTTTTTGTTGTTCCCGATAAGAGGGCTTTGTTCTATGTTTGTTTGTATTCCGTGTACTACTAATTCTGAAAATCATAAGATCGTGTTGGTGTGATTAGCCAAAAATTCAGGACTATGGGAATGATATAAAAAAGGTCGTATTCTAAGAATTATTAACTGTGATAACTATCGTAATAAAATGCCTTTTTGGAGTGCCACAGCATCGGCCATGGAGAAGTGCCAATTTATACTTGTCAGGGGGATACACAAAGCATGTGATCAATTGTCAGACTTACATTTTTGACTAAGTCATGGTGGCTGAGTGGAATGAATCACTGACTTTGTTTGCTGTCTGTTAGTTGCCTCGGTCTGAGATTGTGGGTTTAGATCTTGAATGAGACTCAACTCATTCAATCAATTCACTGAGAAAGTGTATTCCCAAATTTAGCCTGTTTCTTTCTAAAAGGCATTGTACATGCATGCATTTATGCTAACTATTTTGTGTTTTGATGATTCTTGAAAAATCAGTTGTAACATATGTTTTTGTTGTTCAACTCACTCTCATGACTATATATTTTCAGAAATGGATGATTGACAAGATGCTGTAATACTGAGCAAACATAAGCGTGTGCTTGAGTCAGTGTACAGTGTCTGTGTACTCAACATACATGTATATAAAAAATATATATTCCCCGCTGTCTCATGTGTTTCCATTTTATTTACAAGAAATTTGTACAGCCTAATTTTAAGCATTGTACATAACTTTTTCTGTTAAGTGATGTATGATACAGAAAGTTAGAAGGGTGATAATCTCTTTATCATATTATATCCATCTTTGAATAATCACAGTTTATAAAGCATTGAAGTAAAATGCCTGTGTGAACCACCCCATTTATTAGATTGTCAAATGAGTATAATGCTCACACTTGTAAAAACTCTATCTGAACTGATTGGGGAATGTTTTATGTAAATAACCTTGGGATACACAGTCCACAAGATCAGCGTCATACTTTCACACATATTTTATTTCAAAACCAGTTATCTTACTGCTGCCATTTGGGGGATGTCTTAAACTAAATACATCATATTGAAATGTGTAATATCTGAAACAACTGCATGGTCTTTGTGAATAACACTTATTAGAGACCTAATTTGGTGAATTCAAAGTGTTTCACAAAGCATATATCTGATTTGAAAGTGGGGGCATCAGGATAGGTGGCGATGAGTCTGTTATTGCATGTAACACAGACATCATTCCAGTGATGTATATGTTGTGCATGCACATAGAGAGAGAGAGTGTGTGTATGTATGTATGTATGTATGTATGTATGTATGTATGTATGTATGTATGTATGTATGTATGTATGTATGTATGTATGTATGTATGTATGTATGTATGTATGTATGTATGTATGTATGTATGTATGTATGTATGTATGTATGTATGTATGTATGTATGTATGTATGTATGTATGTATGTATTGACACACATTTCAGTCTTGATGAAAATGAAGGAGCGCAGGCAATTCCTTTAGTGTTGCAGTAGCCTTGGGAAACAATCTTGGGTGGGTTTGAATCAGAAGGCTTTTTTTATCTCATGATTTGGACTTACAGAGCATATTCTGTTGAAAAGAGAAATGATATGTCACTTCTTACAATAATATCACCCCAGTTCTGTGAAACTTTAATGCTTTTAAGATTATCCATGTAAACATTTGTCTTGGAGCAAAATTGTTGCTCATGAAAGAGATGTGAGTGATGGGATGGAGACCAATAGATGGTCTCTGGTTTAAACGGAATCTTCTCAAACTCAGTATTAAAGTTTCATTTAAGTGAAGAGTGACCTGATCATGGAAGGTGCTGATGTTTGTATTCCCTATTTGTGTCACACTGGTGTTGGGATATGTAAGACAGAACTGTTTCAACTCATTAATAGTCTGTTTTAATGGTGTATTTATACTGTTTAACCAAAAGGATGTATTTTTGAAAATCACATTTCTTCTGTCTATTTTATTGAACCTGCTTGTCACTATAAATCAGTCATAGACCCAGGTCTACCCTACAGTTAGTTTTGTTTCATTTCCAAAAAATGATCTATGGAGACGAGAAAACAAAATTTGCTCATTTAAAGAACTATGTTAGATGGCTTTTAGAGATACTGTGTTGGTTGTAGTATGTGTTAAATATCTGTGAGAATGTTCTCATGATGCTATAATTGACATTGTTCCCTTTTTCCTACATTGCCTTATCAGAGGTTTACATTTACATTATTCTGTCTTTGTAATGCATATTCTCCAGCTCAAACAGTTATGATAACAGAGCACTGTGCTATACTTACCCACTCTTACAAATCATATATCAACAATATTTTACATTCTACTTTGTATAGCTTTTTAGTTTCATTTTATGTAATGTGCTTGATTTTGATCATTTTTAATTAGATTTGACAGAGCCATGAACGGGCTGTACCAGACGGTATGGTCTTCTCTCTCATACATCAGGATGTTTACCTTCCCTTTCATCACTTCTATCAGCATTCATATTTACATGTTGCTCTCCTTTCTCTGCCTCTTGTGGTAATTGTTTACATTGTTTGAAAACGATTGTTTAATTTTTCAGATCCCAAAACTAAACAAGTAATACAGCACAAATTCAAATCCAGCATGGTAAGTGAGATTTGCCTTGAACATCTAATAGTGTACTATTTGCTATGTCATTTCTGTGTGCATTGCTTTGCTCATCATGTTACCACACGATCATTGTGGATTACATTTTGGAGACTCACCTTTTTTCTAAATGATTCAGAATTTAGGGCAGCATTTTTTGTTATTTTACTGTGCACTGATACCATTTGGAATAGCCATAGCAAGAACAGTGTTTTATTGTGGTAAACTGTAAGAAAGCCAGGACTATGGTCCTGAGCATACTCATGCACAGTCAGGATAGTGATACTAGTTTTATGCAGATTTCAAAAGTGATTGAAATTATGGCAAATAAGGCATTTGATATTTTAAGAGACATATCATAGCACATCAATGTGTCAATCAGATAAAGAGGAGAAACAATCACAACAAAGCAATTTGTTTGGTGGTGTGGGGGGGTGGGGGTGTTCATTCAACATGGTCAATGCATCAAGCGAAATAGGCTTTTCAGTATGCTCAGCAATTTATAAAATATTGTTCACATAAATGATTAGTTCATGTTTTCCAAGGATTTGAAAAAAAATGTTTGTCTTGTGTATGAAAACATGCAATTAACCTGTAACCAATTAACCACGTAAGTCTTAATCTGTTCTTTGTGTTAGGTTTTGGGGGAAGGGGTGTGTGTAAACTTCCAACACATGTTCAAATGGAAAACCCCTACAATGTAGTTACTATTAACAAAATAAAATGATGCAAAGATTACTTTCATTAAACAGACTTTGTTCTGTTTTCTGTATCTATTGATATTTATCATGTAGGATTTTGTTTCATGTTTTTTGTCTTTCTTTTATTTTATTTGGTGTATAAAATATATAATAATGATTTGTGTGTCTGTAGAAACATACTGGTGTGGCTTTTGTCTTTGTTTGGGGTATTTTGTTTTTATATTTTGCAGCCTCTGTGTAAGTTTTGCCCCTTGCTGCATACATTTCCCCCAAATCAATTCATGTTTATGAAATAATACCCAGAGAAGAAATGAACTGAAAAGTTACATTTGCGCTGATAAATGTATTGATGAATGTAAGAAATCATTTTGATAGTCTATGGAACCTAGATGTCAGTAGATGCAAGTGAAAGAGAGATATACACATGATGGTTATTCTCTTTGGAATTGTTCTGCTGAATTACTGTACAGCTGATTTGTTTGGAGCTAAAAGCAACACACAAAACAAAATTTCCAAAGTATGTAAAATTGCAAAAATAATTTACAGAATATACAAAAACCTTAAAGAAGAAAATAGAGAGCAACAACCATTTTTAGATTGTCCTGAAACCCAAAAGATTATCCCAGAGTTAATGATTATGCATGAATTTCTTGTTTTTATTAGGCCAACGAGGCTGCACTCATGATGCATAGGATATTTTCTGTGCAATACGCCAAGTTACGAGCCAAGGCCTTACTTTTACCTGATGAAAATGGAAACAGTACGCACGTCCTCTTTACCATCTGCTTCCATAGCTTTACATGCCTGATTTATTAACCTTCGTTTCAACATCACCTAACCTGGCCTTGCTTACAAATTTAGCTAGCATTGTTTATTTTAAACCAAATGCTGGTAGTTTACTAGTAGATCATTGTTTTAGATTTCAGCAACTAACACATTGTACTTACTATTCAATTTGCCTGACGTTGTGCTTTCAGTAGACCTTTTTATTTTAAGATAAGTGTTCACTTGTTGACCTTGGTTTTAGTCAAGATTGAAAATTTAAATAAAGTCAGTTTCCATTTATTCAAAGTATATCAAAAGTCATAAGTACTTTTTACAAGTTCACAAAATGTATGTCTTTGGAGTAATAAGTTGTCACCTGTAGAACATGTACAGACTGATAAGGAGTAATATAATGTGTCACCATGATCTGTCCCAAGGTTTAGTTCTGTGTTCCTGTCTGAAAAGACATTTTCCAACAAGCACTCAGACATTATTTATGTTACCATATTTATTACTAATACAGGTAAGTTGTCTCAGCTTCCCTCACAATAGCCAAAACATTTATAGTACTTATGCTGAGAGAAATAGCAAAGAATAATACAATCGTCTTGGATGCTGAGATGTCTCCAGGTAGCAGCATCTTCATAATTTAGGTTCAGTACTGCACATGATATGTCATCATTCACTGTGCAGTTACTGGTCTGTTTGAACAGTCTGAATCTGTCAGAACTAAATCAGTAGTTGTGTCGATTGTGCTGAATCAGGATATTCAGAATTAAAGATAATTTCCATGCATCTTGCATGTTTACAAATTACTTAGAAGCAGAAACCTCTCAATCTCAAACGAGTAATGACAGTTTGTGAGATGTAAACACATTTCAATTCAATTGGTCATTCTTCACTTAAGTTGTCTTAATCCAGTAGTAATTTCTCATTTGTTGCACATCTCATTTGCTAACTTTAAAAAGGTACACAGTCATGTGTGAATGCACCCCAATTCCCCTGCCTTTTACCTGGCAGATAAATTAGTCACACTTAAACAGTTAAAAACATTCAAGTAGAGTTGTTGTTTCATGTAGTGACGCAATTTGAGTTAAAATTATGAACGATGTACAATGGAGATAACTACATAACTTAAGCTGCTAATTTTTAAGATGTAACTATTGACAAAAACAAATGTTGAAAAGACAAGATACATCCATCATACTGATTTTCAGTGTTTTCATTTCAAAGTCTCAAAGAGACAATTTTATTTCTTTTCTTCACAAAATGTTTGAAGATGTGATTTCCAAAATAAAAATTCATGAGAAAAATGAAAAATTATCTTAGAATCCAATGTAGAGACAATCCCTAAAATTAAAGAAAAACATAATCAGGTTATATATTTTGATGTAAGAAGTGTGCAAGCCATTTATTATCCCCATGTCCCAAAAATATTTTGTTTTGGATATAGAAATGGGTTCCATCAGATTTTATTGCTGGAGCATCATTAAGTTTTCTTCTTCTAGTTTTGGATTACTCCGTTTTCTTTCTCTTGGATTTGCCTTAGTTCACAAATTCTTGAATATATGTTACAGCTTAGGATATATTCTGTGCAGGGTGGAACTACCCCTCTTCCTTCATGCTTGTGCTAAAGGAAACATCTTTTTTCACTTTAAAGCACACTCATAAGGTTTGTATTTTCACAATGTAACTTAGTAGATTTTTAATCAAGACAGATACATAAGCGGTCTCAGATTAGGAGGACCTACGCGTGAAGTAGTGAAAATAGTTTTTTTTACAAATTAAGCTTGTTTGGTTCAAACTTAATGTTGGAGAATGACTCTCTTCTTCATCAACATCTGGTGTATGTGCTCAGGGCAGTTGCACCCAGATCATACGGGACCCATCACCCTAAGTGCCATCTTCGTGTCGCACCCCATTCTCAAAGGGTCAATTTGAAAGCTCATGATGATAGGCTCTTTAAGGCAACATTGGAAGGTGATGCAGTGGGAGTTTGAGTAAACAAGCCACGATCCTGATCCCTCATCCCCCTCCACCCAAAGAGAGATCACCTTTCACTGGGGTATTCTGTTGGGTGTAGGGTAAGGTAGTATCCACTGGGGCTGGCAACAAGACCAATCAGTCTTAACTGATCCATTCTGACTCTTTTAACCCAAATCAGTTCACTGAATCCTTATCGTGTCTATGATCATTTGTTTCCAGTTTTGACAATATGATGCATGGTTTAAATGCTTGTTCCTGGGCATGATTCTACATGTCTCATTTCTCTGGTATGCATTATGAAAGCATGTCTAATCCTGGGGTGATACATCTATAAACCTCTCACCCACAGAAGACACCAGTCCACATGACTAAATATGTATCAACAGTGTGGGGACTTACTTTTGCTGGGCCATGGACGAGACTCTTGCACCAGAGAGTCCTCAGCTTTGCGGTAGTGGTAGTATACAAGATCCAACCAGCTTGATAGTTTGGGGCATGCTGTGAGATCAGTGCTGCTGATGCATATATGAGGTGTGTACTGTCAGACACCTAGACAGCTTTGATGACTGACACTTAGCTACAAGTCACTGTTATACAGCAGGCAGCAGTTCAACCAAGCCTATTGCCAACAGATAGTAGTTGATAGTAGCTTACCCATCCACAGGCTGCAGGGTATGACCTTGGTAGTAATTTGTTGACTCACTACAGTGAAGATGCTGGCCTGTTGATGCCTTCACAGTGTTCACGAATGGTGTTTCAAAGTAACAAGACATTGGGTCCTGTAAGTTTCAGATGTCTGTCTGACCCATTGAAAATTCACAGGACCCATAGAATAAAATTAAATAAACATTTCAGATTTAACATTTCTCATAATTGGCAAACATAAGATTTATAAACAGCAAACAAGTGTCATATGTCACATATAACAACTTCAGTCAAAGTCACTGTGAAATATACAGCCAGACACTGGGGCCAGCGGGATGTAGACTTCTATCAGACCGTTGGCGAATCTGACGGATTTGTCAGAGGGTCAGACGCTATTCGTGAACACTGCCTTCAAAGCTAATTATTACTCCTTTGAAGTCATTGTACAAAACCTCATTCTCCTTGTACTCAAATTACAGCCATCTGTTATGAATGAAGCTGCTGCCAGTTGATAAAACATGCAGGGTTTGCAAGACCAGTCCCTTGACTCCCTACTACGAGAGATTTCATATCTCTGCTGTTTCCTTCCTGGAGAAAGATCTATTACAGTTTGATGCTTCACTGAAGAAATCTGAGTGAATAACAGATTAACAGTCCATCAGATTGACTTGCCCATATACAAGCCTCATGACTGTCCTTTTCATCCATTTCCTTCCACTGATGACAACTTCTATCAACTGGTCTAATCTCCATCACTCACAATACACATATTATTAATCAAATTGAGAGAATTGAAGTGGTCAATGAATATCAGCATGTATATATACTGGTTCACTGTCCAGGTACAATTCACAATGCTTTCTTAGGACTACATGTCCTATCACAAGTACGCAAAAACATTTCAGAGCTTCTAATGGAGGCTATTCTATTTCAATCTTTCTTGGTGCAAGAAATCTTTTAATAAAGCACTGCATACTTAACTGCATAAGCTCATAGCTGGATAAATCAGCATGTTCCTGCTCTACATTCAGAAGATATAAATCCACCCTTCTGCAAGGCCATACAAAATGTCGTAACATGTCTCCATGGGTAGAGAGGTCCACTTCTTTCCAGAAGTGCCACATGTTCAACCAAACTTTGTCAACTGGCGTATTTTTCAAAAGTGTTGAAGTTGAAGGCAGGAGTTCCTGAGTACCGTCTCAATGTCTGTGTCTCTGTCTGTCTTGATTAATAATCTGTGAAGTTATAGTATGAAGGTAATCACAAAAACTTTAATGTTTCCTTCTGCACATGAAAGGAAAAAGAGAGGTTATCCCACACAATTGCAGATATGGCACTAACCAATATTTACTCCCAACTACCCTGAGCAGAAAATAGAAGTGTTGAGAGCCCAAATGCTTTTCCTAAACCTTTTTACTAAACAGTCACAAATACCTCCAATTTCCCCACATATCATTTATGGCAGCTCTCTATTCCGAGTACCGCCTCCGTGGTGTTGTGGTTAAAACATCCGACCAGAAAGCGGAAGGTTGCAGGTTTGATTCCAGGCCATGTCATACCAAAAGATGTTAAAAAATATGGTACTTGTTGGTCCCTGTCTGGTGCTCGGCATTAATGGGTACAACAGGGGCTGGTCAGCTCAAGAGTCAGTATAATGTGTCTGAGTAGGGTATTCATGCTTAACTGTAGCATGGTATCTCAGTGAGCTAGCACTATAAGACCAGCTTAAGTCTGGGCTAGTACAAGCAACCACACATATACACCCATGCACGTCGTCATATGAGTGAAATATTCTTAAGCGCGACACTAAACCCCATTTCACCTCACCTCTCTATTCCAAGAGGGCTGTGACATGACTGGAATACTGTTTAAGCTATGTTAAACCCAGTTCACTCATTTTATCCCATTTGTATTTTACATTTCACCCTCACCAAAGTTAGAAATGCCAGAGCTAACTCTAGTGACTTCATGATGTTTGACAGTTGAGATGCAAATCATTTCCTTAGAAACAGCCAGCTGGTGAAGCTCCCTCACGTATGCTATTATGGTGAGTGGATGTGTGTGCTCCCAGATTCTCTCAAAGTACATGTAAGCCATGTTGGCTACTATGCCCTACGTCTTTTGAAAGTGTGTTTGTCTTTTTGTGTCAAACAAAGGGTATTGAAGTATCAGATTTTTATGCTAATAAAATGGAACTTGAGTACTGTATGCAAGACAAATATTTAGAAGATGACCATCCTGCTCTTGAGCAGTCAAGGGAAAGGATATGTCTTTTGGAGAAAGTGTTGACCTTTGTTATGTACTTACACATACCTTTACAAATGTCATTGCCCTTGACAGAAGACCTTGATTGATAGATAGAGCAGCAGTGTTTGGTTGAGGTAAAATTTCAGAGACCATTGTGGAGGGAAGCTGAGAGAACACTGTGTGTTTGTCATGATTATATAACGTGACAGATTTACCATACAATTCCTCATATTATTTCATTTCTCTTACCTACACCTAATACTGGTATAAGCTTAGCAAAATACATTGATTCATTAACAACACTAATGTCTTTCTGGTTCATACAAGTAGTTTATGCATTTTTTGACACAATACATCAGTAGAAAATTGTCCTGCAGTTCTGACAATGTTGCCTATGAACTTCTCGGTAAATGTAGTGGACAGGCAATGAAAGTTGTGTGATTCCAGTTGATAACAGTTATCTATTGAAAAGTTCCTTTATTTAAAGTGCATGGTATCATTTGCTTGATTTTGTCACTTGTTTGTGCAGTGTGTACTGAAGTCTGAGCCAAGCTTTTTGTCTTCTTGTAATTATGTCAGCTTCCAGTATTATAGCTTGGATATCACTGTGTCAAGTTTACAAGCATGTTTCTCTGTGTTATGTTCAGTTTTTTGCATTTTTTAATAGTTACTTCCAGTTTGTGTATGGTTCATGCATTACAAAGCCACTGTGAAAACATTTTATATAAACACTGAAGAATTCATTCAAATACAGAATTAAAGTAATTCACCAGTGGATATATAAAACAGATTGACTTTGTATATTTGAACAAGGTTCAACTTCAAAATACATAATCAGATAATCATGCATAAAAAAATTGTGACAAAAATACTAACATTTCAGAACATGTACCTATGGTACAGTGCAGGCATTTGTATTTGGGATCAGTATTGTGTTAAGCTGGAAGAAAAGAATCGATAGAAAGCAATGGTATTGTATTTTCCTAAACACAACAGAATATAACTGATGTACAAATATTTTATGCTTTGACGAACCAATGGCCGTATTATATTTATGTAACAGTTGGAGACATTTCTTTCTTCAAGTTTCCCTGACTTCGAAACTTCCTTTGAACTGCCTTTTCCTTTCCAAAGCCTTGAATATTTACAAATAGAAACATGTACTGTAGGGTTCTGCCTATTATTTTGTAATGATGGTGAACATTGTTTCACTAAACAAAATCAATGAGTTGGCATCAAGTACATGTGTTTTCACTTTTGTATTTTATGGTCATAATTGTATACAGATATCATAATCATACTGTTTTACTTTTTAAGATACTAATAATTCTGAAAGATAATTTCTCAATTATGATTTCTTTCTGTTTCAGGCTGACCAGATGTGCTATGCAGTCCTCTGTTTGTTTTCTTATGTTGCAGCAGGTTTAGAACAGAGAAAACAATCTTGACACAGTCACCAGTTGATGATTCTAGCCTTCCTCCTGACGATACATTCTTCCATTTTGTCCTTCCTTCCGTCAGAACAGATAGTCAGGGCAGTTGACATGATCGTAGATCTTATCATCTGCTCCACCATACAAGTTCTCCTTCATTCCACAGTATAATTGAGAGCCTATGTTTTTTTTCTGAGAAATGTATTCTTATTCATTGGTGCTTAAAGCTATTTTTTCTGATATTCTGCATTTATTCTGCAACAGTTGTGTGTTCAATTGTTTGGAAGTATTGTCTTCCAAGCCGGAATAAATAGAAAATTTCCTTAGAATATTCCTTTATGGTCAGAATAATTAATGGTCATGAATCAAATTCATCCTCCATCATGTAAACAGTATGCATACTTCATTTTGTTCAATTCCAGTGGAAATCCAGTAGCTTGATGATATTATCTTCTAGATCTCTGATTGTTGACAGCTTGAAAAAACCCCAACATACTGCTCAGATTGTTAATGTATAAATATATTCTTGTGCCTCGTAAAGTGCTAAATTATTTATTTTTTACTTACATATAAATATATATTATATATATATATACTTATACAAATGATTTGTAATCCGTCAAACTGTCATTCATGTTAGAATTTGTCATCAAATCTGGAGGTATTTTGTTTGTGCTTAAGTAGTGACTGGTGATCAGTTTGTTCTCTGTTCTACTGTTGCCTGTATTATCAAAGATTCACAAAGAATGAACTACCTTAAAAATGGCACCATCTTGTAACACTGTTAAATACTAAATTATGTTTTGTGTTATTTTATGCAGATCTTACCCTTTTTCATATGAAGTATTTTCTGTTGATACCAAGACATTTTCAATTAAAATTACTTTCGTCTTTTGGGGTTTCCCGTTTGTGGACAAAATGTATCTGTCACATTTTCTGATAATGTTGTAGTGTTTTCCTCAACGTGTGAATATGTATATTTTCCCAAGAGCAAAAGTTAGGCCCTCTGACTATGAAATTTTGTAATCTTAATCACATTGATGTAGTCTTGCGTTATTTTGTCATTTTTTCAAAAATCAGTTGAAAACACTTCAGATGTAATTGGATTTCCTGCAGTGAGATGTAGACATAGCTGTTCAGAACTAACTCCATCACCTACATGTTCTTTTGCAAACTGACAACAGCAAGATGGTAAAGCATGCAAGAAAATGTATTCCATCATTCTGAATTAGGGACCATTCATAATTTATGGCTTGGGGTGGGGGTGGGATGATGATGATGATTTTAAAGAAGGTCACCTATTTTGTTCTGGGGAGGCAGGGGTGTCATCAATTTTGTACACGTACTAGGGGGGTCAGCAAGTTTGTACATAGAAATATTTAAAACATATGCTTAAAAATTATGGGAAGGGAGGGGGTGTCATTGATTTTGTACATGATATGCAGGGCGGGGTCACTTACTTTGTACATAAATTTTAGTGAGGGGAGGGGTCATTCACATTGTACATGCTTCTCCATGAAAGTCGTCATCATAAACTATGAATGGTCCCTTACGACCCTCTGTTTTAAAAGCCATTGGTACAATCCTGTCACTTCCATACAGTATGTGGACTGACTGCATAGCGTAGTTTTGGTTTGGAGTTTGAGTCAGCCATGGAATCAGCCTGCTGGATTTGAATTTTGTCTTCAAGTATCAACACAGTATTAGATACAAGTCTACAGAGAAGCTCTTCAACATCTTCATTGTTTCTTGCAACATGCATGCAATTTGTGCTCTGTAGTATCTGTTAGTTGAGATTTCCTGTGGTAACTAGTAAGTGTAGCATTTCCTACTTCGAAATGTAAATAACTTCTTCACTGTTACTAACCAGTTTTTTAATTGACTTTGAATGAAAGAGTTTTGTGTAAATGTAAACCATTTCTCTGCCATACAATAAACTGAATCTGTTATGTTTTATAAAATAAGGATTTGTTCTTGAAAATGCATTTCATAATGTGTGTTTAGTTTTAATAATGTATGAAAACATGAACTGGAACATGTGTATCCAAGTAAAAAGAAGAAACATTCTGTCATTTGGCATCTTATGGACCTCATGTAGTGTTACTGTGTTCGCCAGAGAAATGGTAATGCAATAATATGTATTGTTAAAAGTGACTAATGTGATGAGGTACATGGCCTTTCTGTTATGTCTGGATCCACATTCCATGTTCAAAGCAGGTGATGTTTCCCTCGATCACCACCTTTCTGGACTGTCAAGGTCATGAAGTCAATTAAAAAATCATAGATGACGTTTTTAACTCTCAAAATATGAAGGCCAAATGATAGTAAATCACAAACAAGTTGCACCATAAAATGATAAATTGGAGACAAACCATGTGGTATTACCTGGATATTTTACCCAAACTGCTGACTGTAACTTGAATATTCCCATGCAGTCGAAGGACGATAAATTAATAGGCCCTTTCTATCCCAGGCAGTACGCAGGTTCTTCTGACTTTAGCTATTCAAGGATTGGAATTTTTTTTTGTTTTATCCAAACACTAAAACCAATTTGTAGGAGCATATCAGGGTAGGGTTTGTTTTAATATCAATCCTGAATGTCTCAATAAACCATCACGCAAATGTTTTCATTGATATTTCTGCTGTCATAGAAAATGTCATTTTGGATTATTTTTCAGAAAATAATACATGCATCTTGGTAAAAAGGTATTGTCTGGTATGTAAATAACATCATTTGGATTCCAGCTATGGTGCCTGTTGAAAATGCACTCAGAATTCTAATTGTGCTTAAATTATGGCTCTTATTATTTCTTTAAAAACAGTTATCTTCAAATCCATGTGTGAAGTCCAAGGTAGCTATAAACGCGGAAAAACATCTCCAAAACTTTGAATTCTAGTAAGCTGAACATCCAAACATGGGTGTTTTGTTTTCAAGCACTTGGCTTATAACAATAGCCTTGTTTGCCTTTTTCACCAACTGTTTGATTTCCGTGTGCATCATTGAGAGAAATGCTGATTTTTACTAATAGTGAAAGATGGTTGTCATGATATTCTGGAAACTTGTTAATACTTTTTATAACACTGAAATGGTGCATTTACCATAAAATTACCACGTAAAAGCTAACTCAACAATTTTAAAAAGATATGATACGGACACAAAAGGATTGTACTGATACTCTTTGCCAATGTAACATTGATTTGAGAAGCCAATGTGTTTATGTGTACATGTTCAATGAGACCCTAATTCAAACAGAATACTTGGTATTGACATAAAAAAATCATCTAACAAGTTCCTGAATTGTGTAGCACAATTTAAAAAAATAAATAGTGGTTGGTTGTGTCCTTTTATGGTTCTGAATTACCATCAGTTTATGCTGTTGTCATATTGTTGGCAAATGGAGGCTAGATTAGATGGTTCTCTTGTGTCACATAAAGGAATACAGTAAGGAGCTGCTATAAATGCTGTTGCATATAAATTGATTAATACCTACCAAAGATTGAGTAAAATATAATCTGCGTATTTCTCAATCATTAAAAACTTGATCTGGGCTAACTATCAAGTAATGTGCATGATGTTAAAACAAGTAATTTTGCAGGCCTATGTAAAAAAAGATGCCTTAAGATTTCTTTCAAAATTTGACCATTGCCACCACATCTGGTTTTGCAGTCACATGGTGCACTGAGATCTCAAGGTTATCATATCAGGTATATCTTCTTTATTGCCCTGGAACTTTTTAAACATTTGGGAAAAAATAACATCAATTCATTATTTTCAAGACTAGTTAAGTGGACTAACCTACACCTTATTTCTACCTTGTTACAAAAATAAGTTTGTTAGTATATCAGGTGAGGTTGTGAGGTGCTTGTTACGTGCACTTATCTAACCCCCTGTTTTGGTTTGACAAGTTTGGAAAGGACCATCCATTTGATATATTGCATGCATGTAACAATGATGGTAATGGGAAAGAATCATTTATTGTCAGTATTTATCTGAAAACATGTAACTGCTTTCGGGACATGATTGATAGAAGAAACAAATTGCTTCATTCACAGAAAAAGGTGTGTATAACTGTCATTTTCTTAGGATTGAGGCTGTAACGTCCAAGTTGTCTTGCATAAAGCATGGGTTTTACAAGAGTGATATCAGTCACACAAGAGCCTTCAAAGTATTCTAAGTAAGGTAACTAATAGCATAAGGCATACTAGTATAAAATTGTACTGTATTTTGGATGTTTTTCCAAAGCAGTAATGATGTCTTCAGACTGCAAATACTTTAGGTTCCTCATTAGTTTAGCTAATGTTGCATGAGGATGTATTTCAAGAGAGCAAGGATGAAAATATTTGTTTTTAGGTAATGATTTATGGTTCCTCTAGATGGCAGTGATAACGTTAGTCTTAGGCAGGGTAGGTAAGTGGAACAACTGTTCAGACTGGTGTCCTAACTGGGTTTTGACTTAGTTTACAGTCGAGAACTGCATGGGATTTACTGAATCACTGATTATCTGTACTGCCGACACTTATTTTTGTTACTTTGAAAGAGCTACATAATGTTTACAGAAATGAAGACTTAACTATGAGGGTATGAATCTTTTGCAGATAACAGATAGTGCTCAGGGTTGTCTGAATCTTTTTAAGGCATAAACAAAGCAGGTTTCATCACATTCAGTAATACACAGTATGTGATCATATGATTATTATTTAGCTTTGTGTAAATGTGAACAAAAATCTGCCTGATACTGAACAAAATAATTTATTTGCTAATGTATTGCATCCTGCATTTAACATGCAAATATATTTGTATAAATGTCAAGTATCATGCATCATGTAAGACATCAGTGGATGGAATATACACACACATAGTGAAGAGGGTCAAGAGGGGTTTTATTGTTGTTTTTTTTTTTTGCTCAAGTAAGAATTTGGTGTGTTTGTCATAGATCATTCTCTTCCCACAGAGGCTACTCAAGTCATATCTTCTCATGTACCTCTGTTCTAATACGGCCCTTTCATGCTTGTGTTCAGGATTCGTGATTGGTTGCAATCAGATTTAGTTGTGCAATCAGCAGTGTTGTTTCAAAAGTGATCATTCGCAAAGCCTCGGTAATTTCCATATGCTTTGGGAAAACTAGAACTTCTTCCCCTGCACGATGCGCAAACGTTTCTTCTAGACAGGACTCGGTCATGTAATGCAGAATCAATGGCATCTCCATCGCCCTTGTTGACAACGGACAAGCTTGCCATTAAATGTTTTGTGTGTCATATCAACACAAGTCCCCTAATGAATTCAGCGTACAACATTGTTCATCCATATTAGAAATGAGAGGGCAAATGATAGTGATGATCATTTTGGTTTCTCTTATACATTGTAGAATCTCGTAAGTTAGGGACTTGCCACTACAAGTTTTAGTTCCAACAAAACCATCTTGTTGATTGACTCCTGCACTCTCTATTTCTGTTTCGGATTTTCAGTTAAACATGAAATACCGAATCTATCCTCCATGGAGGCTGCCACCACATTGGATCTTAGTCGATGTAACACATGTTCTAATTTGATAGAAAGAAGAGAGATAATTCGTGTTGCGAGTTTTCTGCCGCGAGAGGATTTTACGAGAGACTGAGAAATATAGAACAGAGGTATGTGGGAAGATATGACTTGAGTAACCTCTGTGGGAAGAGAATGGTCAATGATGTGTTTTAAGATTGTTTTATACATGAATGACAAAACTGTTCTGATACAAATATTGATACTAAAATCATGAAGTGTTAGGAATTTTCACAAATCTTGAAATCTTACAACATAGCATAATAGTACATGTGAAATGGATGGACCTATGAAAATAAAGTCTTAGACCTCTGGTTTCATCATAGCTTCTTTCATGTTTTTGAAACTGTAGAAAGATCACTTGACCATGTTGTGATATACCGGTATTTTTTGCCTAATATTTGTAGATTCTATAAAAATAATCTTTATTTGTAAAACAAACTTTTATAAGATGACTGATTTTATCTTGTAGATTATGTTGTGAATATATAAGAAATGAAGTGGATTTTTCATCTTTTAAAGTGAACAAGAAACACATAACTTTTTGAAGAATCAAACATTCATAAAATATTCTTGAAGAAAACAGATTTTACCATGTGTTTCATAATTTGATGTTTTCATAGTTTTCTTCATTTTGTCTCAGCCCATGCAACTCATGATTTTAGGTATTGTCTGACCACCACTGTGTCATTTTGAAACCACATGGCATCATATATTATACCTCCTTAGTTAACATTATGAAAATTTGTTAGAACATTGACAAGTCATTTGATATGTTGTTTAACAGTTGATTTAAGCAGGATTCACAAGGAGAAAAGTTGAGAATGTGAGTTATAGGTGAGGTCAGGGTCACAGTGAAGGTTATTCTAAAAGGTTTGTTTGCTAATTTCTCACTAAAATGCATGTTTCTATGAACATTTTAAGAGAGTCATGCTTGTATTGATTGCATATATATGTACACAAGTGATGACAAACTTTTCAAGTAGGTCACTGTGAGCTATTTTCAAGACTTCAGACTGTTCAGACTGTTCAAAATGTTCAGTGAGTATCATATTCGATGTAATTTCAGAAACCATATAGTGCTTGGACATCTTAATGATATATGATGATGTATGTCTCCTTTTTAACAGAGAGAAACCATTTGGACACAATAGAAAAAACTTTGGTTTGCTGCCTGAAGGAGAAATTTGGTATATCAGCCTCAAGGTTGAACTCAAATCTCTTATTGTCTGGGTTCCACAGTGATCATTAATAATTTGATATTCACAGATGCCTGTCATCATAAATGTGTCATATTTGTAATTAATTTTCGAAGTAAATATCCTATATGGTTCTTGGTTCGCCAGTGACTATTTTGTAACTCTTTGAGTTATTTGTTTCTTGGCTACCATTCCCACCATCATGACTGAAGACCAAGTCCTGAAGAGTTACCGAGTATAGTATTTAATCAAATAAGAGAAATGCCTACAAATACCTAACCTCTCTCACAACATTGCCATAATTCTGTCGTGTGGCTCTCATAACCATTTACCAATCACTTAGATTTTTGACAGAATTTTGCTCTCTGAGTCTCACATAGCTAATTGTCCTCTTTGCATCTTAACTATAATCTTCAGGTAAATGTAGTTGTTGCTGAAAGGCTTAAGGCAGACTGGTATGCATTGATTGACCCGCATCTGTCCTCCACCATAATTTACAAAGCAAGAAGCAAGAACACAGAATGACCCAGAAGAAAGAATTTCATAGCCATGTGGTCAGCAGTGGGATAGATGATTTTGGGATCTAGTTTCATGGTTGGCAGGATAAAATTCACAATTATTCAGGTTGATGGGAAACTGAACAGTGGGGTTTTGAGGCCTCCATGTAGATTTCATCTTTGAATAATGATATCCCATAAGTGGGATCAGTGGACTGATATCCATGGGCTCCAAAGGAAAGGTCGATGGGACACATAGTCACAGTACTTTGTTCAAGTTTACTGCATGTTGCTGTACCCCCAACTAGGGTGTTTGCACATATTCATGTGGCCACATCTGGTCATATACCAATGGATTCGTTGGGACTTGTTTTTATAAGTTACCATGAGTTGGCTATGGTAAAGAGCCACACTGATCCATGACAACTCTGACATGATACCACAGACACAGATAAAATAACAAGAGTGCCAAAGGCAATACCACAGACAGAGATACAAAAACAACAGCGCCAAAGGCAATGAATGGCAGCAGGGGTGACTCACGAAAGTCATGAAACCTATCAAAACAGGCCATGTACAGACATTGCATACCATTGGAACCAGATTCTGTGCAACACAACAACAGATTCTTTTGTCCTCCAGTTGTGTGTTTTCTCAAGACACTATGGGTGTTAACAAGATTTCGGATCAATCCATGTGTTTTATTATTGTTGCTCAACACTAAACAATTGTCTAGCTTTATGTCAGATGGCATAAGTAATTGAGTTCAGATCAGACAATTCAGAGCCCCTCATATGTCCTTCAGGTTATTTTGGGGGCGTTGGGGTAGCCTAGTGGTTAAAGCGTTGGCTCGTCACGCCGAAGACCCGGGTTCGATTCCCCACATGGGCACAATGTGTTAAGCCCATTTCTGGTGTCCCCCGCCGTGATATTGCTGGAATATTGCTAAAAGCGGCGTAAAACCAAACTCAGTCAGTTCAGGTTATTTTGGCAATGATGTGATAGAGGAATGGTTATCACACAAATTATCGAACAATAGTTATTGTCAATAATTCTATGCATACTTTCTCTATTACATCAGGAATTATCCCAAGCACTTTCCCCAATGATCTGCATTGTGTTGATCAAGGGTGATTACTGGAAAGAAGTGAGGTTTTCTTGCCTTGGACATGCACAAAGCAATGATAAACTGTTATCCATACAACTAATATTGGTCAGGTGATGGTGAAGAGGACTCCTGAAGAATTGTTTACATTATGATGACAGCCAAAATACAGGATTATGGCAGTGATGTGATATAGAGAGTATTATTAGAATTATAAACAATCATAGCTATTGTTTGAGTTTCCTGTGATGAGTCGTGTTATATATATATGTATATATATGTTTCTATTTGCATTTTATGAATGATCATAACTTGCTTTTTCAAACCAAACATTTTGACCAATAACTCTTACTTATCAATAACAATTCTGTTCTTTTTTCTATGAATTAAATATTGATTCTTTAGAATTTATATGTTCCAGTTGAATAAGCTGCATGATTCCTTGTTTTGGTTGGATTCAGAAATGTGTCTAAAAATGTATGCTAAGTGGTTACCTGGATGGTGTGAGATAATTTTCACAATATTTTATGGTGCTTGAAACATGAATCAGTTTGTTTCCACTATGTTAAATCTGTACTTAATCCTTCTAATTATTTCAAGATTGGAGTAAAAGGTATTTTAAAGCAGATATAGAGTAAGATGATATTTACTTACTCATTGTCAGGAGAGATCCACATTACAATTTTCTAGTGCAAAAAAATACTTGTTACAAGTCACTCTTGCTAGACAACAGTATTAGCATCTGTACCGAAATGTCTCATAATATGATAAAGAAGTTGTCATCCATAAATTATCCAACCTTTCCTAAGTTTTCCCAAAGCATGTTACGTCTGTCTCTTTCAGATATCATATTAACCTATTTTGAAAATATACACTATTCTTCTCTCTAAGTCAGCTTGAAAAGGGCATGATATTGTATGGTAATAGATGTGTATATATGTATCTCCAATTTTCCCTTGTACAATGGTGTCATTCATTGCCTTACTGAAATTCTCACTTATGTCTGTGAATTAGCATGTGATGTACAATCAGTAATATGTAGGTTTGGCTGTAGTAGTTTGGGATATGGTAAAGTCAAACTGCTGTTTAATGAATTAACATTGAAGCAGTGGACCAGAAGTATTATCAGTACAGAGTTTCTCAAGGAAAAGATTTTGTTGTGATATACTGGTAGTGGTTAGTGTCAAAGAAGGAGTGTGTTGTGTATCATCTATTAGCTAAAAAGATAATACACATCAGTATTGTTACCAATAGTTTCAGAGCATGTTTATTACTGTTTTCACATTTTTGTCATTAATTATGATGCAGAAAATTGAGTTCTCAAAATTACTCTAAAAAAGTGAACTAAACTTTGTTCACAGAAGTTACTGTGAAAGTGAATGATTTCAGACATGACAGAATGATTTAAATTTCAATTAATATTTGAAATTAAGTATTTGTTCCCCACTCTCAGAACAAGATGATTTAGTGGAGCTATATCTAGAACATGTTCTCATTACTCATTTACTCATTTTTGGTATTACTTTGTGTCTATAGATTATATAGGTTCTCATAAATGCAAGATAAACAAATATGCAATAGTCTTTTAGTGTTTGAGACCGTTAGTTTTAAAATGATTTGTACAGCTGTAGCATTTTGTACATAGTTGTGGAGGTGTGAGACATTTCCCTGTGTTACACATGGCAGGATGTAGAGACTTGACCAATCACTTTTCGATTGGATTCTGTTCATGTTTGTCTTGTCATGCATCCTCTATGGTAGTGTTATATAGCATGGTGTTTGTAAAACAGTTACTGATATTGTATAGTCAATGTACATGCATCAGTCCTTTATTTATGCTTTCTGTAACATGTTTATTTCAGTTAGCCACAATTGGTAGCAAACAAAACAGTGGAGGTTCAGTTACATCCTAATCGTGCAAATGTATGTCAGAAATATATTTAGATATTAGGAATATATTTATTTCTTAAATCTCTATTTGTAGCTCATGCTGATATTTTCAGTCTGAGCATTTGAAATGGGTCGTTGTTGTCCATCCATTTTATAAATATCTACCATCTACACTCTCTGATAAAAGTCAGGGTCAATTCTGTTGAAACAATCTATAATTCTGTTGACGACATAGGAATTAAAAAAGTCACTTCTAAATCCAAATCACCATATAAATAGGCTGTATTGGACTTTTTTGAAAGGCACTCAACATACAAACTAAACTGTATTAACATCTGTGTGTATAAACTATAGTTCATGAAAGCTTTCCAATGTAACAAACACCAGTGTGTTTTGGTAATTGGTGTTAGGAATCTTGCTGAACAACCTAATCATTCTGGATTCTTTCTTTTCAGTTTTATTTTACTTTTAATTGTAAATTACTTTTTTTCAAATCTTAGTACAAAATACAGTACCATGTAACATGAAAAGAAACTTTATTCCATGAAAGATCTACTACAACTTTTTGACTTGAAAAAACATATCTATTTGAAAATCCCATATCACTGTTTGGGTCTGAATTTCATGTCATTTCAGGGTCCAGGATTCCATCTCCAACACCCCACTTCTTTGCTCCCGATCCTCATTTCTCCCAGATCATGCTGTCTATCACTGTATTTGTAATTTGCAAGTCCTATTCATTCACAACCACAGTATGTTCACATCTAAAAGGTTTTCTATCAAATTTGGAAAATTCACTGGCTTGATAGTTTAATGCAAGTTCTCTACATAAATCTTTTTACACAAAACACAAAAATCTGTAAATCAAACAGGCCATACAAGACTACAGTGCCACAAATGACAGTTTAAAGACAGTTTAGATTTTATTATTTGATTATCCAAAATTGTAAAGCAGCCATATATGACCTGTTGTCTCTCAATCACATTTCTATTTAAATGAAACATTTCCTAATTACACAAGTGCATTTCTGTAAATAGTGAAGAATGTAAAATAAAAAAACTCTGTTGTTTTTATCTTAAGAAATGTTCACTCACTCTTTTATCAATATCTTTATTTATTCTGTTATAATGGAGAAATAAGGTATGTATAATTCCAGCTGTGGTCTCAAAAAAACTCAGAATTCCAGTCCCAATTATAATCATGACTACCATTATTTCTACTTAATCAGGTGAGCTTCAGAACCATGTGGCATTATTTCTCAAGTTAACTGTGACAAACTATATTTTAGGCTACAGAAAAGGCAAGTAGTGGTAAAGGAGGATTTTAATAAAGCTGGTAAGGATTGGAATTTCATGAGTAGTTTATTATTGCTATTTTTAAAGGCTAACAAACAAACAAACGTAAGTTAGTGTATTAATATGTCAAGTGTAATAATGTGGTAAGTGGTATGAATATGTAGTTCTCAAGGGTGGTGGGTTTTGAGAAAAAAATATTGCAGTAGAGGAATTCTGACATGCACAAATAAATATACACAAACAAACTATTAGAAGGTTGTCAAGTAGAGCATTATCTATTACATCCTTAGCAATAATGTTATAATCATGTCCCAAAAGAACGTGTTAAGTTTCAAGATTTCCTTAATCTGTTTTATGCTTTTTCATATACAGTGTATCTGTTACAACTTAAGTTGTGATTTTAAAGGTTTTTAAACCTGAAAATATCCTTTTCTGTACAGTTTGTTTTTGTTTAGTATGATGTACAACATTAATTTGTGCAAGCAGGTTTAATGTATTCAAAGCATTGTCTGTCTTGCTAACCAAACGAAATAAAAAGATTGAGTTAAGAAATGTTTCTTGTCAGTTGCTCCCTCAGAAGGACAAAGCGAGCTAAAGGTGTGATGCATTGTTCATCCTCTTGGGAAAGATAATTGTCAAAAACCTCATGAAGGTCCAAGAAGCTTAAGGTTTTGTTTTCTGTATTAAGATGTTGGTGTTCAGATTCAATGATGAAAGGTAACCTCTGCAATTATACCAGCATGCTTGCCAGAACTCATCCAGGGATGATGGTAAGGCCTGCCTAGAGTACTCTGGCCATTATTTACAACATGCTGATTCCTTGATGAGTGTGCTTTCCTCTTCCACATTTCCTTTGGTCCCATTCACCTGTCACATTTATCTTCAGAAATCATTATATGGAAATATTAACTATGAAGGGTGGATTTAATGTGTCAGTAAAATGCCCCTTTTTAAGTAAAATAGATGCATTGTGTTTGATTTCTTTCATGTGATTGATATTTTTCACCTATTTTTTAAAAACTTTTGGTAAAGCAAGGGCTTGACCTTTCTATACTCCTGAGGGCAGCATATTTTATTTGTGTTTCTCATCTCCCAACGACCTGTGAAGGTCCGGGTTAGAATGAACCTTCAGCATCCCATGCTTGTCGTAAGAGGCGACTAACGGGATCGGATAATCAGGCTCGCTGGCTTGGTTGACACGTCATCGGTTCCCAATTGCGGACATCGATGCTCATGCTGTTGATAACTGTATTGTCTTGTCCAGACTCAATTATTTACAGACCGCCACCATATAGCTGAAATATTGCTGTGTGCGGCTTAAAACTAACTTCACTCACTCACTCGTCTCCCTAAGGACTGTATATTGGCTGCTGACCTGATTATAAAAAACCCAAAACTTTTTGTCCTATGGACTGCTCATTTAATTGTTTCCTTCTTGTGTCCGTGCTGGGATGAAGGATGCAGGTAGAGGACAAGTGTACAGTGACAAGAAAGCCAAACCCTAGGTATTGCACCATCATGTATTAGGGAATAAAAACCTTTTTGTGACCGATATGTCTTAACATCTGATTCAGTCTATGTTTATGTTCTCTGCAGCTTTTCTGTGTTGTTTCTTTCTTCTATTGTGCAGTGCAATCTGTGTCATGGATTTGACAACAAATTATCTTGCTGTGTATAATTCTTATTTCTAGAATACCAAAGAAAACAAAATAAATTAGATTTTAGACAGGTCTTTTGTTCTTTTCCATGAGCAGATTTCCCATACCCACTCCAAACCCATGAAGATCCGGGTTAAAATTGATCTTCAGCAACCCATGACTGTCGTAAGAGTCGGGTGGTCAGGCTCGCTGATTTGGTTGACACATGTCATCATATCCCACAATTGCGTAGATTGATGATCAAGCTGTTGATCACTGGAATGTCAGGTCCAGACTCGTTTATATACAGACCGCCGCCATATAGCTGGAATATTGCTGAGTGCAGCGTAAAACTAAACTCACTCACTCCTTCACCTGGGGACTTTTTTATGTGTAACTAAGAATTGGAGTCTAACAATTTGGTTTTACCTGTTTTAACTTGCACCATCGTCATCTTGCAATATATTCTACTGGAATAAAGTAACTGTGCATTATTGGATGTTTTATGTTTATTGCAATAAGATAATACCATGATTGTGATGTTTTCCTTAATCACTAGCTGTTAACAGCATAATATCGAAATCTGTATGATTTGACACTAGGCATCGTGACACGCCCTTGACGAGATGTGTGGAAAGTCAGTTCACAAATTCAGTTGAGTGTGAGTCCACCATTGGTGTTGAAGGCTTCATAAGGACGACGCATAGACGACACAAAGCATTTGAAGAAAGCTTCAGGAATGTTGTTCCATGTCTGAAACAACGCATGACCTAATTCAGCTAACGTCAATGGCTGTTTCTGCGCTTAACCGTCGCTCCATTTCATCCCAAGCGTGCAGAGAAACAGCTGGTCAGGGGATTACCGGAAAGTTCTGCTGTCTCATGAAATCTGTCACAACATGAGCGACATCTGGATGGGCATTATCTTGCTGAAACGTGAAGTATAGTCTCTGTCCTTGAACGAACGGCTGCACATGAGACCCAATGATCTCATCCCTGTATCGCAGACCTGTCAGATCGCCATTGACAATGACAAGTTGTGTCCGACCATGATACTGATAACCCCCATACCATAACGCTTCTACCACCAAACTGCTTTACTGCATGTATATTTAGGGTTTTTCTATAACTTTTCAAAATAACTTTCATATTATACAATTGTATGTTATGCAGTTATTTTTTCAGTTAGTAGACGATCTATTGTGAAATATTAAAACCTGACGACAATGAGGATAATGTATATACTCAGCGCAAGTGTTGAAGTCTTTACCTATATTTGGATCTGTAAAGAAATTAAAACAAATATTAGAGACACAGTGACTTATAATGATTGTATTGAATTTAATTTCAACAGTGATAACATAAGAAATCGCATAAATGCAAAAGGACGCTTGCGACTAGTACAGTTTGAAGGGAACCCTTAATAAGCAAGTTCACATGGAGTAGTCAAAACTCCTGGTTGCAGTATAGAGTCAGTATCTGGTGTAACCACCCCTGCTGTGGATACCTTTTGTGCATTTTGACCTCGTACTCCTTACCATGTTTATTATGAAGGCTTGGAGTATGACATCCCACCCCCAGAGGTTTCTGCAGTGTCCTCGGATTGTGTGGCACAGGGTGTCTTCGGTAAACGCGGCGCACCAGCTCATCCCATAAATGTTAAATGGGATTGAAGTCGGGGGAACAAGAAGGCCAGTCCATTATCCTAACGCCCTGTTGCTCAATGAAGGCGTTGATGACATGTCCACGGAGCTGGCCGAGCGTTATTATCCTGGAGGATTGGGGGACCTTTGTAGTGACGCTTGGTCCTCATGAATGGTACCACAATTGGAGCCACTATCTCATCTCTGTAGCGCAGTGCAGTGAGATTTCCCACAAGAACGTCTAATCGTGACCTTGCTGTACCTGTAATTCCACCCTAGACCATTATGGAATCGACTATGCGCCACAACAGCAGCATCTGCAAAACGTTCCCGACGTTGTCTGTAGATTCTCCTTCGGGCCATCATGAAATGAAACATAAAACCGGCTTTCATCGGTAAACAAGACTGAGGGCCATGTGCAGCAACCTGACGTTGGCTACCACCCGCGTGGAGCATGCCAATAGCTCGATCTCGATTTTTCAATACTCAAAAATCGTCGCATTCTTTCAAGGGGATTTTTACAGTCAACGAGGTCTGGAAGCATGTGCTTGTCCCCAGATTTGCACGTACCCATACCCCCGATTTGAACATGCAAATCGTGTGATAGGTTTGGGTTCGATTGCAACGATCTGTGTTCATGGATGAAAAGTGTCAATTGTTGGAACAATTATCACTGTTTGCTTACTTTTTATATTATTTTCTGTGGTTTAAATGTTGTTCCCAGTACGAATGCCATAATCGTTAATCCTGATTGTAAACCCTAACAACTGAAGTTCGTCTTACTGTCAACTCTAAATATGATTAAAGCAGCTTTAATTTCTACCAGTCATTCATATGGGTGACCCTTCAATAACTGCGTTGAGTATAGTTTCATCTGAGGGTGTTTCAACTGCTGTGAATACCCGTGATAATTGCCAAATTGGATTTTCGGTAATGTTCCTGAATAATATTCATACATTGTACCGAGTAATAGTAAAATATGGTGTTTGATGCTGAACATCGGTGAATAGAGGCGATTTGTGAACAAACTCACTTGCCTAGGCTGCGACCACGTGTATCACGTGTGCTTCGTTATGGGTCCAAGAAACACTCAGGAGTGCCAAACACGGTAACTGACTTGTGACCAGGGCTCTATGCACAGGACCACACACCACCGTTCCAGCAATTTTTCTGCTGTGCATACTAATTCCACCTCACACTTCGTGTACTAGAATATCACATATATAGATGTAAAACTAGCATATAAATCTAGAATTACAGACAATTCCATATATAACAGACTATAGATCGCCAACAACTGAAGGCAGATCGCCATACTAAGGACCATAGGGACTTTCGGTACTTTGCTTCTTGCATGGATCCATCACTTCATCCGTTGGCAATTGTGCTATTTACATATTTACAAAACATTTTTCAAACAATTTAATTTCTGTTAAAAGTCAATAATTAAATAACAACTATCATCAAAAAGATCCTTGACTGTTTTCACATTGAAATAGTAGTATATATAATGATAGTCCGGGATCAAGTCCAACAAAAGCCTCTGCAAAGCCTTATTTCACAAATAAAGCTTTTGTTAGGCCCTTAGATCTCGCCACCATTGTATCTACTACTTTTGAACCCCCAGTTAACTTCCCGACCCCACGTGGCACTACTGTGCCGCTTTGATGTGTTGACAGGGGGTAACATTGTACCGTACGGTATGATCAATAATTCCTGTCTAACGAATCCTCTCCCTGGCCCATCTCTCAAGTAGTACAAGTTCGGCTCGTCGGCTTTGATGTCCACTTTATCTATGTTGTAAGTTTTGACTGACCATATCGGATCGGTGGCTCGCTTACGACTATCACCCTCGTGTTCCCCCAGCTGGTAGAGGTACCTCACTATGGCCCTATCTGGTATCTGTTTCTCCTTCCCACGCAATGGTGCAGCCGACTCTGCCACTATTGATTTTAGTTTGATAGCGTCGGCTGGTTTCTTGCCGGTGAGACGGGTGGTTTATGGCCGACACCACCTGAGGTAGCCACGCTACCCATTCCGTCGATCGTTTCCCCGGTTTGGTCATCTCTCTCGCATACTGATGTCCGAATAAGCGCTCTGCCAAAGTCCGATTGAATCTCTCAACTATTGCTTGGCTGCGATGAGCCCCGGCAGCACCACGCCTGACCTTGGTATCGTGTTTGTTTAGCAGGTGTGACACGGCACCCATGAACTCCCGCCCGGGGTCGACTTGCAGCTCTGTGGGCCACGTCAGTGGACTGCACTTGTATATGCGTTCGAATCCGCGGGCTACCTGGGCCGAGTCTTTCGTGGTTAAGGGTTCGGCTTCCTTGTAGCGACTGGCAACGTCCTTGACGGTTAGGGCATACTTGTACCTCTTGTCGTGGGGTAGGAACAGGAGGTCGGCCTGGTGAACGCTATTGGGTATGTTAATACCGAACTTCCTTCTAGGCACGTAGCGTGGTGCCGGTAAATAGATCTGCCACGGGGCTTGTTTTTCAAGCCAGGCTTTGGCCTCCTCCGGGGGTACTCGCGCCATTTTGGCCAGCTTATGTGCGGTGCTAACTCCTTTCCAGTACCCACGCGGGCTGTAGTAATAGCCTCAAACTTTCTCTGGTTCCGTGACATGGTATCCTGTTTATATATACACCTATGTTCTTGGTTCAATTTTCTCATCCCATCAATAGCTATCCAACGTTTAGTATCCATCGGCGACAGGGACGTCTTGTTTATAGTCAGTCCGTATATCCTATGCCCATCACTTCTAAGTGTGTTCATTTTATGCCTAAAGGTACGGGTCTTGAACAGGGCTTCCTTGAATCTGGCGTGTTTGATGTGTTGTTTAACCACATACTTCTTAACACCCTTCGCCTTTCAGATCTCACCATTGTCGGCTTTCAGGATAGAGTACATCTTGGGTCTCAAACCTATGTACTCAGCTATGGGCGTGCCAACACACTCGTCCTTCATCTTACCTAGGACATTTTTATTTACCATGCTGTGTATGGCATGGTCCTTGGGGTAGTCGCTGGTGTCGTACAAATCGAAGCGTTTTTTCATGTCCTCATACACGTCCTCGGTTCGAATCTCCATCAGCAGGGAATCCGTGTCAGTGTACAGCACTTCACACCTGTCGCCGTACTGTTTCTTCAGTTCGTTGTAGTAAAAGTCGTACATCAGGTGTTTGGATAAATCGAGGATGCTCATCCCAACTTAAACAGGCCGGTTGAATTTGATGTGGCTTTTCTTCATGTGTAGGGCAACCAGGTCATCGGTGAATATCTTGCTCCGGTTGAATGCCGGGTTGGCTATCAGTCTCCTGAGCTTGTCTTCCTCATTCGACCGAACCAGCTTCACGGTCACGAGTTTCCTCAGGTTCTCCATAGTCTTACCGAACACCGAGTTGTTCATGAGCTTGTAGAGGTTTTCTCAAAGTCACTGGTGGCCAGCTTTCGCAGGTCCGTGTTCATTCTGATGTAAGGCTCCATCCAGGGGCTCTGGTCGAACACAAGCACCCTATGTATTTTGGTCAGCCTCATACCCAACGACAGGTACAGCTGTAGGTTGCGATAGTGAACGATGTACTTGGTCTTATTCATTAAGTTGGGCACTAGTTTTTCAACGTCTGCCACCCGCCCACCTAGCAAGTTATGTTGGTACTCAGACATCCAGTCTGGGTTAACCCTCATACGTTCGGGGGCTAGGGGTTAGCTGTTGTGCGATGTGTGCAATGCCTTGGGGTATTCTAAGTCCACCTCGAGGATATAACCTTTGTTCGAATCTGGCGCGAGGCTCATAACATCGACCTCGTGCGATGCCCATTCGAATCCCCCTGTGGGTAGATACTGGCTCATGGCCCAGCCGTACAGATTGTTGGCGTCGAGGTAGAGAATATGATTGGTTGGTTTGCTCGGGTCGGAGCCCTTCACGTATTGATTATTTGCTTTCGCGTATCGTTTGGTTGCCATGGAAATCCCACCTCGCAAGCCTTTCTCAATGAATAGGTGCATGTCGTAATTGGTGAGCAATTCCAACTTAATTCGGTCTTTTTCAGCAATGCATCCCAAGACAGGCCTGGGCTGGTGTAGTACCATGCGGGGTCGAGTTGATACTGCTTGAAACACGTCCGCCTAAACGTCTCAAACATGTCGGCTAGCAGCAGTACATCTGTCCTCAAGTACAGGTCGTGGTAGTCACCCAGATTCAGCCCAGTTTATTCCATACGTTAATCTCGTGCGAGTAATCGTCTTGGGTGATTGCCGAGTCGGTCAGGTTGCTGTAAAATTCTCTGATGGGAGGCAGTCGGGGTCTCGGCGAACTTGGCCCAACCATCCATGTACTCGTTGGCCTTGACCAGACTGTCGAGTGATGACAGGAGGAACTGAACCGAGTCGATGAACCTCAGACCATTCAAGCTGAAGGAGATGTATCTCTCCATGTTGTTGGGGATGCATGTCAGGTTGCCGTCGACTTTCGCGATGGCCTGCATGATCAAGTGAGAGTCGTACCCTCTCAAGTTGTGGAAGACCACGGGGATGTGTATTGTCTTGGGGGTGATTCTAAGCTTGAGGTTGCACGCGTTGTGAGCGTCGCCTCTATACTTACCGGTGACGTGGCAGTGATCTCTCACTGAATCACCATTCAGTGGTGAGTCACACACGTGGCATAGAGTGCTGCAGGCATGAGCTAGTCTCTCTCGGCTTGGGTCATACGCATGGGAGCGACTGTATACAGTGCATTCCTAATACTTTTCTCTTCCTCCTGCAAACACTTTAGAAACTTTTCAGCCGCGTCGGGGCCCCTATACACTACCAGAGCTTTCGTTTCCCCATCACATCGGACGACCACGTATCCAAACCCACAGGCCTCATGCTCCTGTGTTTTCTGTGTGGCCCCGCCGGCAGCAGCCTCAACGGGTTTGACCAAGGCTTCAAAGTCGGCGTAGATGACATAAGGCACAGACATTTGGTTCTTGTGGTTGTCGAATTTTAGGATATTGTCACCTTCCTTAGGCATGTCGACTCGTATGGCCGTCTGCCCCACACTTTGGCAATCCTCCCGGTGGGATTCTAATAAATCAGCTCGTGTGAAACTGTGTAGGCATCGTATGCAAAAGTGTTTTTTCCCAACGTGTTCGACTGGTCGTGCAACAGCCTGCTAAGGTGTTTTATCCACGTGTAGTGATACTTATCGCCTTGCTGGGTCATGAATATATTGATAACGCGGCGATCCAACACTGGGCTGACCCTGTGCACTATTGTTGTGTTACCTTCGTGCCCTAAGATGTTTATGGCTATATTATTCTGTTTTTCTACTTTAGTGATCTGAGATATGGGGGTGGGTTCATCTATACCATCCCAGTTGAGCCCATCATCTTGGGGATAGCTGGAAGGCCTGTTTGAATTAGTGTTAGCTGGAAACAAGGCTGACCTGATAGCTAACCTCAGGTAATCGTCTCCTCTATTCTTGACGTTGACCATGGCCTGTTTTGCTTTGTAGTAGGGGGGCAAGTCTAGGTATGACCCGCCTATGAACGGCACGTAGTTAGCTGTATCTAGATAGACATTATCGATTTTATCAACAACCCACCCGGACCCCATGTGTGTGTAGCGTTCTAGGTATTCTCGTATCTGCTGCAAACTGGTATCGGTTGATGCGTCTATAGTCTCTGTATGAGTCACGACCTCTTGTTTACCTCGGAAGTAAGGCTGAACGTACTCAGTGACCCCATTCCCCGCCTGTTTATCGAGCGACATTTTCACTGTGATTTGAAACTTTATACTTCCCAGATTGTTTAGTTCCTGATTGACTTTATCAGCGATTAGAGGCTTGATATCGGCGATGTCTATGTTCCTATCAACATGCATGTGCCAGCCTCTCAAATAGTTACCTACAGCGCGCTCAGTGGGCATGAACTCTAGGTCAATAGCTCTATTCTGCCGTAATAGTTCTACAAGCTGTGGCTTCCTCATAAGGGAATACCCAGCTAACCCCAAATCGCGTCCCTCAACGTTTAATTGTTTTACAGTAGGGGGCTTTGCTATGGGGTCGTTTAATAATGCGACTAACCTGGCTCTCCCCAGGCGGGAATAACCCATCAACCCTAGCTCTTTTGCTCGGAGTTTTAGTTGTTTACCGTGGGAGGGGCTTGTATGTTAAGTAATCTCAACAATGCTGGTTTGGTCATTTGAGAATAACCAATTACACCCCGCCGCCTGGCGATCTGCTTGAGCTCGCGAGTAGTAGACATAGTTGCGTACACACCTAAGTATATCAATCTCTAATTGGGCCGCCGGCAAGGGAGGTATGTCCTCCAACCATAAAAAAAGTAATTCCAAGTGTGCCAAGCCCACGGCACATCAAACCCTACTTTCACCATGATAGTAAACGAGCACTCCTTATATAGTTCGCTAACAATCATGGGTTTGAGGACACTGATATCTATACTTTCCCCCACATCCATCTTCCAGCTTCTCAGGCAACGACTTTCCCTGGGCTCAATTTCCACAAACATTGTTATACCTAGGTGTGCCAACAGTCTTTAATTGGGGCACTACACTGCTATCCTGAGGAGGCGCCTACGTTCTTTTCTGTAGTCCTTTTCATCTCGTAGATGAGATGATGCCTGACTACGTTTGCCCCGTGAGCTTTGCATAGGCAGTAGTGCCCTTTCACCCCGATACCACACACAGAACACGTGTAGTTCGGGCTTCCCATGTGGAAACAACAGTACCCCTCAGTCCTGCAGTTTCTACCACAGGCCTCTGTCTTCCCCATAAGTATATATTGGCATCGGTACGGAGCAGGTCTCATCTTTGGTATACCCATATGAGTACTTAGTATAATTGTTTTGCAACCAGTGCAGTCGCTGCTAGACCCAGCGCGATAAAGATCAATTCCCGGTCCATTTGCCCAGGGGATGGTGTGTAGTACTGAGCGAGTGTGGGCTTATGGAGTGGTTCTAACTGTTTACCTGTCAGTAGGTAGTATTCTCTCGCTGCGTCGTCTACATCGTGGAATGTTTTAACGGCATGGTTCTCACGCCTGAGTTGTTCGTTAATGTAATCGATCCTCTGGACACGTTTTTCGCGTACTCAGATTGCGCTGCTTGTAATTTCTCCACCACCAGGTCATGCCGCTTCCGTTAAGTCTGTATCTCAGCCGCGTGTGACTCCCTTAGTTTCTAGAAGAGGAAATTACTCCCGGAAAATGCCAGGGCGTTTACTAACGCCCTGCCGACCATCATGGCGATCGTAGCCATCCTATATATAATTACATTTACTTCAAAATATTTTCCGGTAGGATCCCTTGTTTTACTAGGATGTCCTTGGTGGCCATCGCCATACCCAGGTTCATTATGAGTATACCCATATCCTGCAGGTTGAAATCTGGGCTTGATAGTCGGTTGTTTAAGCACCATTTTGGTCAACCTAGCGTACCCTACAGCTAGACTGGCGACCACGGTGGCGTGGTATGCGTCTTTGACAAACGTTTTCCCCTCAGACATTATGTATATTATATACAAAAATATATATTTATAACATGATATGTGGGTTGACCTCTAATTGTGGGGGTTCCTCCCGGGGCTCCCTGTGGGGTTGTTTGTTATATAACCATGAGATAGCCACGACAGCAGTTGCGCCTGCAATCAACAGGAGTGGAGCCCAGCTCCACGTGTTACTTTTATGTTGGTTAGACCACCTTTTTTAACCGGCAGCTACTCTCTTAGGGTTCTTCTGCCTGGTGACTGTAGGGGTCACCTCCTTGGGGGGTTCCCCCAACGTGGGGGTTTCCTCTGAAGGGGGTTGGGGTGGGGTCTCCTCCGGAGGTGTCACCTCCTGTGCAGCATCCATCTTGTATACTATTATTATTATTTTTCCCCTCCTTAAATTGGCAATGCTTTGCCGTGATAATCGCCGCTGTCACCGGGGCTAAAAACATACCGTATTTGTGGTACAGCACGCAGCTGATAGAGCTTAAGGCGTGTTCAATAAAAGGGTCTTTCTCAAGGTCCTCCCACAGGTTAAGTCGGCGTTCTTGGGGAATGGGAAGGAAGTACAACACAATACCAGTGTATATCTGGGTCATAGCCGATCCTATAGTCTTTGTCATCTCGGCCCCGAGTCTAGCCTCGTATCTAGCGTACAGCTTATCGATTTCTTCGGCTGACATTTTGTGAATTTTATCGGGAGTGTGGTCCCCAAAGTAATGTTTGGCTTTGCCACCAACAGCCAGCGCCACCAGTCTCTCTTGCTTGTCGTCACTCACCTGTGGCGACTGTGGCACCTACAGTTGTTCTAGCAATTCATCACACTCCATCTTATAATGTAATAAGCAAGTTTTAGTTTTAATAATATAATACCCGATGCAGGCGAAACACAGCGAAATGAAGGTTAAGTTGCACACGACGAGAACTTCAAAAACAACCATCGGGAAGACGAGTCTTCCCTATAGAACTGTAACAATTAATTGCTAAGCGCTAAGCATTGATAAGCTTTGCTAAGCATTTGCTAAGCATTGCTAAGCTAAAACACCCTATAGGCCACGGGTTGGTCGGTCTTGAGCACTAGTTTAGCATGTTTAGTTTCAGCGAGCTGTTTCTTCACACGTTCCCTATCATGTTTGCTCATCACATCGTTCTCTCTCAAACACTCCTCGAACGAATCTCTGTCCTTGCAGTGGAATAAGGCCACCCATCTTGTCTGCTCCCTGAGGTCTTTCAACACCGAGTTGAACTTCTGCATTAGTACCCAGACGCTGTGCTTTGCGTGCCGGCCGGAGAAGGCCAGGTACGATAGCATGTCTCTCTTTTTTGTTATCTCACGATTACCGCTGCAGTCGTCCAGTATGAACAGCGTCGACTCCCCTTTAAATTTGTTGTGATAAGCCTTCAACCAGTCCTGCAGACGTGTCCCCGGGTCGACTTTGTGTACGTCCGGGTCGTCATCACCCAAGGTCTTTCCGTGTACGTGCTATTCATGTGCAGAGTAGGGCACATGATAACGATGTTATCGAACACATCCCGGTAGTACCCCTCCAACATATCCAGCACGAAAACGGTCTTCCCACAGCCCATCTGCCCGCACACTATGGTGCAGTGTGGGTCGCGGGGCAAATCAATAGATGGCTTGCCGCCAGGCAAATCAGTAGATGGCTTGCACGAATCTCCCATTGTCTATATTAAGTTGCCCGCGGGTTGAGCCTTCTTGGTGATCTGGATTGTAATCCCCTCGCTGCCGTTGTCGATGCGGCGACTGCTACCGTGCAGTTTATCGTCATCCGTGGATCGCATGTCCAACCATAGCGCGTACTTGGTGGTCAGGTATTCACCGATCTGCACGGAGGATAGGTCCAGGTCTTTTGTTATGTGGTGTTGCTTGGCCGGTAGCTTTTTTATCTCATCCCACTGCAGGTATGCCCTCATACCATGACTGAACAGCTGGTTGGGCACGCCCTCGATGGTCACTTCCACCTTTTCAATCTCGGGGTTGAAAAACTTCTCGCTGTCCCTTTGGAACGGCTCGTATTCCTCCACGGGGACGACCAGGATACCTTTCATCGATCGCGCCGGCACGTTTAGGTTGATATTCCACACAGTGTCGCTCTTATCCAGCACGACCGATCTATGCCTCAGTATGCGGTCGTACAGGATGGCCACCTTCCCCAAGTACTGGTTTCGAACCTGCCTGGTCAGCTCCTGGCTAGTGACCATGTCGAACTCCAGAGAGATGTTGTCTATGCGTAACTGGCCTCATCGCTGTTCGGCGTACGCACGACTTTGCTGTAGTCGTTAAACGTGAGCTCGTATTCAAGCCTATCGACCAGCGTGCCCTGGTAAAACGGCGCGTGTTCCGTGAGCAACTCGAAGTCGAGCGGCACGCAGAACCTGTTCCCGTACGCTTGGGCGATGGCCTTTTCACCGTCCGTGATCTTGTCTAGCTGGTCTGCCGTGAAGCCATACCCCACGCGCAACCGGGTCGATTTGCTGATGCCCTGGTACACGTCATTGACGCATTCTCCCCTCGCTTTTCCAGAGGTCCCCGTAGCAGTGAAACACGTCGCTGTCATTGATGCTCAACACCTCGTTACCGCTGATCTTGATGGTGGTTTTCTTGATGATGGCTTGGCCTACATTCCGCACTAGCTCGCGTTTGTCGTTGTCGGAGGTCAGCGTGAGGTTGAACGTCAGTCGAACCGTGCCTGGTACGATAAGGTCATTCGCACCAAGGTCTGGGTACTAACCAGCAGCGTTTGGTTCTGGTCTATCTTGCTGGGATTGTTGGTGATGGTCACCGACTGGCGCACGGTTCTGACGCCTAGAGGCTCTCTTGATCTTCGGAAAGGTTCTAGTTTCCTACCATACATTGTTATATAGATAAAATATAAAAGTTTAATATTAAATAATGGCTGAAGGCGGTCATGAGTACATCCCTATGGATGATATGTGGGATGATAGTGCCCAGGCGTTCGGGGAGGATGTCACCACATTCACGAACAATCCCTTAAGTGCTGAACTTGTACAGCCGGCCGTCGACGATTATTACAACGCAGTTGAAAAGAGAGACAACATGAAGCCGTTGGGGCGAGACTATGCCAAGTTTACCATCGATAAGAAGGGCACGCTGCGATTGAAGGCTCACCCAGGGGTCGATATCATGAAAAAAGAAGGAAAGGACCGTATGCTTTGTCAACACTCACCAGTCACCCTGGTGGGAGTCAACTGATCCGTGATGAACTAGGCTTAATAGATTACAGTGGTGCACGGCCTAAGCTTCCCCCCGAAGGTCGTCCAAGATCTGCAAGCAGCCAGGCCCGAACTCAGTAATACCGGGGACATACCCCAACGTGCTAAAGAAACATCAGACAGTCTCGAAAAAATATTGACCACGTACCATGCCAACCTATTGCCGGGCCTCGAATTTACCCTGAGGGAACTGCGAGGCCTAGACGAAGCCTTGAAACATGTACGCGGGGAACTCATGAACAACATGGGGAAACTGAACGAAGTCGACGAGCACATCGCTCGCGAGAAAATAAAACTCGCCGAATCGGATGGTGATATGAAACGTCGTATCGAGGAGAGAATAAAAAACTTGGAAGACGAGAGACGGACTCGGTTGGAATCCGCTTCCTTGAACCGGGAAGCCCTCCGATCCCAGATCAGTCGTGTAAGGGGAAACCATCGATCGAGTCCTAAATGAGGACACCACGTTGGCCAACAGGATCCGAATCCTCTTTCCGAGAGCAAGGCATCACGATCGCCAGCATTCTGACTGCATTGGGCTTCATCATATCAACCCTGGTGGTGTCATTGACGCCTGCCGGCGGCAGTGGTACCCCAACACCAACACCCCCAAGTGGTGGCGCCAAAGACTGGATAGAAAAACACCTGAAATCCCTCGGGGAGGCCCTGGATAAACTGGCTGGTAAGGCCGCCGAAGCCCTGCCCGGCATCCTGGGTAGCATCGTCTCGTGGTTGCTGAGCGCTCTCGCTAAAACTGCCACGTGGCTCGGCCAAAACCTGTGGGCAGCCATTGTCGCCGTGGCGGGGCTGGTGTACGTAGCGGCTAAGGAATTTTTAACCAAATGAGTCCCAAACCGGCCGCTACCCCACCAACCACCAGGGCTGTTTTACGGTCGATGTGCTGCTGATTGGATTGGGGCTGTGGGGGTGTTGGTTGAACCCTAGGCTCCGGGGGTGGTACGACTATGCCCGTTTCACCGGTAGTGGGTGGCGGGACTTGGGGGGTGTTAACATCAGGGTTGATGCCCAACTTTTGGTCTGCCGTGGCTATGACTATTTCGTTGTTGTAGCCCACCACTTTTTTTTACTCTCAGTTGCATATCGCTCGGAGCCATGTACAGTCCCACGTCGAACACGTAGTCGACTTTCGACCGGGCGTATTCCAACACCTCTTGGTAGCGTTTGATGGCACTCGGGAGATCAACTGAAGCATTGATAGCATCCTCAACGTTAACAACGAACTGTTTCTGAGCGTCGTAAGCAGTCCCCTTACCGAGGATGTTGGAACGCGTTTGCGTCTGCGCGCCCAACAGCGCCCACAAGTACGTTCGATTCGAGTCGTTCAAGCGTTCGTTGCCGGCACGAGTGAACCCTCTCGACTACATGAACTACCTTAGCGTTAGTCACCGAAAACCTATACCTAGCATATACATCTATAAACTGGGCGTCGAAATACAACCCAGCAGCGACCACGATCTTGTGTGGGAAATCTATGTCCAGTTTAGGGTAAAACACTCCCGGCTTGCACATTTTTAAAGTATTATATAATGGATATATATACTCTAACATGTAGGTAACACTTCCAGGAATAACGAGCAGCGAGGCTGTTCAGCTGATGCACGCGATTGATAACACGTCGGGTCAACTCGAAGTCGCACTCTGCGATATCACCTACCTACCGCGATGGACTAACATCAATGTCAACAACAACAAGCTGTTCGTCAGTGGCGCCCGCAATCAGATAACTGACGGCTACTACAGCGTGTGCTCGCTAAGTGACGAGGTCTTCAAGCCCCTGGGAGCCGAACTCAAGATGAACGACTCAAGCGGCACAGTGGTGTTAATCAACAACGGAAGAAACTCCTTGAGGCTCGGTCGACCATTGGCGAGGACACTCGGTATGTCGCCTGACGAGATAAAACCAACAACTACCGTCACAGGCACGAAGTTACCCGACCTAGTACCGTACCGAGAGCTGTGCATTCATCTCGGCCAGCTGAGCACAACGGACAACATTCAAGGGGGTCACCCTTCCACGATACTGAGAGCCGTACCGGTGAAAACGGAGAAATACAACGATGGCAGAACCGAGTCGTTTTCACCGCGGCAGTATAAGAGGTTAACCCGGGGCAACATCCCTGAGCTGATAATATCAGTGTTAGATATAAATCATAACCCTGTGAATATAGGATACCTCAGCATAACGCTACACATAAAATGACTAGCGCACAAGGCCCCGGGATGAAGTTGAAAAAATGCATCAATGCGGGGATCTCCGACCTCGGGGACACCGGAGTTCGACGACCCCGGAGTAGATGGTAAATTGTACGCCTTGCAACTGAAAAACAACATTTACAAACGCGTTGAAGTCCCCTCCGGGGGAGCCCTAGGTGATATAGTAGATACCTCAAGAGCGGTCGTCAACACTCGGTACGCCCTAGTCAACACCGGTGATGATAAATGGATAGTATACCCATCGTTTGGGGTCAAACTGTTCGACTTAGAAGATGTTGAGAGCACTACCGTCGCCCGAAACAAGCCATATACGCTCGTCTTCACCGACGATGACAAGTGGGTGTTGTTACCCGCTAAAGGCGACTGGTTTCTCAATATTAGGCTTGGCTCCCCCTACGTGTTCACGGATAACAAAGACAACTACCTAAACAAAGTCTTGAACAACGGAACCCTGCTCGTGTCTTACGTCCCGGCGTTGGTGTCTGAATTCGCTGGCATGGTCAACGTCCTGGCGAGCCTACCGGCGAACTCCACGCTCCTAGGGGAACCATCGACGGATGAAGTCGAAATAGTGAAGCGGGTTAAACTCGGGTGGGTGAAACGGCACCAGTATCAGGTTTGCACTGTTTACGTGCGGGTGGGTGTCGATTCCCACACCAGTCTGCAGGGGGGTCATCGTGGCCGTGGAAGACACGATATCATTAACCAAGATCTTCCTACCCAACAACATACACTTCATGGGGGTGAAGTGCAGCCCTGAACTATTATCAGAAAAACAATTGGAAACTATATCGTAATAGTATTATAGCAATGGCCAATCGGCATCGGCCCAACGCCACGCTTAACGACCTAGGGGACACAGAGGGGTTCGATCAGCCCGGTGAGGAAGACACCTCGTACGTCCTACACTTGAAAGACAACGTGTATAGGCGGGCAGCAATGGCCAATCATCTACCCAAAATCACACTCGGGGACCTAGGAGGCATAGAGGGATTCGATCAGAGTGGTTGGGAAAACACCTCGTACGTCCTATTCTTTAAAAACGGTGTGTACATACGGCAGGCCCTGGTAGACTTAAAAGAACCCTGATGGGTGATCAATCTGACCCTCACCGCACCTTATATCTCACTAGACAAAGATGGCTATGTCTCTGAAATTAGGAACAACGGTGTCTTGCTCACGTCTTTCATTCCAACTCTTGAAAGGATGATAGTTTCTAAAACACCATATTACCCGGGGGGCAACATGTTAGTTTCATCCAGGCGGTCCCAGTTAAAAGCCAACCACCCCAATACCATAGCAGGGGTTAGGGCTATGGTCCCAGGCTCCACACTCATCATAAAGTCATTTGCAAGGGTAAGTTTGATGATCCGGACGACCCGATACGATCCCCAAAGCTACAACTTTTACCTGGCTTGGCAATACGTTGGGGTGACCCCAATATATCAAGTATCCTACCTTGCCGTATCACTATACGATTGGGGGCCAACCCACTGGGATTACTACCCCCCTTATTAAGCTGCTTAGATGTTGATATAGACCAGAAGTTACCTATTGACCCTTCCCGTATCTCCACATACGAGAATCTAAGTCTTGTAAGCCTCAAGTACACTGATGAACTATTAAATGAAGCCCATTTAAAAAATATTCCATCAGATATATTATAGGCACACAGAATGGGGCTATACCAAGTCGTAGAGGAAGTAGCGAAGACCCTTGAAACCGTAGACGGGTTCCGCTTGAGACAGTTATGTGATGTAAAACGCCAACTAGAACAAGACCGTGACACTCGGAAAGCACTATATAAGAAGTACCATAGAGCTTTCAATGCTGTGGACGGGACTGATACTGCCCTTATGGCAACCAGCATGGGACTAGGGGCGGCAGGTGTTGGGTTGTTAGCTACCATCGTGGCTGCACCTATAGTGCTAGGCATTGAAATAACAGCTGGGGTGGCAGGGGTGTTAGGGTTGGTGCTTAAGTTTGCATCACGCAGACTGCATCGTAAGGCATTGAAACACGATGAAATCATGGTTCTGGCCGAAGCAAAGCTGAACACGGTAAGTGAGCGTATTTCCACGGCACTCACTAACAGTAAGATCTCAGAGGAGGAGTTTCGTTCAATCCTCTCTGAACTCACAAAATATAACAAAATGAAACAAGAGATTCGATCCAAGTCTCGTAAGTCTGCTATCAGCGAAGACGAGAAAAAAAAGTACATAGAACAGGGGGTACGGAAAGCCCAGCAAGCCTTTATTACGAACACCAAAGAGATCATAGGCGATTCACATTAAACTGTTTCATCGAGGTCAACGCGACATAGCGGCACAATAGTGCCACGTGGAGCCGGGGAGTTAACTGGGGGTTCAAAAGTAGTAGATACAATGGTGGCGAGATCTAAGGGCCTAACAAAAGCTTTATTTGTGAAATAAGGCTTTGCAGAGGCTTTTGTTGGACTTGATCCCGGACTATCATTATATATACTACTTTAGGGTGATCCCATACTTTATTTTTGTAGTATATTTTAGAGCTGTTAATATGGCATGAGACTTGCTGTGAAAACTTGAGCTATCATCAGGTAATACGATATTGTGGACCAAAGGACAGTGGCACTAGAAACAGCACCACCACCCTTTGATCCGTCTGTGAAGATAAATTAGTATCATAAGTGTTTCTTTACTCATTTTATTGTTGTTGGTAAATAAGTTGGTTTGGGGCTAATTTTCGACGGAGTTGAATTGTGCAAATATCGTCAATATTGTCAGTGACAAGCACTGGTGTTCAACATGGTCAAGATATGCTGTATGGGTGATAAAGCCGGGTGTAATTATATAACATAAAGTATCTGATTTTGATGCTATCTCTACATTTGGCCTAGGAGTTAGGTAGTAGTGGTCCCGCGGGGAGAAGAAGTGCCATGTCAGCTAATTTGCCTAAACCAAAGGCAGATAAGCCCACGTGGCCAGGGACCTGTACGCTCCCCCCCTTTACGCTAAGATAATGTCTATGATGATGATGATGATGATAATAATACAGCATCTGATGTTATGCCGTTATCACAATAAACATAGAGTCTTTATTTCTATGCAATAAAGTAACAGGCAGATCACCACCGCAGTATAGAAAGTATAGAAAGCAGCCATAAATGGTGAGGTCAGTGCAGATGGTTACTCCGATGTCTCGAAGAGGGAAATTGGCCCAGATTTATTTGAAACGATTGTATCAAGGTGCACACAACAGGAGCCTGCTTTTCCGGTCGACGTTCCTGATGATATTGTGAAGTGAATGAACTTGTCAGGGAGCTATGAGAATTGGCCAAATCGGTAAATGATGGACTTCTCAAACCCCCTGAACTGGGGGAAACTCCAGACTCCTGCAGAAATACAGACATCCTCATAAATGAGGCGTTGCAGGTCCCGAAGGCTAATGAAGAAACCTTAGGGCAGGCCAAATCACATGCACACATGGTAAGAACAGGGCAAGTGCCCTGGACCGCGGAAGAACGTTAAAAGCACATTTTAGAAATGTTTGCTGCTTTTCTAACTTTGCAATCATTGTGCTGAGACTAAAGAATGTACATGTCAGACCATTAATTGACAACATTGCAGCGGTATCTTACATTATGCGGGGTTTACCTGAAAGCTGACCTATGGAGTACTGGGGGATAGCATGCCCTCGCATTACATACCGAGGCAAATAATATTTTCACTTTTTGAAAAGGCTGAATCTTATGCGCATGCATGCATCTCATGTTATCCCTCAGTACTTCATAGGTCAGTGGAATTTATATCAACCTTCTGCTTACAGGTAAGTCTTGTTTATAATAAAACAGAAATTAAAAAAATTAAGTGGTATTCAGTAGATATATTAACAATATAAAATCAGAATACAAAACGTCAACGTATCGTTCTATGAGAATAATCAGTCTCGATAAGTCTCCGACACAGATTCCGAGGGAGTAGAGGAAGGCAAACACTTGCCATGATACATCTGTGACGTTCTCGTCTTAGGTGTTCTTCACAACCTTCGCGAGGTCTGACCGACTACAGAATATACACTTCTGATGGATACTATTTTGAAAACTGTTTAGGAAAAGGGCTATACTTTAACTTACGCGTTTCCTTTGAAAACGGTGAATTCTGTTGTAGGTATAATACTACTTTGTAGATATAAACACTTTCCAAGACGAATCTGGTTTAAGTTGCTTTTCACCTTCCGGGACAAGTCGGAGCGAACAGAAATTTCTTATAGAAACCGTGGGGAGAGTAGAAAAGAAAAGAACTTCTAGGTCTCTTTATCGGACGAGTTTGTTTAGTACAGTCACTCTGGATAACATATAAATACGGAGAGTTTGTTGTGTGTTTTCATCATGGGAATGACTGAGGCTTCTCATCCTTTGTGGTGATTGTTGCGAGTGCGTCTGTTTGACACGATAATCTATACATTGTGTTTGTGTTAGGTATTTCTTTACATAAAATAAGATTGTAATTGTTGGTATTTTGCCTTCACTGATTTCAAACGTATCTCACATTTTTCAGTGTCTCGTGTAACGGATTTTCACAAATAACAAAACATTCTGCACATGAACAGAACAGAACAGAATTTTATTTCAGTAACAGGCCTCCGGCCCAAAATATATGTACATAAATTGATGATAAGTAGAGCACATATATATTTCATTTAGATTTGTGTGTCTTGTCAACAAAGTATAAAAATAGACATACATCCTTGATAATATTAACATTTTTACTCTGTAATATTGATATAAAACTAATAATTGATTGACATTTACTAAAATATTTTGATATGTACTTATTTCTGATATGAGAATATGCATCACAGATATAAACCACATGCCATTCATCTTCAACAACGAAGATACCATTTAATTTACAAAACAGGCAATGCCTTTCATTATATGCAACATCAGTGTATCTGCCCGTTTCAACTGCTAGTTAACAATTACAGCACCGAAATCGGGCATATATAGATTTTAAATATTGAGGGATATCATTATTTATCAAGTAGCTCTCAACATTTAACAAAGATTTGAATTGCTTATAGTAAAGACATTTACAGTTACTGTCCAAAGATGAATGCCAAGATTGAAATAAATTATCATGTAGTCTCTGTTTAAATGATTCCATAAATATTTTGTGATCACCAATTTCCTGACTTATCCAAACAAATCCAAAACCAAATTGAAAAAGAATATTTTTAATTCTAGTTGCCCATGAATTTTGTCCTACCCCGTCTAATCTATAGTCAGGCATGTTTAGAAGTCTGCAATAGTATTTCACTGCATTGGTTGTATAAGTGAACTGTAAAGGCACTCTTCCACATTCACCCAAGACCATATTGTTACAGGTGGATTTTCCAAGTTTCCAGACATATTTACAGAATTTAATATGAACAGATTCAATAGTATTACAGTAGGATGTGCCCCAGATTTCAGACCCATAACAGAGAATGGGTGATATCATACAATCAAAGATTTTAAATAAATCTGTACAATTAACGCTGCCAGTTTCCTTTGGAAATTTTTAACAGAGAATATTGCCTTACTAGCTTGTGATGCAAGGCAAGATGTAGCTTTACTCCATTCTGCACATGAAAACACTCCTGATAAAAAAGTTTAATGACTATTTAAAGAAGTTCAACTATGTACAATTCTGCATAGTGATTAGTTACAGTGAATGTAACCAAATAAAATAAAACATCACCTTTAAGATTAAGGATCGTTGAAAAGCTAACGGTAAATAACCATGGACATGCAACAGGACTTTGAATACAGCACCAACACACGATATTAATAATGTTCACAATCATGAACAAGTTACTGGCAGCAGTAAAAGGTAACATGAGTTACCAAATTGTATTAGGGTATAGTTCAATATCAAAACATGTCGACTTCCCGGTTTGTCCAGTTAAGTCGCTTTTTCTGAATCGTTTGCAATGATGTGTCAAATCTAAATGTTGACTGGGTTCATTGTCTGCGCATGTAAACGTTTTATTGAATTTGATCACGGTGCCTTTAGATCACCAGGAATTGCAGCAGTTCTGAACCTTTATGACCACCAGAATTTTTATATTCATGTTTAAATCACTGCCTTTGGGAGTACATGAGTATTATATATTCTCGATGTATGGAATACTTTAGACAGGTTTGACGATACATAAAAGCAGCAAGGTACACCACAAACACTTAACACATACTACTATAAAACAATGAACGCAAGTCACTACATTTCATCATATGATCGATCATTTATCTCTAGACATATGAACCATCAGGTTTTGTACTCCGGCCTACATCATATGTTGTTTAGAGTATTCTTCTGCCATGATATGGTCTGGGAGGTAGATGTCTTAGGCCACGGATGGTTCAACTGTCTGGAAATGCACAGAATATCTCCATTATAGTAAGTAACTGTGACAGACAAAGTCATATTTCTGCAGGATTACAGTAGTATTTATAACTGATACAGATTAATCAAGTATACTTTAATGGCGAACATCACATATCAATTCAAACCAATCTTTATTATTGGGATCAGACGTTTACTCCGATACGATACCCCCTGAAGACAGTTCTATAAAGAAGGTAGCGCAAGAGAACGTTGAGATAACCATGACCAACCTATCTAAATGCGGGTTTTTTCAGCTAATCGATTCGTCCACGTCTAATCGTAAATTTCGTTCTTCGATACGAAAATGAAATATAACACTAATATACCATAGATGGTAGCTGTGGATGTTATGGCATTCAGAAATGATAGGGTGTATACTTGTAAATTGGTTTATTCGAGTAAGTGCAGCGGTGATGTATCAAGTCATGTCTATTGTGTGTGGATGTGTTGTATAAGTTTCATATATATAGTCTCCAAACGTAGCCGATCATGAAATATACATGTTGCAGTCGGTATTCAGGCTTTCCGGCCTAACTCAACCACAGCGTCACATCTGCGTCTTACAATTTCCTAGGTTGAGGGGTTAATTTTGACCTCGACACTTCACTGCTCTCAAATTTAAATAAGTCTTAAAGGTAATCAGATCTAGAGTAACCAGATCCCGCAGTCAAATGTTTCCATCAGTCCCAAATGACGCAAACATGCATGTGAAATGCGCGCTTCAACTGAGTGGGACACCCATGTCGACCCTCATGTTAGTGTCTGAGGTACATGTCTGTTAAGGACCATACAAATACTTCTGACGATGCTTAGCAAAGAGAACCGGTGACGTCTATCACTTTCCCCTGGTGTAGGGTGTCGTATTTCCGTCATGTTCATGTGCGTTGATAATTCTTCCAAGCACAAACACGAACGTTCATGCAGGTGACTAAGTACAATGTCGGCAATGGATGCCCTTCCCCACGAGACAGACGTGCGTGTATCTTCTTGTAGTTCTCCTGAACTCTGCTTCTACTAGTTGGGGCAGCATTTGTATTCTCTTAGTGCTGCACGCCCTCGGTGACAGAGCTCACAATTGGTCGCAGTCACGAGTTTCCCCAACCTCCTCAGTCTCCTACCATAGGTTGAAAATGCAGAGGAGAGCGTCCGTCCGATGGTAACGTCCCATCTTTTCTTGGCTGCTCCTTGCGGAGGTATTGACTGTATTGACTGAATCATCACCAGGGCACCAGTAAAGATGTTGCTGACATCGATACGAGCCCCCTGGATTAGGATGTGTATCTGCTTTTGGCTGAAGTCTGTTCTGGCAAGTATGCAAATAATGGTCACTGTGGTACAAAGTGTTATGAGGTGTTATTTTGGTGAAAAACTGATGGTGCTAGTGTGTCCTGATTGTGTGAAATTTAATTACTGCTTGTAAATGTTTGTCACTAAATGTCTTCAATCTCTCAAGTCAAAGAGTTGACTTTGGTTCCTACTCAAGTCCTACCATGTAAGTTGTTGAAAAACGTTTTCTCTGTAATGTTATGTACACATCCGTATCCAGACTTCACACGTGATTTTACAGACTATGTATGCATGCTTTATTGGGATTTTGTTTGAAAGAGCATATTAATTTCCTCCTCGAATATCTTCGTTTTCGAGATATAGAGTTGGGATATGTCTGTTTGAGTGACTCGCATTCTTCTAACCGAGAATTCAGAGCCCTCGACGTAGATAGGCTGATTACCGACGAATTCACCTCCGAAAACATCTGATCTTTATTAGGTTTACTTTAAACTGAGGGGAAGTACATATAATGCTACTGCTATCGTCAAAAGAAAACTGTGCTTCAAATAAAGTTCCATAAAATGTATATGAATATCCTTTTTTGATTTATATGTAGTCATGAAGGGTATATCGAGTATATGTAGACATTAAGGTCGTAATTCACAAATTGACCATGCATGTTATTGCACGGCGCACAGTTTGCACGTGTGTTTGGAGTACGATACTCACACGCGAGGATTTTAAAAAGGCGAACGACAATGATCGCTTAGCAATCACGCCCTCATTGAAAGACTTGTTCAACCGTAAATACTAAATTGCAGAAGCACAGTCAGGTTTTCTTTTACTTGTACAGAATACTGTAAATCGGGAAAGTAATGGTTTATTATAACATCACTACGTACCATATCCTCAAAGTAGATTGACGGCTCTGGTTGGAGTGGTCTCTCGAAACCAACTGGATTCTTCTTGGATATCGGTGACCCTGAAACATTCATACCAAATCATGTATCACAAAATCTGAAATCACGAAGATGAGTGGAATCGTAGAGTGTGACATGGTGCTGTCGGGTAGAGCGTGACATGGTGCTGTCGGTTAGAGCGTGACATGGTGCTGTCGGGTAGAGTGTGACTTGGTGCTGTCGGGTAGAGCGTGACATGGTGCTGTCGTGTAGAGCGTGACATGGTGCTGTCGTGCAGAGCGTGACATGGTGCTGTCGTGTAGAGCGTGACATGGTGCTGTTGGGTAAGGTGTGACATGGTGCTGTCGTGCAGAGCGTGACATGGTGCTGTCGGGTAGGGTGTGACATGGTGGTGTCGGTTAGGGTGTGACATGGTGATGTTGGTTAGAGTGTGACATGGTGCTGTTGGGTAGGATGTGGCATGGTGATGTCGGGTAGGGTGTGACATAGTGCTGTCGGGTAGGGTGTGACATGGTGCTGTCGGGTAGGGTGTGACATAGTGCTGTCGGGTAGTGTGTGACATGGTGATGTCGGGTAGAGTGTGACATGGTGCTGTTGGGTAGGATGTGGCATGGTGATGTCTGGTAGGGTGTGACATAGTGCTGTCGGGTAGGGTGTGACATGGTGCTGTCGGGTAGGGTGTGACATGGTGCTGTCGGGTAGGGTGCTGTCGAGTAGGGTGTGACATGGTGCTGTTGGGTAGGGTGTGACATAGTGCTGTCTGGTAGTGTGTGACATGGTGCTGTCGGGTAGGGTGCTGTCGGGTAGGGTGTGACATGGTGCTGTCGGGTAGGGTGCTGTCGAGTAGGGTGTGACATGGTGCTGTTGGGTAGGGTATGACATAGTGCTGTCTGGTAGTGTGTGACATGGTGCTGTCGGGTAGAGTGTGACATGGTGCTGTTGGGTAGAGTGTGACATGGTGCTGTCGGGTAGGGCGTGACATGGGGCTGTCGGGTAGGGTGCTGTTGGGTAGGGTGTGACATGGTGCTGTCGGGTAGCGTGTGGCATGGTGCTGTCGGGTAGGGTGCTGTCGAGTAGGGTGTGACATGGTGCTGTCAGGTAGAGCGTGACATGGTGCTGTCGGGTAGGGTGTGACATGGTGCTGTTGGGTAGGGTGTGACATTGTGCTGTCGTGTAGAGCGTGACATGGTGCTTGTACGTGCAGAAAACTAAGGTTAGCCTCTCAACTTAATTTATTTAATTTAAAGTAAAAGTTAATTTAAATATTTTAAATTTGTCAACACATCTGTACAAGTGCTTGTGGTGTAAATGATCGTTCACTGGAACTGCTGATGTTTAATATTCAGAAACACACAGGTTGCAAGTTCAAAGCCAGGTTGCTGCCTAAACTTTTGCAAATTTTAAACATAATTCACATCCTGGCAATCTGATCACATGATCAGAAGCACATGGGCTCAGTCAGACAGAAGGCCTCCATGTTGACAGCAGCACACATACATGAGTTATGGCAGGACACAGATGTGAGTTATTTCTTGAATTTATGTTGCTTCTATGTCCAAAACGAGTTAAGAGAAAACATATTTGATTCAATTAATGCTTATTTAGAAAATATGGATTTTGAATATTTGTACACTTTATTAGGTTCAGGTTTGGATTGTTTACTAAACACGTATTTTGTTTCTCCTGTATAGTTTCTCTGAACCTCTCGTCAACTGTTTTGTATACAACGATACAACGTATGTACTTAATGCAACGCTACAACGACGATAGACATAACGAAAACGGAAATAAACTTTGGTGAGAGTGTATCAGACTAATGTGTTTCTTGCCACAACAGTGCTGTCGGGTAGGGTGTGACATGGTGATGTCGAGTAGGGTGTGACATGGTGCTGTCGGGTAGGGTGTGGCATGGTGATGTCGGGTAGGGTGTGGCACGGTGATGTCGGGTAGAGCGTGACATGGTGCTGTCGGGTAGGGTGTGACATGGCGCTGTCGGCTAGAGTGTGACATGGTGCTGTCGGGTAGGGTGTGACATGATCCTGTCGGGTAGAGTGTGACGTGGTGCTGTCGGGTAGGGTGTGACATGGTGGGTGCTGTCGGGTAGAGTGTGACATGGTGCTGTCAGGTAGGGTGTGACATGAAGCTGTTGGGTAGGGTGTGACATGTTGGTGTCGGGTAGGGTGTGGCATGGTGCTGTTGGGTAGGGTGTGACATGATGCTGTCGGGTAGGGTGCTGTCGGGTAGGGTGCTGTCGGGTAGGGTGCTGTCGGGTAGGGTGCTGTCGGGTAGAGCGTGACATAGTGCTGTCGGGTAGGGTGTGACATTTTGGTGTTGGGTAGGGTGTGACATGGTGCTGTCGGGTACGGTGTGACATGGTGCTGTTGGGTAGTGTGTGACATGGCGCTGTCGGCTAGAGTGTGACATGGTGCTGTCGTGTAGGGTGTGACATGGTGCTGTCGGGTAGAGTGTGACATGGTGCTGTCGGGTAAAGCGTGACATGGTGCTGTCGGGTAGGGTGTGGCATTTTGGTGTTGGGTAGGGTGTGACATGGTGCTGTCGGGTAGGGTGTGACATGGTGCTGTTGGGTAGGGTGTGACATGGTGATGTGTAGGGTGTGACATGGTGCTGTCGGGTAGGGTGTGACATGGTGCTATCGGGTAGGGTGTGACATGGTGATGTTGGGTAGGGTGTGACATGGTGCTGTTGGGTAGAGTGTGACATGGTGCTGTCGGGTAGGTCGTGACATGGTGCTGTCGGGTAGGTGTGACATGGTGCTGTCGGGTAGGGTGTGACATGGTGATGTCGGTTAGGGTGCAGGTGCAGTGGATGAGGTGGGAACTAGAAAGGGACGTAAACGTTGCTACACAACAAATGGTGATACATTTAGTTATCTCCTTTGTATAAACAGGAACACATTTTATGGATGCACAACTTCTTTATTGCAATAAAAGCAACGTTTCGGTGTAGGTTCTGACATCGTTATCACCCTACACCGAAACGTCGCATCTATTACAATAAAGTCTATTCATAAAGATTGTCCCTCTTCATCATACCAGCTTCTAAGTGCCACTAAGGAAGTCATCTTTGTTTAAAGGTGTGAAGCTACAGAAACAACAAGTATTTGCTTCCTCCTTGCTTACCTGGGTGGGCAGGTAGGTAGGGGTAGGTCGGTAGGTCGTTAAGTTGGTACGTCGGTTGGTAAGTAGGTATTTTGCTGATGTCACGCTAAGTTTTAACTCATTTTAATCTTCATTTAAACACAGTATCATCATCTGAACAAGAGTAATGTGTCAGTTCAACAAACAATTATATCTATACGGAATCTCTACCAAACTGACACAACAGGTTGATAATTGGTCTAAAGGCGCCCGATATAGTACATCGTAGCAATGATTTGTTGGAGACGAACTCCAGCGAGTAAGCGAGGATAATATCTTTTACTAAAACTGTGTATGAAATACGTACCTTTTGGGACCTCCGGTCTTAAAGCTGATAATCTTGAATTAGAAACAGAGATATTGTGGAAAGACATTATACATAAGTCACACATTGCCTGATCTGAGTTAAACAGTATCTTAAAGTGGTTTCAGACAGGAAGCATTCTGTATCTTTTGTTGCCTATTTATTACCAGGTTGAAACCGAACATTTAACTGGGAATCTGTCCGTTAACGAACTAGGCGTGAAACCAAAGAAATGTAACTATCGATTGTTTTCTAAAACTAATTTTACAAATCAGAACAAAGGTAGCACTATGACTGACAGTATAGACATCACCTGGCGTTTTTAAAAAAAAATATGCTGAAAGAAACAGAACGTCTTCTGTTAATAATGTCCTTACTAAAACAGTTACAATCACATTAGTCCGGTTTGAGAAAGCACATGGCTAATTAGAACAAAACAGCAAATGGCTACCCTTACCTAAGGAAAGTGTTATAAGCACTTACGTTTAGATTAGAGAAATATATGCAGCTGTTACATGGAACAAACCCGAAACCGTATTCTCTCTAATTACACATGTTTGTCAATCAGTGTGCTTATCGTTGCTGCTTACATGCTCCTCAGGCTGAAACCAAGCACACCAATGAGCACGGCTGCCAATACTGCCGTCGCTATCCTCATTGGAACAAGGGCAGAATCGTCCGTCAGTTTTTGACAAGCTGAAATTTAACATACAACGTGATGTGTCGAAATGTGTACACCATATGTAATAACCTAGAGGCTCTCTAGACTGATTGTTTTAATGAGGGAAGTATACTACAGAGATTGGTCACACCACAAACACAATTGCTTATTTCTCAGCTCTATCAAAAACAGTCAGAACACGACTATATCAGCAAATGTGTATCTGATATTGCTGTCGATTGAGGTAATCAAACAGTCTCATTTTAATGACCGCCCTGTGTAGTTGTATGATAGATCTAGGATCACAATGATTGCTCCCACCTGGTGTTTCAGTCGACCCAGAGGTAGAAGCATTAGATGGCCCACAATATTCCATCTCGATGTACACAGTGGCCTCATCCGTCAGGTCAGAGCTGACTGTATCGGTAACTGTCACCGCCAGCGTGTGATAGATGTCATCCCCTATATGGAATGTGGGCGTGGTGAGGGTAATGGCACCGGTGTTTGTCTCCAAGGTGAAGATGCTCCCCGAATAGCCATTGAAGCGGAAGGCAGCAGACCCAACTGAATCTATGTCTTCTGCTGCCAGACTCAGCACTGTGGTTCCCACCGATGTCGTACATGGGACGGTAGTTGTGTAGAATTCCTTGGTGAATTTCGGCGCGTTGTCGCTGTAATCAGTGAGCGTCACTCTGATAGTTCCAGTGATATCGGTGGTGCCATCACTGGCCTGCAGCACAATGTCATAGTAACTATCACCGCCAGTCGCTGTGTCCGCGTCAACTTTTACAGTGGTCTGGAGATCTCCCGTAGTGGCGTCTATTCCGAACATGCCGGTACCATCAGCACTTGAATCTACAAGAGATGCCACCACACCAGGATATACGATCCCACCATGGATAAATATTACATCATCAGCGAAAGCATACAATCATGCCCGACCTCAAAATACAATTACTGTAGATACTTTGGGGAAAAAACTCATTAAACAGTTTTTTCAAACATACACGGACCATTCACAGGCACACTAGAGTTTATCACTTCAATACTTCAACTTGTACTGGTCTGTTATTTTGTCCAGGGTGTACATATTTCCTCAGAAATATTAACGTTGATCAAAGTAACGTTAGCACGTTCAATGCTCACAATGTGAGAGATGATATCACTGAGGTTCTATTTCCTTGTACATGACTGCATGGGCTTGTGGATGACAACCACATTCAGGTTTCGTTTTATCAAGATAATGTGTATTCATTGGTCCAGTGGTTTCTGGGGAGAAGGTGTTTATAACAGATGGTTCACTATATTTAGCATATCAAATATATATCTAGGCTACCTAGGACAAATGTCTTAAGGAAACTGCATCATGTTCAAATCCCCCTCTGCTGGAATATAACTAGACCCAGGACAGAAACACACACACACTTTTCATTATTTATCGTAATGTATAGTTATATTTTGGGATCTACTCTTCAATTTATTTACATTTATAAATACATCCACGTCAGTTCTTGTTACAGGCAGGCTTTTCTCCGTATTCATTAACTTGAATAGGGAACTTCATATTTCATGTGGACTATTGTGTTCTATGGCATTGTTGTTATATTCCGACTTGGAATCAAGTGTAATTCTGAAGGCCTTAGAACGACACAGACCAAACAGCCATAGTATGGGAATTTCTGGAAGTTTATAACTATATACAAGGGGGAAGCTGCGTGTCTCACATTTCATTATCATAACAACGTATAGTATGGATTTACAACTTCTTTAGTATTTACAACACATTTCATTACATCCTACGGGTGTCCGCACATTTGAAAATGATCAATTGCCGCTAAAGCCACGAAGACCAGCAAACAGATATTTTAAGGGGTTAGTTTGTTCGGTTTACACTTACCCATTGTGGCTATAAGCAAAACTGTATTAATACCTTACGACGTGTAATGGCAACACATGCTTTCGTGTACCTTACGTCTAATCCATCATTTACGACCAAAGGCGTGCGATGTGCACCTCCTTTTGTCGTTTACTCCTTGTGCATACTTTTACTGTCCCTGTGAAAAGTTGAGAACCTGCATTAACATCACATTCGTCTCACCTGAGGTGACGGAGACAATGCTGTAGATGATGTTCCCCTGAGTCCCTTGGTCAACGTCAGTAGCAATGAACGTCTGTACCAGCGCGCCTGGGTTCACGCCTTCCGACAGTGTCACCCCAGGAAAGTTATTACTGCCGTCGATCGATGGTGAAAACCATACCGGAGGTGTCTCGTCAGTACCGCTCACCTGCATTTACCAACACTACTGTTTAAGCTTGTCAACGTCAACACACGTTCAACCTATTTTGTATCTCATGCCATAAGTAACACGCGTTCAACTTAAGATAATAACTTTCAGCTCGGTAATTTAGAAGAGATTTAGTACCTCTTTACATTATCCAATCGTTTTCAAAGGTAAGTTAGGCTGACATGTTTACTGAGCTTCAAGATGGACACGTGCACTCCCAGGGTATGCTATTACAAAAGCTTGGACGTCGTACCTGCACGGAAACCAGCACTGAGCCAGTACGAGGATTTCCGCTTGCTGGTTTGTCTCGACACAACAGGGTGAGAGAGTATACATATCCTTCATCCGCCAGTGCCTCGTAGTCCAGCTGGGTGCCGTCCACATGCACCTCCATTGCCGACACGGAAAATATCGTGTCAGCACCGTTGGTAGTGGGTATAACTAGTTCAACTTCACCGTTGACGCCCGTGTCGTCATCCGTGCACACAACGTCAAGGAGTTTGGCTGGAAAACACAAACCAGTTTAAAGTGTTATCAAACAGCTCTCATTGATGTCTTTTAGCGGCATTTAGAAGTTGTTGTAGATGACCAAGATATTTTATGGATTTGGTGAAGTCTCTTCACCTGATGAAGGCACCTGTAATGATCCCGAAACCTTCTGTGGGAAAGATTAAAGAAGCTAAATCCATAAAATATCTGGTCAGCTCTCATTGAGTTCAGCTCTCATTGAGACCAATGGCATGTAGTTCGAGAATCTATTATTTCTTTCAGTTTATGACGGGTCAATAGTCACAGTGTACAATATGATTTGGAGTGCGATTTTGCAGCAGAAGGTATAGATCCCAAAGTATCATATTTATCAGCCGCCAGCGTTGGGGATCGTGAACCACAAAGTGTTTGTCGTGTGCTTATCAGATGACTCTCGTTATACAGTCCAAGATCTTTATACAGGCAGTCGTGATAAACTCTTGCCCACGTTCACAAATTAACTCGGAAACAGCTACGACAACAATTAGAACTCTAGCAACCTGATGCACTATTTTCCTCCACATTAGCCTTGTAAATCTGATCGCCAAACACTGGTGCAAATTCGTTGACATCCAAAACAGCGACGTCAACATCAGCAGTGCCTGTCAGAGAAGCTGAGTCGGTGACGGTGACGGTGACACTGAGGGAAGTAACTCCGCTGTCAGCGTCGATAGCGTCTGCGATGAATACTCGACCAGATGTTTCATTGATGGCTAAGCTGCCGCTGTCGGTGCCTGGAATGTGGGTAACAGGTTTTGTTAGACAGCTTTTAACTAGCCACAGGTTATGGTAATGATGACATCATATACACTGTCTCACCCAGCTTCAAAAACATAAAACTGCATTTAATGTCATGTTTCGGGTGACCTGGATGGTGAGTACTGTGTTATCTTCAGCTATCAAACAAAAACAGCCTGACCGTTAAGGGTCTGTGACATTGTCTGTTTGGCGAGGTAGGGAAGTGAGATTTCAATATAAGGATCATTTATATCGGCATGAAGTGACCTCCATCAATTTGTTTGGGTACAGACATGGCTTACAAAGATGAATTAGATTGTGTGAACACAATGTGGCACAATTTGCACTTTCTTCGCCTCATCAGCAGCTTTTTCTATTTTGATATTTTGTCTATCGATCAAGTTTTACAGGTTCAGATTCAACAACCTTCGCATTCGTACCACTGAGGGTGTATATAGCGATGTCCTGTGTGTCTACGTCGCTCAGCTCAAACAGGCGGCCAATCACCGTCCCGTATGCCAGTTGTTCTGGAATGGTCACGAAGTCGTAGGCCGTGAGTTTTGGGGCGACGTCAGCAACGTCAGTTACTGCGATCGTCAAAGTTCGTGTTGTCTGTAATCCCCCGTCAGAAGCACTAGAGTATGAGAATAAAGGTGACTTATAACTTCTTAAATTTGTTCAAGTTTATATGATAAAATATGACATTCCTTTGGCGCATATTGTCTTGATTGCTTCCCAGAAACAGTTGACGCCAGCACGTGCCACATGTGTTGTCACTCACTCATTCACCACCCACCCCCTTCCTTTGTAGGTGACACACAGAATTTTCCATTGTCTGAATTGTTTGTCCGAGGTCGGTGTCTGGTAGACACACACTGCATGGTCACAAACCCGGGACAAAGAAATACTCTGCGGTAAAGAAACCTTTACAACTGTAATACCACCAGGACAATATGGTGCAACATTAGTCTTACAGATTCATTCAGACTTCATTTCATATTCTCTTTTCTTGCTGATACCCAAATGAATAAATGAGATTATATATTAATCAAAACAGGAATCTTACACGACTTCTACAGAGTAGCACTTCGTTGTCTCGTAGTCAAGAGTCGCCAGTGTCAGTAGATTCGGCTGAGTCGCATCACCCGCAAACACTGCTGCTTGTGACCCGGTAACACTTAACGTAACCACATCACCGTCGTATTCGTCTATACCTAAAGTTGCTACAACATGGCCAACAGCAACGTCTTCCGCCACCAAGAACTTGAATGTGGCATCAGTGAACACTGGGGCATTGTCGTTGACGCCAACAAGTGTCAGCTTCTGTGTAGCCTGAGTTTCTTTCGGGGGGGAGCCACCATCCACAGCTTTGATAACCACGTTGCAGGACACAGCACCCCCAGTAGCAACATCTGCATCCAATGTTTTTCCCACACGTAAAATACCGCTGTCTCGGTCGATTACAAATGTGTCTGATGCGCTGTTGCCGGTGTCTGTGGAGTAGACAATATGTTATGGAATGTCAATTGATTATACACCTGGGAAAAAAGTATCGTAACATCAATGATTTCTCACCCCCATTTAGTCATTAATATTCATTTCATTAATAATTATGTTTGATTTATGACTATTTCACCCTTCGGACGCAAGATACACTGAATTTAGACATGCATGTGCTACGTGCAATACGTTTACCCATCATTGAGCATGTGTACAATTTCAATCTACATTTCGATAACTTGGAAAATCGATTGATTTTTTTGTTGAAAACTAAACATGGAGCCTCCCAAAGTGAGAGTTGCTCAACAATAGCAATTCATTGACATGTGGAATCCTGGTATGCCATTGGGGGCCATTGCAAGAAATGGTGGTTGTCATCCAAATGACGTTAAGGACCGTCTGCGTTCAGATCGTCAAGGAGTGACAACGGGAGCATACAACCATTCTCGGAATCATATGACTTCATTCGTTACTGATCCGGGGTAGAATAGGTCTTCAGCAACCCATGCTTGCCACAAAAGGCGACTATGCTTGTCGTAAGAGGCGACTAACGGGACCGGGTGGTCAGGCTTGCTGACTTGGTTGACACATGTCATCGGTTCCCAATTGCACAGATCGATGTTCATGCTGTTGATCACTGGATTGTCTGGTCCAGACTCGATTATTTGCAGACCGCCGCCATATAGCTGGAATATTGCTGAGTGAGTGAGTGAGTGAGCTATTATTTAACGTCCCATCGGCAATAATGCAGCAATATCGTGACGAGAACATATTTGATTTTGAAGTGGAATATATGTACATTATAAAAACCTGTCGACGAAGGACAGTAAAACAACTAGAATCTCACAATTAGAATTAAAACTAGCGTGGAAAGTTTAAAACTAATAGCACTATTGGGAAAATGCAATATAAAAACAGGCTAAAGATCGCCAACAACAGAAGGTAGATCACCATACTAGGGACCATGGGGACTTACAGTACCTTCGCTACCTGCATGGACCCTAGTTGGATTTACACCATCCCTTCAGCCGTTGGCGATTATAAGAAATGTTAGCCAAAATTAAAATAACAAGAATACTACCTTTAAAAATCCCGGTAAGTTTAAATTTACTTTCAAAGTTTTGGGACTTACGAACCCTCTCAGGGGGGACAATAATTTTACGATACTTCAACCCCCCCTTGAGAGTACAGCCACTAACAATCTAAGTTACTAATCAAAACTACCGATAATTAAAACACATCTATCTACAGAACAAATTTATCAAAATTCATTAATTAAATCAATTTCTTTTAAAGAAGCAAGAATTAAATGAAGATGAACAGTATTTCTTAACATATCCTTAACAGTTTTAACATTGAAATATTTATCCCTTATGATGGAGAATTCAACACAGTCAAGCAGGAGATGCTTGACTGTGACTCTCTCATCACAAAAAAGATACAAAACGGAGGATCTTCACCTTTTAACAAGTATTTGTGAGTGTACCTTGTATGGCCAATGCGACATCGTCGCATGATGACCTCTTCAAATCTGGACTGACATCCCAAGTAGGTGTAACCAATATAGGGTTTTATTTCATGTAATTTATTAATACCTACCACTTCTTCTGCATCAGATCATGAATATAAGATCTAATGGTAGCTTTGTAATCAGAGTATGGAATAAGAAGTGGTGTCACAGATTTGTTGAGTGCTGCCTTGGCAGCAAGATCGGCCATTGTGTTCCCAGAAATGCCAACGTGGCTGGGTAACCAACAGAAGACGATCTCGCATTGGCCAGTAGCAAGCTCATTAAACAATTCAATAATTTCTAATAAAAGTGGATGTTTACAAGAAAGATTTTTAATAGCCTGAAGACACGAAAGAGAATCAGAAAAGATGATGTATTGTTTATATTTACGGTGTGTATTTATATATTTAAGAGCTGTTAATATGGCGTTATCTTCTGCTTTGAAAATAGAGCTATTATTTGGTAGTCGAGAAGATATTGTTCTGGATCCAATGACAGTGGCACAAGCCACCATCCTTGGATCCATCTGTAAATAAGGATTTATATGTATTATATTTATTTCTTAATTGACTAAATTCTTGTTTATACTGTAAATCATTAGTTTCTGCTTTCTTAAATTTTGTCAGTGTGAGGTCAACTTGTGGTCTCACTAATTGCCAAGGAGGAGAAGAAAGAAGACGGGAAGGAGCTATATTGTCCAGCTCAATGCCGGCAGCAGAAATGAATGGTTTAATTCTCAAACCAAGAGACGGACCAAGAGAAGGCTTTTTGTTGTACAGATCCTCATAAAGAGGATTAAAAACACAGTTAAATGCAGGATTTGACTCATTAGAATATAGTTTTGTTACATACTGCAAGGATAGTTTTATACGGCGTTGTGTAAGAGATGGCTCATCGGCCTCAACGTAGAGACTGTCAACAGGAGAAGTTCTAAAGGAACCAAGACAAAGTCATAGACCGTGGTGGTGGACAGAATCTAATAGTTTGAGGTTACTTTGGCAGGCTCCACCATACACGATGGAGCAATAATCAAGTTTGGAACGTACCAGTGATCGATAGAGATGTAGGAATTAGAATTGGAGGAATATTGCTGAGTGCGGCGTAAAACTAAACTCACTCACTCACTCATCCGTTAATGACATGTTAAGGCATGTGGCATGTTAAGGACAGAGTGGCTTCCACATTGTCGTTAGTCAGAACGGTCCGAAATCCCCTAAACTCGGCGGGTTATAGTGCCAGACGACCTATCAGACGTCCGTTGTTTTCCAAAACAGCTCGAATTTGAATTTGAGTTCATGTGGACAGGTCAACTGGTCGGATGGAAGGCGATAGTTTCCGTCCATGGCCGAGCTCGTGTTTGGCGCCGCAGAAACACTGCATATGCACAAGGGAATATCTTGGAGCAAATGCAGTATGGCGGGGGTTAATTGATGGTGTGTGTGGACACGCAAATGACTGTAAACATGACTCAAATGACTGTAAACTTGACTCAAATGACTTTATGTGAATGGCCAGTGCTACATCCCTGACATCCTGGAATGGATTGTTGTACTACGTTCCGGTGGCCATCCTCTGAACACAAGACCAATATTCATGGTCGACAAAGCAAGTCTAGATTTCAATCTCCCAACTCACTGGGGCTCCTTTGCAATTTAAATGGAATGTTTGTTTCCTTCAAAATTATATATATTCAGAGACATAGTCTATTTATAGTTATTAGCTACCATAGTTATTAGCTCTACAAAATGAATAAATGTTGGGCCACGTGTGCTTCTCAGAAAACACACCATTTATCGTTCTTTTTTGCGTTTAGATTTGCCATTCAACTTTAGGGTCAATGTATCATGCTGCAAATAGTAAGTTAAAGTGAGCTTTGTTTACGTTCCTTTGCCAATGTTATCGGTAACATTTGATACTATAACACATATGGGGGGTTGCGATACCTTTTTTCCCAATTATATAGATTGGTTATCATTGTAATTGTTACATCAATACTAAGTCATGGTGGACCACTGACGGGGTGTGTAGTGGACGACCATCCTACACCTCTCCGGCCCCACAGGTACATGTGTCATACCTGTTGTAATTGACACGATCTCATAGTGCACTTTCCCGTCGTCGCCGTGGTCCTCGTCTGCTGCTACGTAGGTGAAGAGAGATGTGCCTGGGACCGTATCCTCACTAACCGTCTCATCGGGAAAGTTACCAGACGTCGGTGCCGGAGAAGTGAACTCCGGGATAAACTCGTTCGTTCCCGAAACCTGGAGTCGTAATCTTTAGGGACCGTTCATAATTTATGGCTACGGGGGTGATGAGGATTGTTATGGAGAAGCATGCACAATGTGAATGACCCCCCTAAAATGTAGGTACAAAATAAGTGACCGCCCTGCATGTCATGTACAAAATTGCTGACCCCCTTAAAAATCATGATTCTCTTCCCCCCCCAAAAAAAAAATTATGAACGGTCCCATGCACGTTTGCTTCTACATAAAACATTATGAATAGAGCAAGTACAGGAATGTATAGTTGAAGTTCCATCGGCAGGATGCCAGTCATACTAGACTAGAACACGGCATACATTACATGGATTTTACATATTACAGAGCAGTGTCGACAGTACAACAACTAGTGTACCACAGATCTGTATTTAAAACCCCTCACACGAAAGTACGTAACTGTAAATTGGATTTGACTTGGATATTACTGGACTGAAAACAGTCGCTGAACACAACCCGTATAAAACACATCACCACTTGAATAACTATTTCTGGTGTGTTTTATATTTAGCCGCCATAAGACGTCAGTGTATACTTGTTTTTCCACGTCAGTTTTGTTGATTACCATGACGAAATATGAATTATCCATAACGATATTATAAATATGAGCTATTGGTAAGCAGTAACAACAGCTAGGCGTGCACACCTGAGACCATGTAACTTTGGAGTACTCTGCGAGCCGAAGGTAGCCCAGCAAGATTTATAACTTGACTAAAGTTGTGAATACATAAAACTATTTTGAAATACATTGAATTTACATGTCAAGCCATGCGGGATCACTATATGAACAAAACTAAAGAGCATTACCAACAGCATACATTTGCCTTCCTTCACTTACCTCTAGGACTACCATGACGACACCAGTGAGTGCCGGCCACTTTGAAGGTTTGTCGTACACGCTAACTGTCAGGTAATAGTTGTAGTCTGTGGCCTCAAGGTCCTCGTAGTTTATCTGACTCGCATCGCCCCACAACTCCATGTTTTTGTACTGAAACAATCCGCCTGCGTCCCCCCCGGTCACAGCCACTTCTAACACTGCATTATCACCAGCGTCAGCATCGCTACACGTTAGGGCAGACATGATCTTCTCATCACCTGAGAAGGGAATATGCGTAACTTGTCAATCAAAAGGCAAAGAGGAAATTCAATGAAGGGGCTGAAATGGTAACTATTATCGACCTCACAGCTTCCCAGGTACATAGTTGTTGTGATTCCCATTTTGTACAGTCCTGTCGAAAGTGTTAATGTCGCAAAGTCAGTAACAAAAGTAACCACAGCGTCAACCTGAAAGACTGAATATGTTTAATTGAGTGGACGGGGAACAGGTACATACGGCGTTACATCCCTTTCCCGACAGTGGACAGCTCAAGATGCTGTTATCTTAAGGTCTTCTTCTCATAGCTGACACTCCGTCATTTATAACTGGTATTCTGTCCAGCGTTAAACAGAACTCACTCACTAGCTCATCTGCAGTGGCATAAAATACAAAACAATCATTTGTGACAGTTAAGTACCTTATTTCTAACATGACGTGATTCGTGTTACGAAAGGGGTTGGGGTTATGGCTCAACACTAACGTATTACACAATATCACAGTTATGTTGTACAACGTCCGTATTATAATACAATTATAAGTTGCTATTGAAACAAGCTCTGTAATTATACTGCCCAAATATATTAACTGTAAAGAACATTCAATTTTTTTTATGTGACTATAGTTCAGTAGTCATGGTAATAATATATTAACTATAGTCACATGAAAAATACTTGGTTTATTTTCCACCAGCAGGATGCATCTTGCCGGCAATCGTTATCTCTGCTTGACGGTACGACTCACTGTTAGTGCTTGCTTCCTCAATATGTTCAGTGTACACGGTTTTTTCACATTTCGGTGCGTTGTCGTTGATGTCCACTACAGTGATGGTAATGTCTTCTGACGCGACATTAGATGCGGCGTCAGTGGCGGTCACTGTGATGGTCAGGTCGTCACCAACTGTCTCTCGGTCAACTGTGGAACTGATGATCAGTTCTCCTGACCCCGAAATGTCAAAGAAAGAAGCATGCAGGCCTGTGGGAGTAAGTTATGGTGGAGGTTATATGGGTTCACATATTTACATGGATCGGAATGCATCACTTGGTCTATCAGCTAAACTGACAGACATGTCAGATTGTATTTCATTACAGTTCTGTTACCTACACATTAATTTTCGAATCGTCTCTGTTACCAATCCCTCTCAACTGGCTACTTGGTAAGCATTTGTACAAGTGAGTATATATTTGTGAGTCTATTTCTGCGGAAAGTAATTGTAGGTTTTGTATATATTGTATTTATTTCATTCCAGGTGTTAGTTTCACAGTTTTATTGGTAGCTTTAACACAGTGTATGTATGACCTTCTGAGTGCCCGATGCCCACAAGCTCTGTGTGATTAGCAAAGATACCATCTGAGTTTAGCCGTTAAAATGAATACATTGCTCATCCTGCATATGTTCTTCAATGTTTCAGGCTGTCCTTGATGTATAGTTGTACCGACACACCCGCCCGGTTATGTACCAAGGTGTATACTTGCCGCTTAAATTATATGTTACGGCGTCCCCTTCGTCAATGTCAATGATTTCATAAATCCCTGCCACAACTGTCCCGACAGGTAACTCCTCATACATCCTTGGGTCAGCGTTCACGGAAATGTTTGGGCTGACGTCGTTGGCGGGCTCGACTGTGACCGTCAACGTCTCCATTACTGAATACACTCCATCGGAAGCACTGCAATGGATGAGCTGACAATAAATGAGGTTGTAGGCTACAGTGGTGGAGCAATGAGGTATCATTTCACCTTGCAGACAAATGTGTGGTTGATAGTGTAACTACTGCTCAGTGATGTGTGGGGACAGTCGGGTTGCTAGGCCTTGTCCTACATGAACACTGAGTGAGTGAGTGAATGAGTGAGTTTAAGTCACATCGGTAGTATTTCAGCCATATCGTGACTAAAACAAGTTATGATTTCACAATAACTAAAGGTAACTTATAAAAACCTGTCAACGAAGGACAGTATGAAGAACTAGAATATCACACATATGAACATAAAATTAGAATGACAATCTAAAATATTTCAATTACAGAAAACAATGCAATATAAAAACAGGCAATATATTGCCAACAACTGAAGGCAGAAAACCATACTATGGACCATTGGGACATACAGTACCTTTGCTTCCTGCATGGACCCTAGATGGATTGACACCATCCCATCAGCTACTAGCAATTTTAGATAATCTAGCCATAAATTAAAATAACATATATACTACGATTAAAAATAGTAGTGGGTTTAAATTTACTTTGAATGTTTTGGGACTTCCGTACTCTCTCAGGAGGACAATAATTTTACAATACTTCAACCCCCTACATGAACAAGACTTGTAGCATTTCACTAGCAAAGGATGTCATGAGGTTTCAATTATACTCACATGATTTACACCAATGAGAGTTTAAACTATTTCAACTGTTATCTTTACTTAGACAACAAAAGCTAAGATGTCAACATTGATAACGAAATGTTGTGTAATGATACGTGATACGTACTTTACTTGCACTGACAGGCAAGCTTTGGATCTATCGTCATAGTCCAGAGGACTCTGCAAGGTGATCTGGTTACCGGTTACGGAGAAAAAGGCAACGTGGTCTCCTCCTATCGTCAGTGTCGGGGTATCACCGTCAGCATCTGTGACTGTCACCTCCACCACAACATCACCAACAGCCGCTAACTCGGACATCTTGACGTCATGGACTACGTTCATCACAGGGGCGTTGTCGTTTGTGTCTGTTAATGTGACCTTCATTGTACCTTGGACTTCTTTTGGTGTTGCACCTCCATCCACCGCCTTGATAACTATTTCGTAGAAAGATACGCCTCCCGTGTCACCATCTGAATCGAGAGCCTTCCCAACGTACACGTTACCACTGATGCTATCTACAAAGAACACGCCATTGCCGTTGACGCCTGTGTCTGGAAAGTTAAGAAATATAACTTGAACAGTATGAGTACAGTAGTTTCGGAGAAAGAGTATAATTTATACAGTGAAAGCCCTCTACAGTGGAAGCCCTTCAATCCGGCATGCTCTCAATATCGGCACTAGAATTTGGTCCCGACAGAAGCTAGTGAATTTATTATCATTTTCACGACCTCTAATCCGGCGTCAGTCTATTCCGTATCTCGGCACAATAAAAACCGCCCAATTGATTGTTTGTACAGTAATTAACGCTCTCTAAGCCGGCATCTGGTATCTCGGCTCTCCTGTTGATTGGCTGAACGTGTATCAACAACACAGTGGGTTTAACGTCGTGCTTGAGAATATTTCGCTCATATGACGATATGCATGCGTGTGTATGTGCGGCTGCTTGTACTAGCCCAGACTCAAGCTGGTTTTATAGTGCTAGCCCACTGAGATACCATGCCGCAGTGAAGCATGAATACCCCACTCAGACACATTATACTGACTCCGAGCCGACCAGTCCTTGTTGTACCCATTAATGCCGAGCGCCAGGCAGGGATCAACAAGTACCATAGTTTAACGTCTTTTGGTATGACGCGGTCGGGGATCGAACCCGCGACCTTCCGCTCTCCGGGTGGACGCTCTAACCACTACACTACGGAGGCGGTGAACAACACAGTGGGTTACCATCGGCATTAAGCTCATTGGTGTTGCCCGATAAAGGGAGTATTGAAAAGAATTAGGCCTGAGCAATATTTATTGTTGTGCGTCGTACTTATCCCTTCGAATCGTTCCTCACCTGACACGATAGAGGCAATCTCATAATGGACCTCGCCATCCGGGCCGTGATCCTGGTCCGTGGCTACCACACTGACCAGCACGGTGCCTGGGCTGGTATCCTCCGAAATACTGACGTCGGGAAAGTTACCTCCAGATAACGATGGGCTGGTAAACTGGGGAGTATGTTCGTTTTCTCCCGTCACCTAGGAAACAGAATTGGTTATATTAGCGAACCAGCTCTTCCACTCGAGTCTTTCAGGGAACAAATGTACTCTGCCATTCATACTCACCGCATATGTCATATGCAAATCTCACTTTGTTCGATTTTAAGGTTCAATAAAACCTCTGGCTCCACTGTCGAGTCACACAGGAGGTAACTTTGTTCCTGCATATGTTGTACATGTTAATGGAGGTTGCCTGTGATTTGTGACGAATATATCATTTTGAATGTTTCTATTTATAGCTACATTTTAGTAATATTGGCCAGTATTGGGAGAATATTCATATTGAAACGGGACAAAACTAGTTTCCATAGTTTCTACATCATCATCATCATCATCATCATCATCAAATCATCATCATCATCATCATCATAACACATTTGTAATGCGCTGGTATCCATGCAGTCCATGCTCAAAGCGCAGAACAAATGTGTTTTTAACTGGGATTTGAAAGTGACAAAGTCAGTACAGTCCCTGAGATTCTGTGGAAGTTTGTTCCAGGCCACTGGTGTTGCATAGGCAAAGGATCTGTTTCCATACCGCACTGTTCTTTTATCTTTGAACGGAGTGAATGAGAAGGCTTGTACAGAGAAAGAAGACTGGATAAATATGTAGGGGCAGTTCCAGACAGACAGCGGAAGACAAGGCAGAGAAGTTTAAACTTTATTCTGAAATCCACGGGCAACCAGTGTAGAAAGTATAGAATAGGAGTAATATGATCATTCTTTCTGGATCTTGTCACAATGCGGGCTGCTACATTCTGCACTCTTTGTAGCTTTTGTATCTGAGACTTGGTTGCACCGGTCAACAGACAGTTGCAGTAGTCAAGTCTGCTCATGACAAGGGATAGAACAAGAGTTGTTGCTGTTTCAGTTGTCACGTATTGACGGATATTGCCAATGTTCCGTAGTGAGATGAAGCAGGTCTTAACTAGATTGTAGACATGATTGACAAGTGACAAATCTGAGGCTAGGATTACACCAAGATCTCTGACTTGATCTGCAAAAGGAATATGTGAGTTGTCGAACTCGAAGGAATCAATAGCACACAGATCCTTCAGTTTCACTGGACCCAGGAGAATAGATTTGGTCTTGCTGCTGTACAATTTTAGTTTATTTACTAGCATCCAGGATTTGATACTGACACAGCATTGGGACATGTCAATATCTGTTTGGTTCTTGTCAGGAGTGAAACATCTATACACCTGGGCATCATCTGCATAGTGATGACGATTCACACGGGGCTCATCAATTACGCTTCCGAGCTCTGTTATGTACAATGTGAACAGGACTGGTCCAAGGACCGACCCCTGTGGAACACTATACTTGAAGCTGGCCGAGTCAGAGTAATGACCATCAATGATGACGGTCTGAACACGACCCGACAGATACGACTGGAACCAAGTAAGAGCCGTTCCGTCAATGGAGAAATCACCCCTGAGACGATGGATGAGTTTGTCATGGTCGATAGTATCCAAGGCACTGCTTATATGGAGAAGGGTTAATAAACCAACTTTGTGTTCATCAACACCACGCCTCAGATCATCGAGGACCTTGACTAGTGCCGTCTCAGTACTGTGATGACCATGCTATGCAGACTGGAGATTGTCATACAAATCGTGTTGTTGGAGATGTTCTGACAGTCTAACACACACTGCACTGGACCGACTGATAGGTTCCAGATCAACTTCACTAGGGTCAGACACAGACATGTTGTTTCCATCTGCCATAGAGTCACGGATCGTTTGGATTTTGTCCATGAAAAACTGCTGGAAGCGCTGTGGAAGAGCCTCATGGGCCTGAGATGACGTAAGAGGGTGCGTGGAAACCTTGCCAAGAAGACGGGACATAAGTCTGTGTAATGATTTAGAATCGTGCATTGATGCAGTGATTTCACTATTGAAGGATGCTTGTTTAGCTCGCCTTATTTCAGAGGTGACCTTGTTTCTGGCTTAACAAAATCTTTGCCTGTCCACATAGTTGAAATACCTCTACATTAGAGCACTTTTCTTGTTGTCCTCCATACGACGGGCGTGGCTGAGCCCAGGGTCGCCGGTGGTGTTGAGAAGGGACTTATGACTGTGGCAAAGGAAAGAACTTCAGAGTTTATGACAAGTTCACTCCAGCTAATTCAGAGGATGTTCCTCCGAGCCTCGCTGTCATACAGCAGTATACCTGAGATACCGAGTCTACAGAGAGTATCCCACACTCTTCTAGTCAGCGGTGTGAATGTTCTGCCAATGCGCCTTGAATGTATCAGCCTGTTGAATGTATCAGCCTGTTGAATGTATCCGCCAAGGACAGAGTAACTTGTAACACAATCTAGTTGACCGAGGTCTGTGAGGCAGATTGTCTTGTCTTGGCATATAAATGTTTCTGGTGTCCCCGCCATGATATTGCTGGAATATTGCTAAAAGTGGCGTAACACTCACTCACTCATATCAATCTGGACTAGATCATACTCAGGAGCTAAGTCAGTCCATATTGTCGAAGGCTTTCGTGCAGTTGATGAATGCCTCTGCTCTCTGCAGATTTCCAGCAGCTGTCGGATGGAGAAGATCATGTCAACCGTAGACTGCTCTGCGCTCAATTTTCACTGCGTTTCAGGCTACACCGTCAGCAAGTTTCTGTGGTCAGTTCAGGACCACAGCAAAGACGTTTGTTGGGGCATCTGGAGGCTGTGCGTTCTGTTCTTCCCAGGCTGTATCAGAATTGACATTTTTGTTTGGCCGATAGCTGTCGAGTGAGATACAACAAAACCCGGAGTGCCATAGTTCTATCATGATCTATCACCAGTAGACTGCAGGGCTAAGCCGTCTCTGTGAGGAGATGCTGAAGTGACTCAGTTACCCATGCAAAAGAATCAATCGCCCCAACCTTTTCGACCAGGGTCTTCATTATGCTTTCGATTCATTCCCCTGAAACTCAAATGTGTGTTCCCTAATGTGTCACTCTTCATTTGCTATTTGTTCAATGACTGGTTAATATGAAATGACGGTTGGGTTACCAGTTCCATACAATGTCAAGAAGAGTGTGCTGCCCTTACCGTGACAATATAGGCGAGATTGTCCGCTCGCGGCTCTCCATGGTCCGGTGTGTCTTTCACCATGACGGTAAGGTAATACCGATAGTTGGTCGCCGCAAGAGCTTCATAGTCGATGTTGTTTGGTGTTCCCCAGAGCTCGAAGCCCTGAAAGGCAAACAGCCCACCGTCGTCTCCGCTGGTGATATTGATTTGCATAACTGAGTTGTTTTCACCATCGCTGTCGCTGCACGTGATCGCGTCCTTCAGTTTCACATAACCTGAACATTCATATTATTTGGTCAGGGACATAGGTAAATTCACAGAACCATTGAACTGTATTGCATAAAACAAATCTATTCGAGAATCTTAAGTGTTTGCAGATTTGATGATAATATTACTATTATATGAAACAAATCCTTCAGATATAACAACATCTAGATTTGGTCATAATCACTGGTCCTTGAGGCCATATTGATCAGAACGAGTCTTAAATGTCCACTCAGTATGGACAAATAATTATGACCAGGGCATGATTGTGTTTAGGATTATAAGGCATATATATCTTCAGCGGTCATAACCGAAATATAGGATGGAACACTTACCCTGGACTAATTTATTGAAACTACTCTTGGGAAAAGTTTTATAAAACATATTATCAAGCAAGTGTGCTGTTGTAAAAACCAAAACCCTTTTCAATAAGAGTCAAAGACTGCTTCGCGATTCCCGGACACTGCGACCTCCGAGCACCCTTGTGTATGTGTAATAGTGACGGGTATGTATCCAGCATTGGAATAAGGCCTACCTCTGTACAGGGTAAACTGAAGTAGTTGGTGACTATGTTCAGCTTAGTTGCTACTTGTCATTGACTGGTAATGATGTATATGAAATGCTCTGTTACCCTGATGCTATTATTATATGACTGTTCTTCATAATGCAACCACTAACGTGTATTACCGAAAGGTTAGTTTAAACATTTTTTTGTGAATCTAATAACATCTAAAACGCCCATGAGGAAGATACAGACATGGATGTCACTCCAGTCTTATTCATAACTAGAGTTCACCAACCTCCCGCTCCTTCCTTCACCTCCACCTCATACACATTGTGTTCACACTGTGGAGAGTTGTCGTTGATGTCCTGAATGGGGATGGTCAACGTCGCCGTCGCACTGTGTGAGGCGCCGTCTGTCACCGTTACATCAACGGTGACGTTTCGACCACTGAAGCTGATTCTATCTGCCATCTTCAAGTCTCCAGACGAAGTTGTTGTGAAATACGAGACGTCAGCTCCTGCAGATGTATGGTACTTAAACAATTTCATCACTGTTGTGATAGAAATAAGTTATACAATTGTAATAGTATACTTTACCAGAAGGCCATAGAGACGCCTATAACATGATCGGGAGACGTGTACGCTCAACTGTTATGGCGCTACAAGAGGTGTGACGAGGATCTCTTAATCGGAAGAACGAGTCCCTTTTAAAAGTCCGGTTTTTCACTTCACACACTGCTATGTTCCTTGGCTGATTGTTCCACCTTGTCCTGCCTTTTTTTATCCACCCATTACCATCATTCCATCACCCTTTATGATTTTAGTCAAATGTGTTCCATTCTCATTTTCTTTTTTAGATTATAAAATTCACTGATGTGTTATAGTTCCTTCTACATGTGTAAACATAACGTGTAATCACTGGGACTGTGCTTTTGTGTTTCTCCTGCAATTAAAGTATGTCCCAGTCCTGAGTGAGAGTTTCTGGTTTATTTGTATATACGCTGAATTATGTCACATGTGTCACTTCCCATCGCTAGTATGGCAGCCATATCAAAGCCATTTCAAATGCAACCAGTATAAGGCCTGAACCAGGCAGCACAGTAAGCTGATTTTGAATGTAAAAGTACATTTAACCAGTACTGTATCCGGGGGCGTTTACCTGTGAAAGGAGCGGCACAGACAACATGTTAACCTCAGCAGTGGCAACGTTTAGTGCCTCATCATATATACTGAGACTTTGTCTGTTTCATCTCTCAAATGTTATTGCAGCTTTCGTGCCAAGACCTTACCTGCTAGACTATAAGTGAATGTGTCCGCAACGTCCGCGTCGTTGACGGTGAAGGCTCCTGGGAGGACAGTGTCAACGGGCGTCTCCTCAAATATTTTGAAGTCCGTGTTTACTATTATAACTGGTGTTTCGTCGTTGACGTTGGTCACCGTCACTGTTATTGGCAAGGGGGTCGTAAAGGTGCCGTCAGTCGCACTACAGAAAGACAGGGTAAACTATGTAAACATTGCCTGCATGACGTTCTTCACACGTGGGATACCAGGACCAAAACGGTACCGTGGCAAGCTCTACATTCTACCTTTTAACTAGATGATAATACTTTACCCGTGAAAGCTAGAACGACAGATAATGAATAGGGTTGTATTGCAGGTGTTGTCCTTTCGAGCAAATGTTTACTCAGAACAACATTTGATTTCCATTGTACCGCACGGAACCCTTTAATTAAATATTGCTGGAACACATATTATATACAGAAGTAAGAAGCTTATAACAAGTAAAACTCTTGACCCAACCTCATAACTACACTGTAACAGGTCGCAGCCTCGAAGTCTAAGGATGCTGCTGTCACAAGATCCGATGCACTTATCGTGAAAGTTGTGCTGTCTATTGTTGACAATGTTGGAGTGTCGCCGTCAGCATCTGTAACAGTCAGCTGCAGAACAACATCACCTATGGACACGTCTTCAGCTACTGTCACCTCAAGCGGAGCGTTTTTGAATACAGGAGCATTGTCGTTGACGTTGGTAAGTGTTACTTTCTGTGTTGCCTCTACACTTTTTGGTGGGACGCCTCCGTCCACAGCCTTGATCACGATGTCGTAGTGGGTTGCCCCCCCTGTCTCCGTGTCAGAGTCCAGAATGTCCGATACCCTTAATTCTCCGTTTATACTATCAAGCAGAAACTTGCCGCTTCCATCACTGCCATCACCTTGAAACATATGTAATTACATTAATCGATATATTTGTGGACCTGAGTAGATCTCATTGGTAACACGTTTCACTTGGGCCTGAGTAAATCTCATAGGTAACACGTTTCATTTGGACTTGGGTAGATCTCATTGGTAACACGTTTCACTTGGGCCTGAGTAGATCTCATGGGTAACACGTTTCATTTGGACTTGGGTAGATCTCATTGGTAACACGTTTCATTTGGACCTGAGTTGATCTCATGGGTAACACGTTTCATTTGGACCTGAGTAGATCTCATGGGTAACACGTTTCATTTGGACCTGAGTAGATCTCATGGGTAACACGTTTCATTTGGACCTGAGTAGATCTCATAGGTAACACGTTTCATTTGGACCTGAGTTGATCTCATAGGCAACACGTTTCATTTGGACTTGGGTAGATCTCATTGGTAACACGTTTCATTTGGACCTGAGTTGATCTCATAGGTAACACGTTTCATTTGGACCTGAGTTGATCTCATGGGTAACACGTTTCATTTGGACCTGAGTTGATCTCATAGGTAACACGTTTCATTTGGACTTGGGTAGATCTCATGGGTAACACGTTTCATTTGGACCTGAGTAGATCTCATAGGTAACACGTTTCATTTGGACCTGAGTACATATGTATAACAAGTTTCATTTGAACCTGAGTAATATCATGGATAACAAGTTTGATTAACGTCCTCGTGACCCTGATGAGACTATTACTTACTTCCTGTGACAGACACGATCTCGTAGGACAGCGTTCCGTCAACACCGTGATCATCATCAGTAGCTGTGTATGTCACAATGACGGCGTCATGCTGGGTGTCCTCAGAGATGGTGACTTCCGGAAACTCTCCTGCTGTTGAAGAGGGCGAACTCCACAACGGGTCGTGCTCATTGGCGGGCGAGACCTGAAGCGAAGGAATAGCTGTCGTGATTTATCTAATTCAGTTTAACAAATACAAACCGACCACATCTCCGATTTACTAAAAGGATATGATTGGGAATGAGGAAAGAACACAAGAATCCGGAAGAGGCGGTGGTTGAATTTGAAATGTCAAAAATATTTGGCCTATATCACTTATCGTCTAGTCAGGGTAAACCTCCCGGCCAACGTGAGCAACACTATCTGTCTGCGGTTACATGGATATAACGCACGTACGCACACACTGATTATGCTATACCTGAACGACAACATGGACGGTTCCTGTCATAACCGGCCCCGAGGTGGGTTGGTCAGTGACATGTACAGTCAAATAGAAGCTGTAGTCACTGCCCTCTAGAGTCTCATAGTCCGCCAGTTTCGGTGATCCAAACATTTCTAAGCCTGTGAAGGAGAATATGTTGTTGGTGTCTCCGGAGAAAATTGTCGCAGCCATGTCGCTGGCACTGCCATCGTCATCGTCACTGCAGCTGATTGCTTCCATCAGTTTAATGTTTTCTGAAGAATACATATAACATGTGGTACTACATTTTTCTCTACAAACACGAAAACGTCCGTTTTTCCATGGGCACAAGACGGACAATTAATAACATTGTGTAATTGATGAGCATCCGGTACGTTAAGCCTAAAATGGACGGGGAAACCATGCTTTTTGCTCCGCTTCGTCGCCAATCAACATGTCATGCCCCAGGCTTGCTTTAGGAAGCAATAATATTTCGTATTTATGGCTTGCCTTGCTCTAGGTAAGTTGTGATGGCCGCTAAATTATTCACTTTCAGATTGATATTAGTTGACGTATTTGTTGCTTGGAGGGAAAAGATGCGAATTTTCATTTTTTGGCTGTTAACGAGCCTTTCCTCATCATTCTAACAAATATTCTCACCGTTATTGTTGCTTTATTGAATAATAAAATATGCGTGACAGTTTCCAGCAATTGCGACATATTATGATAGATAATAATAAGGTTAATATTTGTATAGCGCCTGTTCCAACATATTGCTCAAATGCGCTTAGGCGAAGGCTGTGTTGAACAGTGGGTTTTCAGTTGCTGTTTAAACTGGTCGAGATTGACAATGTTCTGAATGTGTCGAGGAAGACGGTTCCAGAGCCAGGGGCCGGCTTTGGACAACGATCTATCCCCATAGTGTCTTTTCCTGGTCATAGGAACATCCAGTGCTCTTGATGATCTTGACCTGAGATCTCTCCTTGGAGTGTAGGTTGATAGGCGTTCACTGATGTACTCAGGAGCTAGACCATGCATATTAGATCAAGTAAATGGACGAGCTGTAAAACAATACGGCAATGGCATGTAACAATCTACGCAGAACGGTAGAAATGGATACTGCTTCGACCACTGTGTTACCCGCCTGTGACCTATGACAGCCAAGCATACCGATAGACGCTGCTGTTCACGTGACAATAACAGCACTTGAAAGGGAGAAACTTGATAAAATTGTACGTTGAATTCAGATATCAAATAATGTTTTGGACTTAAAGTCCAGTGTGGACAGTGTGGTCATATTATGGCCTTAACAGTTCTTACCGATTTGATCATTTTAGTGAGTAGGGTACGTGGACACTGTTGTGTTTCTTACTAGGGTGCTGCTTACAGCCAAACCTCACTAGAGCGACTAGAGTGACTAGAATTTGGAAACCTATTGAGTGTGAGATAGATCATGCCCTTACCATCAGATGTGCCCTCTGCTATGATAGATCCTGCTCTTACCATCAGATGTGCCCTCTGCTATGATAGATCCTGCCCTTACCATCAGATGTGCCCTCTGCTATGATAGATCCTGCCCTTACCATCAGATGTGCCCTCTGCTATGATAGACCATGCCCTTACCATCAGATGTGCCCTCTGCTATGTTGATAAAGTACATGTCCTGGTCACATATTGGAGAATTATCGTTGATGTCTGTGACAGTGAGTGTGAGATCGGAAGTGGCGCTGTTCGAGGCAGAGTCAAATACTGTTACCGTCACCGACACAGTGCCCTTCATCTCCCTGTCTAGTCTCTGTTCCATCTTCAGCACACCATCAGTATCGACTGAGAAAAACGCCATGTCAGCACCTGCACACGTGGATGGATTAAATGAATGAGTGACTGACTGCTTGCAGATTATGAGATGTTAACTGACCGAAACAAATGCAACATGTTGCTCTTAAAACATCAAATACTAGACATGATATATAATTTCAGAACAATACACTAAGAAACGAAGCGAAGGAAGTACGTTGCCAACCTTTGCTTGCTTCGCTCGCACATAGGAAGACTGGTAATGTTTCTCTCTGTTGCGCAACCCTATTTGCGCTACTGTAACCTGTGCCCTATCTAATTAGCTTCGTGAATATATACTTGTTATCTTCGTACATTGGTACATATATATACTTTGTAGATTTGTACGTATCTTTGCTGCGACAATCAGATCTACATATCCATAAGGTATCTGAAATCGCTGCTGCAATTAGTCGAATTGTAGCCTGTGTCATGGAGGCTGGATGACTGTGAATATTCTCACATTAAATGACAGTAAAATAGAATTTCTACTTCTTGGTCCTAAGTAGCAGTTTTACAAGTGCCTGCAGGTCTGTCACTTAACATTGGCAACAGCAATGTTGCACCATTCCACCTGCAAGAAATCTTGGATTCATATTCAGTATTCAGTACAAGATACTTCTTCTAGCCCAAAATCGTGTCTATGATGAATCATCGCGTCCCTATCTCAGAAGTCTTGACAGCATATACCATCCAACCCGTACTCTCCGTTCTGTCGACCATATTCGCCTATCAGTCCCAATCACGAAAACAACAATGGGTGATCGAGCCTTCTCTGCCTCAGCTCCTCTACTGTGGAACGAACTGCCTCTTCCTATAAGGACTCTCTCTAACAAACCTCATTTTAAGACTCTCGTAAAGACACAACTCTTCAAGCAAACCTTTGACTAGCTATTCTGAATGACTTTTCCTTATATCTCCTGTACAAGGCGCCACTGAGCAACCTGTATGGATGGAAGTTAGGCGCTATAGAAACATATATTTTACAGATTAAATATAGTATGCAGCAGAGAGGGTTCGGGTGATCCTGGCACAGTCAGGCTGGTAAGGCTCATCATCAGCTCAGTGCCCTTGTACCCTCTACATGCAGCCCAGACAGCGAATAGGACTTCTCCCAGGAAACGCTGCCTGGTCGAAACCACCAAGAACGTTCCGGAGAATATGAAGACTGCACTGCAGCCTTCTGCATTAAAAAGGCGAGGTCCGCATATTTAGCATGCATTTTCCTAAATCGTTTCAATTTGCTGTCCAAAGGGACAGAAAATTCAGTGATAAAAATAAATTCATTGGCCTTACCAAAAACAATAACATCAGGTTTGTTGTTATCATTATTACTATTAAGCGGATCCCTTCCTCTTGACTTCGTCACTATATTGTTATCTTTGTACAATTTCCCACCTTGTGTTAACATGTTCCATCAATATGTATTAACTCTGTGCATACTTCAACTCATACTTCAAATGACGAAGGAACAAGAATTAGTTCTGACAAGTCGTGATAAAGTATAAACAGAAGTTGTTACCATAAAACAACTTTATAAAAAGCTCTTAACCGTTTGGTTCCAATAAATAACATGTTTGTGCTCATAACCGAAAGACACCGCCCCTTGCTCGTCCTGGTCGAGGTCATGCCCTTCATGGCTGTAAAATCGTGCAGTTTGGGAGCTTGATTTCTTCGGAAATTCTCGTGACACATACAACTTCCACAACCGGACATTGGAGTCTGACCTTGTAGCTTTCTCTTCTCGTTTTGCTTTGCACATTGTCATACTGTATAGAGTTAATCACATTTACCTACATGCAGACAACTTCAACAATGTATCTCATCATGTGCTTTGTTTATCACATTTACCTACTTGCAGACAACTTCAAAAATGTATCTCATCATGTGCTTTGTTTATCAAATTTACCTACAGTACCACCAGAAATTATTGAGAATTTAAGATTGTAATTTTTTTATGTTTTTTCACTCATTACTCACGTATTAAATGTGAATATTAGCAGAACATAACTCCAGATTCAAAGACAGGTGAACAGTTAGTATTTTGTCAAGTCACCATGGGCAGCAATGCAGGCATCAATGCGGCGGGGCATACTACTGATCAAAGAAGTTAGAAAGTCGTGGTCCATGCTGTCCCAATATCGGACCAACTCTTCTTTCATTTCAGCAATATTTGTCAGATTTTTCTCATTGACACTTTCCTTAATAAGTCGTCAAACATTTTCTATTGGATTTAGGTCAGGGCTATAGCTTGGCCAATCTAATAATGTCATATTTTGGGTCCGAAACCAGGCCTGTGAATGCTTTGAACGATGGTTTGGGTCGTTGTCCTGCTGGAAAATCCACAAATTTCCATAGAACACGTGAGAAGATGGAAGTAAATGGCCCTCGAGAATATCTGTGTACTGCTCGCTGTCCATATTCCCTTCAAATACACAGAGGGGCGTTGCCCCTAACACAGATATGCCACCTCACACGTTAAATTTCGGACTGTACTTTGGGCGCTGATACAAAGGTTTTTCAGTTTGTTTGGTCCAGAATTTCAGCGTATTAGGAAACAGCCACACAGAACTTTCATCTGAGAAAATTACATCGTCCCAGTTAAAATTTCTATGCTGTAGGCACCAGTTCAACATTCGCTCCTTTTGTTCAGGTTTCATGATCGGTGATGGAATTCCTCGACTTTTCTGCCAACCCACTGCATGCAGCTCAGTTCTAATTGTATCCTTACAGACATTCACAGTTCCTCTATCAATCATATCCAGCCTTAAGTTTTCTAAACTCCTTCGTTTCTCTTTAGAAACAAGAATACCAAGCCGCCTCCTGTCACCGACAGTCAATTTTCTGGGCCTACCTGCGCCTCCCTGGTGCTCAATGCCATATCCATTTGCAATATATTTCAAAGCACAATAAACAGTGGACAAAGGGATGCCTGTTCTACTTGAAATCACTTTGGCTGATCTGATGTCCTTGTTATAATACTCTAAAATCACATTCCTCTTCTCTAAATCATCCATACTGAGAATCACTGAAAATGTCGTCTGCTAGCAAGTAAACAAAGGGGGGATAACTCTTCACAAACTAACGAAAAAGGATTAACGGAGTTGTCTCTCTTGAATGAAACCAAGCACTTGATAGCTGGTCAAGGTTATTTATACTAGAAATCCAATTGAACATATTCCTAAAATTCTCAATAATTTCTGGTCATATTATACTTGCACAACGTCAACAATGTATCTCATCATGTGCTTTGTTTATCACATATACCTACTTGCAGACAACTTCAACAATGTATCTCATCATGTGCTTTGTTTATCCTTACCTGTTAGTTGATAAGTGAAGTTCTTGAATGTATCTTCGTCGGTGACAGCAAACAATGCATACACCTTGGTCCCTATCGGTAGCTCCTCCTGAACAGATGTGCCCCCAGTAGAGATCACGGGGTTCACGTCGTCCACGTCAGTGATGAACAACGTTAAGCCGTTGTCTATACGGTTGAAGCCGTCGGAAGCTCTGGATATCGGAAATAACTAAATCTTACATTTTCTAACATTTAGAAATATTTATATCAAGAACCGGTGTCTGTTTACAGGATATTTTGTGTAACAAGTATTGTCCAAGCGGTTCATGGCTAATGTTTCTGATGATGTTGATGTGTATATGGTATGACGAAGAGAGAACATATACTTCAGCATGAATGCCATGGGTCCCCTCATTACAACATGTTCATATCATACACATAGCGAGAGTGTTCTTGTGTCAACATTTCTGATATCCAATAGTACAACATTCATCCTTTTTCTGTAACTGTTGAAGTTTAGACAGACAACAGCAAATGTTATACATGTACATAGTATCATAATTTGCTACTCACATTAACAAAGTGCTGCATAACTGGTATTCTTCCTGTAAACATCTGCTAAATTTATTGAGGTAAGTTTCAGCGTACTGTAACCGGTATCAATAAAATAAATAAGAACTTCATCTTCAACTTCATGAACTGCAAAGTGGACAAATTCTTTCAGTATATGAAGTTTTGGAATATCTTCCAGTTGCTACAGCTAGGCCAAAATTACTACATCTTGATCAGGCGGGTCTTAGCTTAATGGGAATATTACATGTGAGGTAGAATTACGCATTTAGCAATTATTTCTCAGTAATAATTGCACTTGGAAGGTCGAGATAAATCATGTTATGATTGTTTTTAAAGATTATTGCCATTGCTTAAACAGAGATACTAAAATACTGACATTCCCAATTTGTTGTGATATTCAAACAAATCAAAGTTTAAACAGGTGACATATGTTCAAAGAGACAAAGTGTTCTTTCTAAGCAATTTTAAAGGATGTCTTTGATTATTGCCTTGATATATAATTGAGAATAATATTATATATAAGTTGGAACTTTAACACAATGAAAAAGGCCATGTCCCGATGACATGATTCTTTTTGTGTATGAAGAGATTAATAACAGAGTGTGTTTCTGTTTTCTAAACACCATGTATCACGTGGTACAATGTATAATGCGAGTCAAAGGAACCGGGGCCGCTATAGAATACGTTCGCCAAGAGCCAATAACTGAGGATAACCTGTGTTGACCCTAACACAACTGACCCTCACGATCAAGGGAGTATGAGAGATCAGGAATACGACACTAAAGACGTTTTCTCAAGCTTAATGTATGTCTCACAATACTCATACTATGCTATTTATTGGGTGACATACAGAATATCCAATCGCACAAACATTGTTATTCCTAATATGTGATATATTCCAAGCAAGTATTCAATATTGAGACTTGTTCTGAATCACGCTAAGGCGTGGCTACACTGCATGGCGCCGCAATATAACTGGTCAAAGAAGTTATATTCAGACAATAAGTTAGACCAGCATCTAATCTCTGAAATGAACATATTTTACTGTCAACAAAAAAGATCCTAAATGATATTCATAAAATGAAATGAAAAGAAGCCCTTGGACTTTGCTATATTTATTCTATACTGAACCGCATAAAAAACGCAAGTTTTTCAAAATGAATAAATATTCGACAGAACATTCTTAAATATTATAGTGTAACTACACATTGGTTACCTTTGTTGTGAGAAAACAGTTTGTTAATGTTCAGGTTCTGTTTGGTGATTTCTCTTGGATATTGCACATCGCCAAAACGCAGCAATTGAATTGGCCGTGGGATGTGGTTGCAGAAGTTTGTCATGAAAATCATGATGCGCATTATGTCACGGACACATAGGGGTATAAAAATGCCCTCAGATCAGTTTGAAATCACTCCCGACAAACGCCCACCAAGAATGTCAAGGTTAACGACGCAACAGAGGGAACAAGCCATCGGCCGTCTTGAAGCTGGACAGAGTGTTGCAGATGTTGCCAATGCATTCCATGTGCACATAACGACCATCTACCGTCTTCAGGAACGTTTTGCTCCTACACAGACCACTGCTGACCGCCAACGTCCTGGACGTCCGAGAGTCACAACACCACGGCAAGATCGACACATTCAACGTTCGCACATCGGGGATCGATTCTTATCTGCCAACGAGACTGCCCGACAGACTATTGGACGTCACAACCGAGCAATAAGCGGACAGTTCGGCGCAGACCCAGAGCAGTCCACCTCCGTTGTCGTCGTCCAGTTCGACGTCCTATCCTCACACCGAGCCATCGTCAGAATCGTCTGCAGTGGGCTACGTTGCATCGAAACTGGCGTCATCAACAGTGGAGACTGGTATTGTTCTCTGATGAAAGTCGGTTTTGCATTTCTCATGCTGACGGCCGAGTTCGAATATGGCGAAGACGAGGTGAACGCTTTGCTGACGAATGTGTAATGCAAGATGATGCATGGGTAGGTCCGAGTGTTATGGTATGGGCAGCGATTGGCCTGAATCAGAGATTAGGGCCAGTATTCTTCAAGAATATTGGGCCAGGTCGGGGAAATGGAGTCACTGCCCAACGTTATATCGACCAGATCCTCCGACCCCAGGTTGTGCCATTTTTCGTCCGACACCAACAACACATTCTTCAGCAAGATAATGCCAGGCCCCACACTGCTAGAGTCACTCTGGCATTTTTCCAGCAGCATAACACCCGACTACTGCCATGGCCTGCTGTCAGTCCCGATTTAAACCGATCGTTCATTTTTTGGGACGAGCTGCAGAGACGACTGAATGAAGTCAGACGACAGACAACTGCAGCAGAACTCCAGGCAGCCATCATCCGGACATGTGCGGCAACACCTAGGGCCTTTGTCAACCGTCTGATTCACTGCATCTTCAGGCGGTGCTTAGGTGTAGTGAATGCACGAGGTGGACATACGCGCTACTGACTTGTTGGATCAATTTCTATTTTGTCTTCAAGGCAAAGTAAACCAACAATGTTTCCATGCATTGACTGACATGTCCCAATCATCATGCAACAAGTGTTGATTGTTATTATGTACCTGTTTTCATGTATTATCTGTCAAAAGTAAAGTTTTTCAAAATCTGGATTTTGACTTGCGTTTCTTTTGCGGTTCAGTATATATTTGAATAACCAGTTTCAATAGAAAGTGACATACAACAGAAAGGTCAATTTACTGCTTTAGACTATTCTCTTCCCACAGAGGTTACTCCTGTCATATCTTCCTACGTAACCTCTGTTCTAATACGGCCCTTTCATGGTGTGAGCGTTCAAGACTCGTGATTGGAGGCAATCAGATTTAGTTGTGCAATCAGCGACGTTGTTTCAAAAGTGATCACTCGCAAGGCCTCGGTAATTTCCGTATGCTTCGAGAAAACTAAACTTCTTCCCCTGGGCGATGCGCAAACGTTTCTTCTAGACAGAACTCAGTCATGTTATGGCGGATCAGTGGCGTCTCCATCGCCCTCGTTGACAACGGACAAGCTAGCCATTAAACGTTTTGTGTGTAACATCAACACAAGTCCCCGGCAGCTCGGGGATATTTGTGGCCCCACATTTGCTTGTGTTAGTCAAGTTGAATCTAAGTCGATGTAACACGTGTTCTGATTGGATAGAAAGAAGGGAGATAATTCGTGTTGCGATCTTTTGCCACTAGGAGATTTTACGAGAACCGGTAAATATGGCCGTATTAGAACAGAGGTTCGTAGGAAGATATGACAAGTAACCTCTGTGGGAAGAGAATGGCTTTAGACACTATCTTCTAGAATTGACACCAGTGGCATCCTACTGTTAATAAAGGGGATTAATCATTATCGGTTAGATTAGTGGTGAGTCCAACGACTCATTCAAAAGGTATGCACAACGCAGTAATAAATGCAAACATCGTCCAGAATGAAAATATTGAAACAAAAAATTTGTTTTAATATATATCATTGGAGTCTTTTTGTTCCTATGATCCAATGACACCAGACCCCCAGTATTACCCACGTTTGTTAATATAAAAACAGATGCTTTTTCATTAGATGTTTATGTTATTGTTTTTTAGAGGCTAAGGCTCAAGGACAGACCTTTGGATACAGATGAAGATCTGTAATGATCTTCCGCCTCTTCATTGGAGGAATGAAAATATGAGACTCATCTGTCACTCAGCCCAAGTTCTCACTTGTTATTCAAGAAAGAAATAAAGGTCACCAAATACAGAATTATCTATTGTTCATTTTATACTGAGTCAAATAAGAAACTTCACATTCTTTCTTCAGGGCACTATAAAAGAACAAGAGATGGTAAGATGGTTAAATTGTTATTATTTCATTGCTGAGATCTGTGTGATGTACTCGATACACTGACAGTGCCATAATCAGTTCCTTTAGGCTACACCGCCGTTCCAAAACATGGGTATGCAGAATGGCATGTCACAAGAATAAAAATGCGAAATTTCTCAGTTCAATATCGTGTATGGCCGCCCCGCGCATTCACCACTGCCAAACACCGTCTCCTCATCGACGGCCTGATGCTTGTGAACACGTGGTTGGGGATTCTGCGCCATTGCTCTTGCAAGGCAGCGCCAAGTTCCTGCAAATTCTGAGGTTGGTTCCTAAGACCACGAAGCCTTCTCATGCATCCCAAACGTGCTCTATTGGATTAAGGTCAGGGGACCTCGATGGCCAGTCCATGACGTTGAGTCAAGCGTTTTGAAGGAAATTTGGTGTCAACATCGCGGTATGCGGCCGAGCATTATCATGCTGGAACTGTGGACCTGGGCCATGAGCCGCCATGAAAGGCACGAGTTCAGGGGTGAGCACCTGGTCGCGGTAAGCAGCAACTTGAGGGTTCCACGGATGACCAGAAGTCGGGAACGGTTGTTCCCACAGAAAGCACCCCACACCATGCAACTTCCACCTCCGAATCTGTGTACTTCCTGTACACAACATTGGGCATACCGTTCACGACGTCGTCTCCAGACTCTTTGCCTGCCGTCCGCGAATCTGAGGGTAAACCTTGATTCATCGCTAAAGACGACTCGATTCCAGTCTCTCTGGGTCCATCGGAGGTGACGTAGGGCCCACAGCAGACGTTGACCTTGATGAAACGGCGTCAATATTGGCCCACGATATGGACGTCGAGAATGGAGATTGGCAGCCCGCAACCGATTTCGAATGGTCTGTGAGGACAGTCAACCTCTAAACATTTCAGCCCTGGTTCGTGTAGCCGGTAGAAATCTGTCACGGAGGTGCCGTAGGACGATTTGACGGTCTTCTGCTCGTGACGTCACACGTGGACGACCCGACCTTGGGCGATCAGAAGTGGTGCCAGTTTGTTGTAGACGACCTCGCAAGTCATACACAGTACTACGGCGGCATCCCATTGCTCTTGCGACGTCAATAACTGATCTTCCCGCTTTCAACATGCCAACGGCACGTTCACGTTGCACATTTGACAATCGTGGCATTTCAAGTACCGTTAGAACTGTGGTTTCAAAGTGTTTTTTCAATTCTTGAGGCCAATGCAAACACGTGCATATGAAGAAAACTTCGATGTGAAGATCACGTGAACGACTGCATTTCTGATTTGGCACTAACGTCATTTGCACGACGAATGAATGGGTTTGAGTGGGTTTTGCTAACGTTTTTCTAGAGTCGAAAGATAGGGATCCCATTTCGGATACATAGATGTATCATCAGAGAAAAATATTCGTTATTTTTCAAATTACATTTTGTGAAATTTCTTTTTTGACTCAGTATATATGTTGTTGTCATAATCAAACTTTAAACTGATCCAGAAAATGGATTGTGGGACAAAAGTTTCTCGCTTGTGGCAGCAACGAAGAGGGATTGCTCAAGTCTGTTGTGGATGAATGGAAATGTTACCAGGCACTAATGTTTTCTGACATAGAGATGTATGCCACTTTTGGAGTCAGATGCTATAAGCTGTACCGAACCGAGGACACACTTCATTTCGAAGACATTGCAGACCTTCAGTCAAACCAGGAAAAAGCAGATGCCAGGATGTTCTTGCATGCTTGCCATGTCTCTCAGTCCAGTCCTCCAGAAACCGATATTATTATTCGGACAATAGACACAGATGTTGTTGTGCTTGCTGTATGGGCTTCCACCATCTTGAAATGCTGTTCGAGAAATCAGCAAAACACTAGGAAATACAACTTCAAAAGCGCTTATTGGCCTTCACCCTTTCAGAGGATGTGACTGTGGTAGTGCTATCAAAGGAAAGGGAAAAGTAAAACCTCTGAAGTTGATGATGAAACATGTGACATTTGAACATGCCTTCACAGAATTAGGCAAAGATCTGTCATTATCTCGAGAACTGCAGCAAGGCCTGGAGAAGTTTGTCTGCGACCTGATGGACAGGAGATGTGTCGGTGTTAATGACGCGAGGTACAAGTGTTTCATGCATGCTGCAGGCGCCAAGACCATCTCTGGTTAGACATGGCTGGACATTGTCGGATTCAGAACTTTCCATCAAGTGGACAACTATGTATATAGCTCCGCAGGCAGTGCTGCACAGTGTTTATTGTCGATGCACAAAAAGTGCATGTGATTCTGTTGAATGTTCAACAAAGCTGGACTTGTGTGCACTGACATGTGTCGATGTGACGAATGTGCGAACCGAGAGATCGTACAGAGCTACACCGAGGACACAGACGGTGCTTAACTTGTTTTAAAGCTTTCATAATCAGACTTTGCAGAAGAATGAAAATAATTATTGATAATGTACATGATAAACTCTACTTCTATTTGTGAAATGCAGCAATATGTTGTCTAAATCTGGTCAGTCACCATGGCTACCAAGTATTTCAGGTGTGTCGAAATTTAATAATTTGTAAACCAGTATATTTTTCAAGTATATAAGGTGCTCAGTATATTTGGAGATCATATCTAACTTATATCGATGAGGTATAAGTTGTACTGAAGCCAATATTTAGACATAGCCATACTTTGTTCACAATGCCGTATGATAAAAATTCGGCCCTTTTCACAACGGTCATGCTATTTTTAAAGTCAGTTTATTCCATAGTGACCAAATCTTTTAAGGAGAACATTGCCATACCTCAGCCTGGAACATTCTTAAATTTATGCCTCTGGCTTTAATCTGGTCCTCGGCTCACGGCATATTTAACACACTTGAGCGCTATGTATCTCAGCTAAGCAAGTCTGGAAATGAAGTACTTGTGGAAGGAGGAAACATGGTCATATATAGAGCCACTGCCGGGCCAGTCTATTAGCGCGCGTGGGTTCGCACAGTGGTTACAAAGCCGATGTTTGACTGTGTTGAATTCTCCATCATAAGGGATAAATATTTCAATGTTCAATGTTTTTAAAGAAATTGATTTAATTGATGATTTTTTATCAATATGTTCTGTAGATAGATGTATTTTAATGATTGGTAGTTTACATTAGTAATTTAGATTGTTAGTGGCTGTACCCTCAGAGGGGCTTAAAGTATTGTAAAATTATTGTCCTCCTCTAGAAACATTTAAAGCTAAATTTAAACTGACCAGATTTTTAAAACATGATAGTATTTTTTGTTCTTTTAAAGTTTAGCTAACTCTTTCCTACAATCGCCAGTGGAAGTCGCGGTGCTGACTTTGTGTGCTGGCGATTTGGTGCCTGACTCTGAGGGTGTGGGTTTGAATCCCGGATGGGACTCAACCCAAAAAGTACTAAAATTTGTACCTTACTAAGAGAGTGTAATCCAAAATATAACATGTTGTATTTGACCACTTTCGAAAATGGCATTGTGTAATCATAACCATGAATGTCACATTGTGATGAATCACATGACTCAGTAGTGTGAAGGTAACGCTTTGGAACTTAGAGCCATACAATCCGAGTTCGACCCCACTTCGTAGTCCAATTTTTTTCAACTATCTTTTTTTACATGAGCCTTTTCAGTGTATTGTGGGTTGTTTTCGTTAATTTCCGGTTCATTCATCACGGCGGATGATTATTCATCTGACAGTGATTTCATTCCATGTGGTCAGCAAGTCTGTTTAAAACAACCTTTCGATGTACACTTGGATAAATCGGAACCTGAATTCGATGCATCGAAGGATTTGTTTGATTTGCTGGAATCAACGGATGAGAATGAATGTTCCGATGTTGTTGATAGTCATGTTGACTTGGAGAGAAATGTGGAGGTACCGCCTACTGTTCAATCGTCTTCCAGTGATCCGAAACCCAGCACATCGACATAACTACTAGATCCAAAAGTAAAGCTGCAGTCACTGCAGAATGTTCACCTACCCCCGTCCCCAAAACAAGATCAGGTAAATTAAAGGATCTGAACCTGTTCAGGCTTTCAACTATTGTGGCTAGTGAAACTGAGACATTAACGTTTTGCGAAATCCGAAACTTGCTCCCCACTAATGTTTCATGTCCTAACTGTGGTTCTTGCATGCTTTGACCAAACGTTTATCCATCAAGAGGGCACACCGGAGGAGAAGAGATCACCGGTATCAATGTAACAAAGCGGTATGCAAAAAGGCAATCGTAATCAGGTTCAACTATGCACCAACACTTGGTTTGGTCACTATTCAAATCTCTCATTCCTCAAATCCTTATTATTGAGTTACAAATTTTGCCACCAGTTACCATATGCCGCCACTATAAATGAAACTTCAATATCATCAGGTGAGGACGAAGACAAATTCTTGGAAACGTCCCGTGAAACTGTCTCAGATTATTTCTCGTACTGCCGAGAGGTTTGTGTCGAATCAGTAGACAGATTCTCTGGAGATTCAATCGGTGGCGTTGGTATGACTGTGGAAATCGACGAGGCTAAGTTTGGCAAACGAAAATACAACCGAGGTAGAGTGGAGGAGTGTCAGTGGGCGATTGGAGGGATATGTCGGGACACTAGGGACATGTTCCTTATTCCCGTGGAGCGACGAGACGCCGATACGTTGATCCCCATAATCAGAGATCACGTCAAACCAGGTACCACAATCGTCACTGATAAATGGAAATCGTATGACAAATTAACTTCCTTAGGGTTCAAACATCTGAACGTCAATCATTCGGAGCATTTTGTTGATCCACCACCGGGGCAGGCACCAATTTAATTGAAAATAGGTGGTGGCAGATCAAGAGGAGTTTACCTTCACACATACCAGGAAGTGTAATTTTGCAACATACTTGCTTGAATACATGTGGCGCTGTAAACGGGGTGGAAATATGGTCTTCTCCAATTTCTTGGAAGACATCAGTTTGCTTTATCCTGTGACCTCTATGTGATTTGATTACTTCCTGGAGATATTTTTACATATGTTTTAGTCTCACGGCGTGTCTTTGACTATTTATAGATTTCTGGTTGCTGTGACTGTGGTCCGTAATTTTAAATGTTCAGGTTGGTATATGTTCAATTTGTGGCGGTACGGTCCTCCTTCTGGTGGTGCTATGCAAACATTAAACATGGGTTTTTTGTTCTTCCCACATGGGACAATGATCTTCCCCACTTGTGGCGGTCGTTCTGGTGGTGGTATCCAATCATAATACATCAGCGTTTTCATCGTGCAACACTGGACAAGGAGTTTGTATTTGCGTTTACTAACCTCCTTTTTGTACTGTCGCCTTTGCCATTAGCGTGTCATTCATTGTTCATTTATAATACCTCATTGTCTGCATATTCCTTTACAGGTTAATTTTTGCATCAAACTTCTTGAATGTTGACCTCAGTTCGTCATATTTTGGCTGGTGAATAAACGTTGCTTTTTCCCATATATCATTACACCTTAGACCCGTGAAGATCCGGGGTAGAATAGGTCTTCAGCAACCCATGTGCTTGCCATAAAAAGGCGACTATCTTGTCGTAAGAGGCGACTAACGGGATCGGGTGGTCAGTTTCGCTGACTTGGTTGACACATGTTATCGGTTCCCAATTGCGCAGATCGATGCTCATGCTGTTGATCACTGGATTGTCTGGTCCAGACTCGATTATTTACAGACCGCCGCCATATAGCTGGAATATTGCTGAGTGCGGCGTAAAACTAAACTCACTCACTCACTCACTCATTACACCTTAGATACTAAAGATGTTGTCGTCGTCTGAGGTATATCACAACAATCCAGGTCACAGTGCATGATGTACAGTTATGTAATGGTATAAGCATGTGCTCCTCGTAAATTCACTGCAGTTATAAGTCACTTCAACATTGGACAATTACTTTGAATTTCCGTTTATTAACGTAGTTTGTATAACATTCGCCATTAGCGATTCATTCACTGATGATTTAAAATAGTCCATACTTCATTGCTTCCATGTTCGTTTGCTGGCTATTTTGTGTAGCCAACTCCTCGCATTTTCCACTTTGTCTGAGTTGACAGAGAGTAGATAAGTGACATAGAGTAGAAAAGAGGTGGCTATATTCTTGAGAAGAATGTCCCGCCCTATTTGTGCCTGTTGGCAGATTTCTACACATTGCTATCGCTACTCAAGTAAATATTTCATTTGTTTACCCTAGGTATAGAGCGAGAGTAGTTTTCTTTTATTAAAAAATCAGTTTATAGTATTGCTTCCAACTGAACCGAGAGAAGACGCGTGAATACCAAAGATGAATCTGCGTGGATTCAAGTAGTGCGTTAACCTAAGGGATACAACTCTGTCATACCGGTAATTAGACAGTTTTGTCTTAGGTGACCCGAATTTTCAGATGCAAAGAACAGTATTTAATATCTTGCTGTGGGGTGTGTTTGTGTGTTTGTGTGTGTGTGTGTGTGTGTGTGTGTTCTTTTACAGACAGGTGGAGATGTGATACAACTGCAAGTTGTGAAGCTACGAAATGATGTGTTTACTTTCGTACTTTCGTACAGATTGTGTGAAAGTAGCCCTCAATGCATGATTTATTTGTGTAAATGCCTTTAACTGCACATGAAAGGTCATGTATTTGTAACGCAAAGTAACAGGGTTTTCGGGTATGTCAAAATTATTTAAAATATATCATTTAAAACAACAGATAAATGTGAATACGACATGAAGCAACGTATTATTGTATTATAAAAATAGGAGGTTTTTTTGTGATCATAGAGGACACGCTTCGCTGAACACAACCCTATTGGAGGCTCAGTGGTCATGATTTCTGCACATGCATTCTTCATCCTTCCGTTGGTGAGTAAAAATCCCTTTTTCCACATATCATTACACTATTGTCAGTAAATACGGTGTCTCAGTTTATCGACCGGTATAACCACGTGCTCCTCATAAAACCACAACACACTTTGGCGCAGCGGTGTCACAGGCTAATTTGCATATCACGTGACCTGCCTTTTGTTTTGTTTGAAAACATACGCACGTGTTCGTAAATACGAACATACTGTCCTAGGGCCAACATTTCTGTGCGCTCTACATACCTGTTTATATTGTTACATAAACATTCTTCCACAACTGCGACATTACGGTTTATGACAATGCATATTTAGACATGAAATAGGCTGCATCGTTTAAGGCTCGCATATCGCAAGTTCGGGCGTGCGCAACGGGAGCCGGGAACCAGCTTACAAAGATACTATGCTAGGCGCATACTACTCTCTGAGTAGGAGAGTGAAAACCCACAACATTTACCCTTAACTTCCCGCTTTAACGAGGTAACAACATGGTTCGACCCTACATATATTAAATATTTTTGTGACTTTTAGTAATTTTTGTGAGTTCTCTAGTAATTGTTGTCATATAGCAAAATAGGCAGATCGGCCTATAATATCCCGTTTGGCCTATTATAGGCTGATCGATAGGTTTCCCCAACCTGGTTATAACAGGCCTATAATAGGCCAAACGGGATATTATAGGCCGATCTGCCTATTTTGCTATACGCCGATCGGCCTATAATTATGATATTTACCAAATAAATTTGAAACTGTGCATTTCCGCATGAGGATATTAAGATCATTCAAGTTTTGATGTCCTAAGGTTTTCAATCAAACCCTTTTTGGAAATTGCTTATTAAGTATAAGTCTATAATATTTTTTGACAATTTTCAGTGCAAATTAATGACATAGATATTCAGTGTTAGTTTTCAAAAAGCAAATCTATGCAAAATTGTGTTCTTAATGAAACATCTTTTCCTGAACATGATATAAATTTCTATTTTGTCCAAAAAATTATTTTTTTCAAGCTGAGGAGGTCCATTAAATATTCAACTCTGTGATCATATCAAACCATTTCGTGTGGAAATTGATAGTTTGTGAAATAATTAGAAATATGTTCAAATATATCCCGATCGACCTATAGCAAAATTGGCAGAACGGCCTATAATATCCTGTTCGGCCTATTATAGGCCGATCGGTAGGTTTCCCCAACCTGTATAAATATCTCACCTGAAAACTCCCCCATATATACTGATAAGGACATGGACGGAATCCAACGTGTGGAAGTGTATTGTGACAATTAGCCAAAACTATAATCAGCACCATATATTAGTGGGAGGTTATTTTAATGCAAGAATGAGTAACTTTTTAGATTATATCCCCAGTGATGATTTGAAATATATTCACGATAACAGTGAGGATTTATCCCTCTGATACTTTTAACATCCAAAGACATACAAGGGATAACACGACATATAACAAATATGGTGTGCTACTTGCAGATATATGTTGTACCCATGGTCTTCATGCACTAAATGACCGCCTCCGTGGTGTAGGGGCTAGAGTATCTGGTATCTGGTATCTCAGTGGGCTAGCACTATAAAACCAGCTTCGGTTTGGGCTAGTACAAGCAGCAGCACATACACATACACACGCATGCACGTCGTCATATGAGCGAAATATTCTCAAGCACGACGTTAAACCCAATTTCACCTCACCTCACCTCATGCACTAAATGGGAGACTGTTTGTTGATAAATCTCTGTTGTTGTGCTTGAGTGGGATGAATCCAGTCATTGCCCCCTACATTGTACCATTGTGTTTCCTCTGGTGCCAGATCAACCAGTTCCATCAGTTAATCAGTCAAATGACCCAGAGTAAATAGACCAGGAGAGTTTGACCAAATATTACTGGTCACAGGATACTAGTAATATATTTATGCTTCATTTATTATTAGTTATTTCTAGAACTCTGTGATGCTATTTATTAAGCAAGTAGAGGGAAATGTTGAACAGAGTGTGGAATCTATAACATATCTTTATCAAAGTGCAGCAGATCAGCTAAAGAGAACTTATAGAAACCCTGGTACAGGGTCTTTGAATATACATCCGCTGCCTTGGTGGGATAATGAGTTGGAGGAGATGAAGCACAAGAAATACTCAGCCCTAAGATCTAATAGGGCTGTTGGAGGTAATCTTGATATCTAAACATATTACAAAAGACATTTTAAACTCACATTTCACTTAAGGAAAGAACATTATTTCCAAAGTCAAAGAAAAATACTCAGTGACTCAAGGAATGATCCAAAGCGGTTTTGGAAAGTGTTAAAATCATGTGAGGTGAATCTGTCAGCTTCTCCGGGCATATCTGTAGATGAGTTGTTTAAACATTTTAGTGAACTTTTAAACTGTGCTTCCTTGGATGATAATAGTTGATGTGTGGAGTGATGTGGATATTGACACTGATATAGAAGATGAGCGTTTAGCTGTACTAAATGATTGCTTTCGGAAGAGGGGGTATTTTTTAAGCTTGGAAAATATTAAAAGTAATAAATCACCAGGACCAGATGGATTGGTTGGGGACTTCTTTAAAGCTACTAAGAACTATATATCACCTATATTAACTAAGTTGTTTAACAAATTGTATGATAGTTCCGTTTTTCCAAAACGTTGGGGAAAAGCATCATGATTGTGTCCTTTGCATAAGTCTGGTGATACAACAGATCGAAATAACTACAGACGAATTTCATTGATCAACTCCTTGTGCAAGATTCTAGCCTCATTAGCTGATAGATTGAAACAACAGGCTGATAATAATAATACAATTGCAGAGGCACAAGCTGGATTCAGACATGATTATTCAACAACAGACCATATTTTCTCCATGCAAGTTATGGCCACTAAATATCTGCCACAGAAAAATGGAAGGTTCTATTGCCTTTCTGTTGACTTACTTTTCAAGAGTTGATAGAAAAGGGTGTAAAGGGAAAATCTCTTAAGTTTATTTTCAACATGTTTACGACTTTGGAAATAATGTTCTTTCCTTAAGTGAAATGTGAGTTTAAAATGTCTTTTGTAATATGTTTAGATATCAAGATTACCTCCAACAGCCCTATTAGATCTTAGGGCTGAGTATTTCTTGTGCTTCATCTCCTCCAACTCATTATCCCACCAAGGCAGCGGATGTATATTCAAAGACCCTGTACCAGGGTTTCTATAAGTTCTCTTTAGCTGATCTGCTGCACTTTGATACTCTATTTCAAATGTAATATTGGTAGCCGCCAAGGATGCACTCTGAGTCCACAGATTTTTATTATATTCATAAACAAACTTGTTCAAATGTTGGAGGAAGAAGGCGGAAGAGGTGTCTTTATATCATCTCATATTCCTGATGTATTTTCTCTGTTATTTGCTGATGATATTTCGACTGTATCAGACACTGCTTTAAAGCTTAAAATAACCGTCATATTGTTTAAAAATTCTGTGCAGAGACAGGAATGAAAGTCAATCTGAACAAAACCAAAATTATTGTTTTTAGAAATGGTCGTCCTGTTCGTTCTTATGAGGAGTGGTTTTTAAATGGTGAACAAATCGAAGTTGTGAACATGTACAGATATCTTGGGATTGTGTTCACTCCTAAACTGTCATGGACTAAAGCCCAATCATGTTTAGCAGCTCAAGCAGGTAGAGCTATATTTTCCATCTATAATTAGCAAAAACTTTTGGATGTATTAATCACATTGGCATTTTTAAGATATTTGACTCCATGATTACACCTATTCTGTGTTATGGACCCGAGATTTTGGGAACTGTGCATTTTAAGTTCTGTAAGACTTTTCTCAAAGTCAGCAAGTATACCAATAATAGCATGGTGCTTGGAGAGTCTGGCAGACTGTCACGGCAATATCACTATACCTCTAGATCAGTGAGTGAGTGAGTGAGTTTTACGCCGCACTCAACATTATTCCAGTTATATGGCGGCAGTCTGTAAATAATCGAGTCTGAACCAGACAACCCAGTGATCAACAGCATTGGGAACCGATGACATGTGTCAACCAAGTCAGCGAGCCTGACCACCCGATCCCGATCCCGATCCCGTTAGTCGCCATTACGACAAGCATGGGTTATTGAAGATCAATTCTAAGCCGGTCCTTCACGGGTCCCTCCAGAGCAGTAAAGTACTGGTGCGGACTGATGCAGCTACAACACCATAGACTTCCTTATCAAGCCTACTAAATGCTCAAATCTCTTGATGATAATAATAAATCTACCCGAGCATCACATATAAGACAAATCCTTTTTCAATATGGTTTTGGATTTGTATGGAAATTGGCTGCATTAAAACGTTATTATATCTAGCTTCAAGCAGCGATTTTATGACTGCTTTCTTCAATATAGGCGCTCCGCACTTGACTCTTCCTCTAAATGTAAATATTATTCACAATTAAATCTTTACTTATGTTGAACACTACTTGTGACCTCCAACCATACCACCGGAAAGTTAAAGCTATGTTCCGCTGTAACAACTATAGACATGCTGTGGAAACCGGTCGTCACACAAATACACCCTATGATCAACGTCTCTGCCTCTACTGCCACTCTGTCGGCCTAAACTATGTTGAAGACGAGCTTCGTGTCCTACTTATCTCTGGTAAAAATTATGAAATAAGAAAGAAGTGTTTCACAACCCACCAGAACTACCCTCCAACAATTGAAACCTTTGTGCGTTTAAACACCTGCAACAACATAAAAGTATCTAAAAACATTAAGTACATTCCCCTCTGCTGTATTAAAACTAAGCCGTAAACCTACCATTACAATTAACTGACCTTGTATTTCAATCGTTATCCTACATCTAGCATGTTTGTATTATGGGCCCATGGCCTACATTACTGAGATAAAATGCCTGTCTGTCTGTCACATGTACGCTCAGCGCTCATCACTCGCGGTACTACCACTGAACCGATTCCAGGAATCATCCCTTCGCTAAATTCCAGGAAAAGCTAATATGTGCTACTAAAATGGAATGGATTTTCCGATTCTGCAATTCGAAACTGTGCACTGAACTAGTACAATCGTGCTCTACTACGTGTACAATTTTGAATTGAAAGCGTATCAGTTTTGCCCCCATTTCACTGGATTACGATGGCTACCATAAGTCCCGATCCCTCCCGATTCTCCAGCTACGACTGAATCGGCTGTAATCGGGGAAATTTTGTTTATATTTCTATTTTCTACGTGTTCCTTGCGGTATGCTTACGGTTCCTACGAATAAGATACGGTTCTCCTCCGAATAGGTTACGATAAGGATCCGATCTCATCCGATTTCTGACTTTCTCGTGACATATCCCGAAAACTACGATTAACTGCCGTTTACACTGCGATATACCTACGTGATATACCTACGTAATATCACGACTAACTCACAATTGTTCCCAATAAGATGCCGGTTGACGTGCGTCAATGGCGATACCAGGGTTCAAGATAAGGGCCATATCGGCGTATGTACGGGTAGAAAATATGCACAATACGGTAGGAAATAATTTACAAAACGTAGCACATACGCACCACAGCACCACAGCAATGCTGTACGGTCTTTACAGACGAATTTATCTGAAAACGTATTGTTTTATTGTTTATTAACCTGTTTACACAAGAGTGGTGCATATTTGAAACGAAACGCAAGATTACTGATCCGCCTTTAAATTCCATTCATTACTCCAAATGTACACTCAAGTTTTTTCCAGTACTCCTATATTGAAGCAATAAGGAGTACGTACTCCTGAGGTTGGAAAATTATCTGGAGTCCTGGGCGATACGTTCTCGACACCCTCCTGTTATAGCCGATTGATTGATTTAAACATATTTTATTCACAAATGTGAAAGGGATTGGGGACAAGTAATCCAACTTAAAATACCCGCTCCCTAATATTTACATACATACATTTTCAATTATATACATATTAGGAAAGAATAGAGAGAAGAGATAGGAAAGTTAAGTGGAGGAAGGGATACAACTCATGTGATCACACAAAACGTTTTGATTGATGAATAAAAGTTTGCACACCTTTAAAAACGTATTCATTCTGTTGAATGGTCATATCAGGACTTCCAAATAACATCAATGACAATGTGATTGGAGAGTCTCGATTTACAATACTTTTTAAATTTAACATTAATATTTCCCTTTGGATGTTGTACAGTTTACATTCTAATAGGAAGTGATGTACATTTTCACAAGTATTGCCACAGTAACAAGAAGCTGAATCTTTCATGTTGAAACGATACAGATCATAATTTAGCTGACTAGTCATATATCTCAACTTTGTGTGTATAATATTTAATTTTCTAATTCCAAACGAGTAATATGATGGAGCTACAGGTTGCTCGCACTTTAAGTACGACTTGAAACTTTGTAATGAAGGTCGATTTCTTTCGGTATCAGAAATATTATTCCACATTCTTACAGTTGATGGAAAAAAAGAATCATATGAAAGTCTTAACCTTGCAGAAGGTAGAATAATATTGTTAGCATTCCTAAGGTTATAATTAGATCTTGATCCAACACTATCTGGAGTAATATCTTTTAAGTATACAGGGGCTAAATCATTTTGAATTTTGTAGAATAGACAAAGTTTTCTTCTTTTTCTTCGTTCATCCAGCCTTTCCCAGCCTGTCTCATAATATAGAATTTGACGTGAAGTATATCTAGGTAGACCCGTAACTATTCTGGCAGCTTCTAACTGAAGTTTCTCTAAGTTTTCTTTCTGTTTTACAGTACAGCCATCCCATAATTCACAAGCATATTCAAAGTGTGGTCTGATAAATATCTTATAAATAGTATTGATTGTATTTCTGTTAAGTAAGTATTTCCATTTCCGCATTGATGATATCATTTTTGAGCACGACTTGATAATTTGATTAGTATGACAAGACCATTTGCCTTTTGCTTCAAATGTTATTCCGAGATGTTTATGATTGTTTACCAAATTGATTTGCTTTCCGTCAAAAAATAATTTCAATTCTTCAGTTTCATCAATCATGGAAAACAACACTGCTTCTGTTTTTTCAGGATTATATGAGACCAGCCAGTTTTTGCTCCAGCTATATAATATGTCTAAATTGGTATTAGCCGATTACTCCAGTATAGTACCCATAATCTCCGATTAACCTACGGTAAAATCGCCATAATCGCCCCCAAATCCCCTATAAAAAGCCCAAATCACACCCGATTCCCCAAGTCTCCTATGACTTCCGACCAGAAACCATCATGGACCAATCATTACAGCTTCTGCTCCAACATCAGTACCAAGAGACTGAGAGAGATTCTGATATACAGAGGCATGCAAGGAAAGAAGAGACAAAGAAGGAAACGCAGCCGTTTTGGGGCGCAATGTTTTGGGGCTTTCCCATCTTTACGAGGTATCCATTCACAGCTGGGTGGACTGGGACACATAGTCACAGTACTTTGTCAAAGTTTCCTGCACGTTGCTGTACCCGCAACTGGGTGTTTGCACATATTCACGTGGCCACCGCCTGGCCATTTACCAACCGTTTCGTGGGTTCTTAAAGTGCACAGGGTTGTGTACTGTACACTAGGAGTTGTGACAACACTGAAAGAGTCTCCAAGGTTTTTACACCCGGTCACAGGTGGGCTCGATCCTGGCAGCTGCTGTATCACTAGCCTGGTGCCTTAAACAGCCCGCCCACCACTCCTCTCGAGCTTGATTGCAATTAATCGGTCCGCTTTTGAGCTAAACGGACTATAGTAGTGGCAGACTCTACCACAATTATAACGGCCTTTTCTCTATTATCTCGTTATTAGAGATAGGATAATTAGCATTGATCACGAATTCTGGTATCGAAGTTTATGGAATGATAATAGACAGGCCAATGGTAACAAACTGAGAACATTTAGATTAATCAAAAATACTCTGGTAGTTTCACCTTAGTCTCCGACCGCTCTCAGCGAAGTGTCCTCGCAAAATTGAGATGTGGCTCTCTCCCCCTAGAGGTAGAAGTTAGTCGATTTTCCCGCCCCAAAACTCCATTAAATCAACGTATATGTAAATACTGCAATTACTCTGAAGTTGAAGATGAGATACATTTTCTAACCTCATGTCCATTTTATTCAGATATCAGATCTACGATTTGTTAATCTGTCCTCAACAGACCAAACTATATTTCTTATGCAGTATCCTCAGCTCTCCACACCACTTGCCGCTACATTGAGCGCTATGTTCAGGCGCCGAAAAACTACTTTTATAATGTAATAATTTAAACAAATATCTGTGACTATTGTTCTTATAACTCTCTTATGTGATATATTTTAATTATATTTTAGCGCTTTAGCGCTCTTAAAGACTTTTTATTGTAATTTAGTGTCTCATAGGCCATTTCTGGCCGGACAACGTACTGTGAATATGTGTAATTTTTAATCTATTGAGAATGTACGTTGTGTGACACCTAAATAAAAAAAAATCTTCTTCTTCTTTTCTTCTTCTGTCAACTACAAGTTTCTATGGGTGAACGTGGTGGGCATGGGACACATACCTGATGCCCAAGTATGCAATGCTTCAGTGTTGAAGGAGTGTACAGAAGATGGTAGCATATGCTTCCCACCAGATGAGCCACTGCCATACGATGACATCGACATGCCTTACTTCATACTTTCATTGGTTTAGCACCCACAGCTAAGTTTTGATTAAAACTATTGATGGTTCGTTATTTGTTGTTCATTTGAATATATCATGCTATAGTGCGAATATGAACCCTTTTAAGGTACAGCTTAAATGTCCTGGCATAATTATCCAGGCATGGCCAGACATAAACCCAACATTACAATATATCACTCAGCTTCGTACCAGTCCACCCTCTTCAACAACAACAACTCATTCTCTCCTACATACCAGAGATTGTTTGACAGAAAAACACAGTTCCGCAATTTGGCATTCACACGCAATCCTATATTTAGGTGCACATTGAAATCTTTCTGCTATTTCCGACTACAATATAACGGGAATGCCTCAATACCACCTGAGGTTAATATGGATTTGACTGAACTAAAAAACTGATCAATTCTTCAAGTGAAGAACCAATATCCTTCTTCTACATTGTTACTTACAGCTATACTGGCCCTTACGAATAACTGATAAAAGTCACGTTTTACGGAATATGCTCAGGATATACCAATAAGTAAAAGGTGTGTGAGTGCGTTTAGCAATATTCCAGCAACATCATGGTGGTTGACACCAGAAATGGGGTTCACACATTGTACCCATGTGGGGAATCGAACCCGGTTCCTCGGCGTGACGAGCGAACGCTTTAACCACAAGGCTACCCCACCACCCTTTCAATGTAAAAGGATACACCAACACAATGTCGTGTAAACGTCTTTCAAATACAGTTTGTTTACAGGCAATAAAAACAGAAAACTATAATTTCCTGAAGTTTTGAGGCGTCTCTATCGTTCCATAGTCGAAAAAGTAAAGGCATTTATTGCTTCGGCAAAGGCTGCTCTTAATACGTCATCCTCGAACACAAACTTCCGGTATTTTGATTTATACCCTCCTGTTAGACATTATGTGAATGATCATTGGGAACATTGGAAAACAAGGTTACACGTAATCATAGAGGTCACAGCCATTCTGGTCTGAAGTTGTGTTCAACATGCAGAATATTACAGATCCGTTTTATTAAAAGGTATATATCGAGCGTCTTGCGTCCCTACCAACAGTTCATTTTGCTTGAATTCACTGATTTACATTTGCCGCGTAACCCTGCTAGATAATGTTCCTACTTTATCCGAACTTTTACAACAGTTTCTAACCATTCTCTAACCACTTCATATCAGCATATTTAAAGCATTTATGATATAATATGCCTTACTGTTTTAAATCAGGTTTTTGAAATATTTGAGATTTTAGTGATGTTCAACGTCACTTTGATTCTTTTTGGTAACATGCAGTTACTGGTCAGACGCTCAAAATGGCTGATGCGACGTTAAAAACTGTTCACTCACCCCTTCCGACATTAAAGTAATTACTGCGAGTTAACCGCATTCGTTTATAGGCTTGTAACCGAGGACATTCCAAATTCATCAAGTTGAAATTTTTTTCCCGAACAAAGATAATCAAGTCGCAATTGGGAATGACTGTTACCGTCTCTGTCAGTGGATATGAAACATGTTTGAGAAAACATAATGGTACTTACGCCAGTGTTACGTAGTAGACCTTTTGAGATTCGTAGTCGAACGTTGCGTTTGTAAAATAAGTATCGTTGACCCATCCAAGGATGTCAGTGTAATTGCCTGTTGTGCCGAAGGTGATGGCGTCCCCTTCCTCGTCCTGGCCGACCGTTGTTAGGATGTCCGTCCCAATGGCTGTGTCCTCGCTGAGGGTAATCATATTCCCCCCACCCATGGAGGGTGACAACATGACAGGAGGCTCGTCTGCACAGTAATACCAACAGTAGATAGAAGCCAGCAAAATTGAGGTACACCATACATAGAAATATTACTTCGAAACATCCAATTCTCTGAATAAATGCTTATAATACAAAAGCTGAACCCCGATTAGCGTTGGCACAATTATCGACCTTTGTCGCTGAATGTAATCTTTCTGAAGCTGAATCGTAACATGGCTAAAATGTTCTGGCTGAACCCTGAGCATTTACTACGATGAAGCCCACTCAAACACAAAAACAAACCTATGATGTTGAACATTCACTTAAATACTGAACCATATCTCTGACACTTTATTAATAAGGTAGCATCAACGCGGAGCAAGACGTTGAACTGTCATATCTGTATGAGAGGGACCATTAGAAGCTATAGAGTATTCCTATACTGAGAATTCGACACTTGATTGCCAGTATGAGGAGGAGAATAGCAGATGTTATCCGTGCGAGGGCCGTGGTTCATACAATCACCACAATCATTATTGGGTGTTTACGTTTCTGTGTATTCCTCTCAGATTGCACGTAAATTGTTGATTTCAGTGTCAGTTTTGTTTTAGTCTTAATCAAAATAAAGTATGTTACAGTTATCATTTTAACATGCGGAATTTAGTTTTCAAAGCATATAGAACAACAAGTAGTGTATTCGCACTTATCATGTAAAGACGTGGGTGGTGCTTGATTAATGCTCTTGTGTATATTTATGATGGCAACTGTCATAGCTGGGGGCGAGAATCCAAGGTGCCGAAACAGATAGTGCAGTAAGCTTGTTCGGGTTTCAAAATAACTATTTGTTGTGTAAATGTACATGCATTTTGAACAATTAACATGTAACAGATGTAAGGCAGTCGGGGTGAATTAGTGACAATACTGACCTATATAATAGTAGAACTCTACGTTTTTATTTTCAACAGTTGATGCAGTTTCCAGCGACCTGAGCATGAACACGCCATCATTGCCATTGACGTTGTAGTCCATCTCCATCATGACGTTTTCTCCGACCGTTGAATCTGTTCCCACCTCGAACCTGCCCCAGTTGTCCCAGCGGAACCAGAATGACTGGCAAAGAAACATTTACTGCTGATATTGTACTTCACAGAGAGGACAGGGGACCAGGCAAACAGTGAAAGCAGTCATACCATTATATAATGGAAAAAAACCCATACCCCAGACATGTAGAGGTATAGAACAGTATCAGTCAGAATCATGCGGGACACAGCAAAATATACTGAAAGTAACATGACACAATAACTAGAAATAACTGATTAACAAGAAGAACATAATACCATGCAGATAGTGAGTTTTAGTTTTACGCCACTTTAAGCAATATTCCAGCAATATCACGGCAGGGGACACCAGATATGGGCTTCACACATCGAACCCGTGGGGAATAGAACCCGGGTTTTCGGCGTGACCCTACCGCCCCCATGCAGATAGATCCATGTGATGATAAGTGTCCAAGTGATATATGTTATAGTTATATCTCCCGTGTAAGCCGGGACAAACAGAGTCAACCCATCACTTACATCTAGAAAACTATAGGTGCCGTCGATCAAATGTACAGGACGTTTTGTGGTTTTATTACATTTACAGACCGAAACAATATGCCATTCTCAGTTCACTGGTATCGTGAGCACGGTTCACCTCAATTTGTAACAAATGTTTGCACACTTGTTGAGTAAAGGCCCTCGAACCATGTCGTATCCCATGCACGCACATCTGTGACGCCAGCTTTGTCCTACGAAAGACTATTGCTGCCACCTTTGTAGCATTAAATATGTTTTCAGCGAAATCTCTCGTTACTTCGATTATTTTGTCGATGCTTAGGATTATTTTCTCGTAATTTCAATTATTTTCTCCTTGTTTCAATTATTTTCTCGTTGCTTCGAGTATTTTCACGTTATTTTAAGTTTCTTTCAAAAACTTCAAATTTTGGAGTATCTATTCGTTGCTTCCAGTATACACCCGTTATTACAATCATGTTTCGTTGCTTCGAGTAAATTCTCGTTACTTCATGTTTCTTTTAAGAACTTGAAATTTCGATAATTTCCTGTCTTTTGAAAGAAACTCGAAGCAACGAGAAATTAATTGAAGCTACCAAAAATATTGAAATAACGAGAATATATCAGAAGCAATACGTAAATACTCGAAATTTCAAGCTTTTGAAAGAAACCTGAAGCAACGGAAAATATTTGAAACAACGAATATTAAATCGGAACAGAGACCATATAATAGATGGTCTCTGATCGGGGCAACGAAAAATAGTTGAAACAACGAGAAACTTGAAGCAACGAGAAATTATCTTTACGCACTTTTCAAATGCGTTCAATTTTCAGCCCCGTATTTAAATGATCACCTTATGTTACTCAACCCTCTTCTATATACAAGTTCGTTAACTTGGTGAATAGTGAATCTCAATGAATAATCTGACAATGTCTTCAGGAACTTACTACGCTCAGCACCAGATGTAAGGTAAGACCTAGTTCGAGGGTGTTAGTCAAACTAAACTGGGTCTCGGTTCGATTTTTAGGAATCTTCATAACTAAAACGTTGATACTATCATTAATTGTTAATATATGAAAACAATATAAGATAAATTTTAAATATCCAACACTGATATGATTGATGAAATTCAGTGAATACATGAAATATCAGTAACAAAATTAATGTATTACAGCATGATTTTAATTGACCAGGAGAATGCCTGCGTGCCTGCGTATGTATTTATGTAAATGTGTTTGTATAGTTGTGCAAGTGTATGAATGTGAAGGAACAGTACAACCAAAAATTATTGAGAATTTAAGATTGTTTTTTTAAATATTTTTGTCACTCATTACTCACGTATTAAATGTGATTATTAGCAGAACATAACTCCAGTTTCAAAGACAGGTGAACAGTTAGTATTTTGTCAAGTCACCATGGGCAGCAATGCAGGCATCAATGCGGCGGGGCATACTACTGATCAAAGAAGTTAGAAAGTCGTGGTCCATGCTGTCCCAATGTCGGACCACCTCTTCTTTCCTTTCAGCAATATTTGTCAGATTTTTCTTATTGACACTTTCCTTCATAAGTCCCCAAACATTTTCTATTGGATTTAGGTCAGGGCTATAGCTTGGCCAATCTAATAATGTCGTATTTTGGGTCCGAAACCAGGCCTGTGAATGCTTTGAACGATGTTTTAGGTCGATGTCCTGCTGGCAAAATCCAAACATTTCCATAGAACACGTGAGCAGATGGAAGTAAATGTCCCTCGAGAATATCTGTGTACCGCTCACTGTTCATATTCCCTTCACATACACAGAGGGGTGTTGCCCCTAACAGAGATATGCCACCCACACGTTAAATTTCGGACTGTACTTTGGGCGCTGATACAAAGGTTTTCAGTTTGTTTGGTCCAGAATTTCAGTGTATTAGGAAACAGCCACACAGAACTTTCATCTTAGAAAATCACATTGTCCCAGTTCAAATTTCTATGCTGTAAGCACCAGTTCAACCTTCGCTCCTTTTGTTCAGGTTTCATGATCGGTGATGGAATTCCTCGACTTTTCTGCCAACCCATTGCATGCAGCTCACAGCCACAGTTCCTCTATCAATCATATCCAGCCTTAAGTTTTCTAAACTCCTTCGTTTGTTTTTAGAAACAAGAATACAAAGCCGCCTCCTGTCACCGACAGTCAATTTTCTGGGCCTACCTGCGCCTCCCTGGTGGTCAATGCCATATCCATTTGCAATATTTTTCAAAGCATGATAAACAGTGGACAAAGGGATGCATGTTCTACTTAAAATCACTTTAGCTGATCTGATGTCCTTGTTATAATACTCTAAAATCAACTTCCTCTTCTCTAAATCATCCATACTGAGAATCACTGAAAATGTCGTCTGCTAGAAAGTAAACAAAGGGGGATAACTCTTCACAAACTAATGAAAAAGGGTAAACGGAGTTTCTCTCTTGAATGAAACCAAGCACTTGATAGCTGGTCAAGGTTGTTTATACTAGAAATCCAATTAAACATATTCCTAAAATTCTCAATAATTTCTGGTCATACTATACATGTGTATGTGTTACATGTATTACTTGCATATATCGTCTTAGCACTGTAAGTATATTCTTCACTCACACTATTCACATATCACAATTTCATGAATTTAAGCACATTTTTGCTCACACATTGCCCAAGTTGTCATATGAAACAGACAGGGCACAGCATCGGGTTAATTGTTCATGTTTTTTATGGCTATTTATCTTAATTAGCGATTTGCGTTATTTTCTTCACGAAACATCTTAATTTATTTTAAAGGTTTGTTCACGAAATTTGGTCAATTTAGGCACACATCATACGAGTATTCCTTTTGTAATGTATTACTTCCTGCAATATTTAATGTTTAATCAGGTCGGGCTCAACTGGCACTTTCTCGTCAATAATAGAAGCACTAATCTTGTTGTCTGAGGGAGTTGGCATGTTGTTAATGTTTTTTTATTAATTTGTTACGGTCAACTGTTGATGGTCATGATGGTAGTCGTTGTAAACCATCATCATGGTGCTTCGTTCATCGTCCTTCAGCCCATTTGTCGACGTCATGGGGTGAAACTTACTGGTGTCTGTTATAGACGATGAATAAAACGGTTAATTAACCGATAGCTTATACCCATGTGGCTGGCCGAATGATGATTCACGCTACGGACAATTAGTTTTGGCTGAAACAGTTATCGGAAATCCGAATTCAGCTAAGGTGGTCTCGCCACTGAACAATGAAATAGTAGTTAACCTGATCACACTTTGTGTCTGAAGAGAAGGACATATTTTAGACCAGAGAGGAAGGATGTGCGTTCTGACCGGTATAAAAACTAGTAAATTAATAACATCCTCATTGTCGCCTGCTCTACAATAAACGTGTGATCAATGTCCACATGGCGCATAGGTTTCTAGCAGTGATCTCTCAATCACATTTCCAAATTAAATAATAAAACAACAATTGCTATTTTTTCATCATTGTCGCCAAATAGTTCATGAACCTGTTCACACGTTACATTTAGAGTCATTTCAAAGATGTACATACCAAACCCAAACATTTTGGGAAATAATAAATAATATATATGTTCACTTTTTTAGTGTGACCTCTGGGAGGATAGTCCACCTTGGCGTCTCCCTCGACATCTCAGAACCCAGGATGACCAAATCCCTGGTTAACTAATGGGACAATCTTTGCCTTCCTTGGTGTTGGCAATATCAAACGCTAGCACGTATTGCTACGTTTTGTTGTTTTATTGTTTGCTGGAACTGGTTGACCCACGTTTCACCCATATAGTCCACCTTGCAAGACCCTTCTTGGGTCAGTTTCAAACAGTTCTAGATAACATGAACAAGTTTGTCTGGAGCGGTTATGATCAAATATCAGAAGCAAATGAGCTTTCCTTATCACAACGTGATAACGGGATGTACTCGCTCGTGAAAAATTCCTACTGAACTAGCACTACGACACATGTCTTGGTCAGTCACCACGACAGGTGCTCTGGGTATCCGCCGTAATTCGGTGATGAGCTGGGCACGCTAGAAACAAGAGACCGTGGGTTCGAATCCCTGTTCTCCAGGGTTATGTTTCTGGTTGTGTAAACACCGTACCCGCGGTGGCTTCAACAAAGTAACGTCAAAGACCTGCATCACTTAGCCCATCAGTTCAACATACAGGGATATAGCTGGGTAAAACCTAACTCACTCACTCCAAGGTGCTTTCCAGACCTTATGTGTCATTGGTAATTACCTCTGTATATGTACATGCAGGTCTACCGTGTATGGGAAACTGTTTGATGTGTCCACAATCTGACTTTGTGTTACAGTGCACTGAGTCTGTTGTAAGCGAAACAATAGTTGTCGGCGTTTGTTTCTTTAATTGTGACATAATGTTCTTGGACAATCGTGTGCTTGAGGATGCCATGATGTGTGTCGGTTGTAGCATGTGTATCTCTGGCCAACATATTGTGTTGCATTTGTTGCACTGCACAGGTATGTCACAAGTACATGTTGTCTGTATTAGAAGTATTAGTTTATGGATGTGGATGGATGTGACCGTGACCGTGATAGCTAGATCTGTTAATAATGTAATGAACGTATTTCTTCTTATTCACACGTGTTGTGTAATGGTGTTGTTGGTGTCAGTTTGACATCGTGAAATGGAGAAGACATATCGTACCTTAAACTCATCGCAGTCCAGATGGGCGCCTGTCTCGTACGCTGCCACAGTACATCCATCAGATGTACAATGGGTGCTAGCCATCATCACGGAGTACGTGTTGCCTGCATCGGCGATACGCACGTACACGAACTCTCCAGCGCCAACATACTGGTAGAACATCATGTCGGCTCCCTCGCAGCCTCGGATGGCGACTATCAAGTCTCGGCGGTATATTAGGTCAATGTCGTTGTTCAAGGCGTTGTACCACTGCTGGTTATCCGTGGTCACGCCAGACCATCGACCTACATCAATAAAACATGCACGGTAGTATAATAAAAGTAAAATGTATGTTTGCACATTCATATTGAATTAGTGATTGCAATATCCTTTGTGATGAACCAACGCCGGACACACTTGTGTATCAATGTGTGTTTATGTACTTACCCCTTTCTATGTGTTACTGAATGGACGTAGCTGGATGGGAAAGTGAACCTGATGATTAAGATGTGTAACATTTCCAGTAAATGGCTTTCTTCTGTTTCACACGTGTTCTGTAATGATGTTTTTGGTGTCAGTTTGAGTCCTGTGTTTGACATGACGAAACGGGAAGGACATATTGTATCTTAAACCTAATTGCAGTCCAGGTGAGTTTGACACCATTCGAGTCTGGCTAGAGTGTATTTATTTCGTATAGCGTAACGTAATGAAACATGTTTGCGGTGCAAGCCGACGATATCTAATCATATGTCAGTAACGTGGACAGACTAGCTGTTTGAGCTCTGTCCACTTACACCATTGTTTTGGTACCTGTTATGGGCCAGAACCAAGACTTATTTGACTGGTATAAAGAAGGTGTCCCTTTTCATGTGGAACGACAAGATGGAGAAATCCAGACGAACAAATCCGATTAAGAGAATACGCGGAAGGAGGACTAAGTAATGGCATTACTCAAGCGAAAATGTTTGTTATGCCAATTGATATTACATTTTTTTGTTCACATCATAAGTTAAGCGATAGCAAAATTACCATAGAATTCAATGAAGGCAATATACAGAACATCACACTATGCAGTTCAGGGATGTCAGCAGTCTTTTTCAATCCCCAAAGGTTATATTATTATTACGACACATTCATATTATGCTGGATTACTTTCGGATATTTTCGAGAATGAGAAAAACGGCTTGTCTACTGAACAACGTGTGCGTATGCATATCTAGAACGTGAACACTCTTAGACATTTTGAAAGCACTTGAAGGAAAAGCGAATCGCGTCAGCTGGCAAACCTTTTCTGACAGTTCTGGTATATATTTATGAATGTATATATTCAGCTTTAGTTTTGCAGTGTTATGCCTGCCATACAACGAAGGTTGAATGAATAGATCATTGAAAAACCCTACCATTACTGACCCTTATTGTTATTACCACTATTGCTGTTACACATCGTATTTCCATTGTTATTGTATGGTATTGCCACTATGTGTGCTGCGAAATATGTATTGAATTGTAAACTTAGATAATTTTATGATTCTGCTAAATAGCTATTTCTTTTTGTTTGTTTGTTTGTTGAATTCCTTTGCATACAGATTTCAGGGCATACCTTTTCTAATGTCGAACTAGAGGCGTGACAACAGCGAATTTCCTCAATAAAGCCTCACTCTGGACTTGACTATTGTAAACTTATCAAACAACTTTGGAGCAAGGCAATTTTTTAATTCTTCACTGAAATAAAGTTTTTGATTCCACCTTAAAAGTGTTGAAATTAGACATTCATAGAACTGCTGATATATGGCTGAACATAGAGGGTCTTGTACATAGTTTTTATACACTGAAATTTTAAGCATTGATCGGAATATGAAGAAGATATGGCGGCTCCACGATATCAGATCAGCGATTCTTCTCAAGCTAAACTTCTTTCCCTGATTCCCTTGTTTGGATTTGTTTGCAAATACATGCAATACTTCTGACTCAGGTTTGCATAAAAACCAGGATTACCATGAGGCGGAACATTTGTCCATAGAGATGTCTACATCTTGCCTAAATGTCCTATCCCCAAATTTAACATTGATGTTATTATCAATGAAGAAATTCAGAACTGCACGTATTATTTTCACAACAAATTGGTCTTAAGGTGTTAGAGCCAAGAAGAAAGTTAACAGTACTAATGCATTCGATGAAAACAACATAATATACCAAGGACACAGATATCCGATATAAACAGTCAAGGACACAGGCATCTGATACAAACAATCAAAGACACAGCCATATCATGCAAACAAAAGAAGACAATTTAATGTGACAGACACAAACATCTGATGCAAACAATCGAAGACAAAATGTGACAAAGACACAGACATCTGATACAAACAATCGAAGAGAAAATGTGACAAAGACACAGACATCTGATACAAACAATCGAAGTCAAAATGTGACAACAATCGAAGAGAAAATGTGACAAAGACACAGACATCTGATACAAACAATCGAAGACAAAATGTGACAAAGACACAGACATCTGATACAAACAATCGAAGTCAAAATGTGACAACAATCGAAGAGAAAATGTGACAAAGACACAGACATCTGATACAAACAATCGAAGAGAAAATGTGATAAAGACACAGACATCTGATACAAACAATCGAAGACAAAATGTGACAAAGACACAGACATCTGATACAAACAATCGAAGACAAAATGTGACAAAGACACAGACATCTGATGCAAACAATCGAAGACAAAATGTGACAAAGACACAGACATCTGATACAAACAATCGAAGACAAAATGTGACAAAGACACAGACATCTGATATAAAGAATCGAAGAGAAAATGTGACAAAGACACAGACATCTGATACAAACAATCGAAGTCAAAATGTGTCAATGACACAAACATCTGATACAAACAATCGAAGACAAAATGTGACAAAAGATGAATGCGATAATGTGTTGACTGTAACAGACAGGTCTGTGGGCCATTATTGTTGCCATTCTAATGGGTTAAGATAATAATAATCTGTTGATTTCCTTGGCCAGATTAGTACAGTATACGGCCAAGAGAAACCCAAAATGTTAACCAGTGACGTCGTTCAGGACGTCCTAGGTAGAGCACAGGATTCAAACTTTAGACGAAATAGAAAAAGTGTTCGAACGAAATACGTTCACTGCTGGTCCCTGTACGTATTGTAGATACACTCTGATGTGTATGAACATGGTTGATGTTTAGGAAGGCTGTGCAACCTTGTTCAGAGAAAGAGCACTAATGTGTAGGGGGAAATCAAAAGTAAGACACTATGTCGAGGTACCTATTCAAGCCACATGTGAAGCAGAACTCTAACGTACCTGCGTGGGTTGTTGCTAGGAACAGGACCAGCAGGGCAGCACATCCCCGTGTCATGGTGGATCGTGTAGCACTAGCAGCTCCTACAAATACACAAAACATGTATGTAACATCGTCCAGGTTTACCAGCTTCGTCACACACTGCCGCAGTCTGTGACTCTTGTGATAGGATAGGATATAGGATATTTATATAGCGCACATATCCATGCAACTAGTACATGCTTAAGGCGATGCTATTGTCTTCCACGCGATCATTGAATGTCAATCTCAATGGGACATCGTATTATCAATCTCAACTCCCCGGGATCATACATCTCTTGCATCCACTAGGCGCACCGAGTTATTGCGGCTTTCTTGACTTCTATATTCACTATCGTAAGATATGTATTATATTAATAAAACTCCTAGACCAGGCTTAGTTATTTACAAAACACCGTCATATAGCTTAAATATTGTTGAGTGCGGCGTTCAGCAACAAACAAAAACATTTCAAAACACATTCCTGTCACATGGTTCTTTTGAAAATGACCCAGGAAATTTCGGCAAGTCTGTCTACCCCTCTGTAATCTTGTCCTGAGGATAACATGCAGTTTATGGATTCAGAATAGTGGCTTACAATGACTATGGAACAAAATTAACACAAAGAATTTCGGTTCTTGCATCACAACAACCACTCGGCACCAATCAAAGGACACTGGGCTGGCCTTGGTGTTCCAGGCCTTTGTTGACAGTTGTGATTATGTATCGCAATCAAACAGTAAAATGTTGAAAATATAGAGAAAACGGTATACCTCTCAAATGGCAAAATCCAGCTGTGATACCCAAGCATGACCCAGGAGGAATACTGGAACTATAGTCCATTTAATGTAACATTCTATAACGCCACAGTACCTATAAGTACGTGACTCTCGTCGGTTGATCTGTCAGATAGTTTCACATGAAGATTCTTGACCTGATCTAGATTGTACATGTTGTAGTCTCTAGGCACAGAACAAACGGTAACATACCACCGGGTTTAGAACATGCGGTCACGACTTGATAACGACCTTAGACATAGAAATTACAAGACACAAGCCTCCGGCGAGATGGTGTTGGGTTTCGAGATCAACATAAAGAACCTGAGATACGTAACACTGCCACAAAACATCTCTTTATGTAAAAGATCAGTTCGTTAATCAATGCAGTGAATCTCTGAGAACAAACGTCACGTGGTAAGTATTACGTTAAGAAACAATCTGATATACGCTTTGAACTGCTTTCATGAGTTACGCTATATCCAAGGCACAATGCTGTAAACACAAAAGCAGGAGAACTAAAAAAAAATCAACTATCGGTAATGTGTGTGTGTGCGTGTGCGTGTGCGTGTGCGTGTGCGTGTGCGTGCCCATGTGGGCCGACAGTGTTGCGTTCGGGCGTAACATGCGTGAGGGCAGGCGTCCAATGGGACAAGCTGCGTGTACAGGCAGACATACTGCGATACCAGTGATCTGGATAGTGTTTGTTGAGGTGGACAGGCTTAGAGTGTTTTATGGCGTTTGTTGCCTGTATATATAACGACAAAAGTCTGAAGGTCTGAAGATCCTTGGTTCAGATATAATTTATTCTAACCGGTGTCACGCTGTCAATATGATCATCATGACATAATCATCTCATCTCATCATGCTTGTGACATTATATTTTATTAGTATATAGTCTAAGTACAAATACAAATTATGTAACAATTATGTAAAAATTGGAAATACTATCTATCTATCTTTTATATATTTAAAGCTTGTACACCTGCAGAAACCATGATTCCAAGTAAAGCGCTAGTAAACTAGGCCTACAATTGAAACCCAGCACAGGTGTTCAGTACCTGAATCCATTGGACTGTGGTGGATTTCAAAGCAGGCAGAACAGTCAGCGCTTTCAGATAGGTATCTTGGAATGTAGATAAGTTGCAAGTCATGTCCCACATGGAGGCATCGAATCGCCCCTGTCATTGAAGACAAAGCCAGTCTTCCAGAAACCCCTCAAGCTGTGTAAGTCGTAACCATGTAAACAAGGTCTCATATAGCACTCTGTAGTGGACCGAAGGAAGTGTACCGAAGGTGTCAACTGCTGAAAACAGACAATAATCACAATACTGATACACAAGGACATTTAGAACGTGGACAAATGTTACACATGGCATGCTGGGAATTACACTTTCTCAATAAAGTTCAGATTCTAGTGCTTTTGGTTTCAGTTCCACTCGGGATTCGAACCCACACTTTCGTAGTCAGGCACCTAATCGCCAGCACATAAAGTCAACGATTTAATCCATAATCCACTCAGTTCCCGCAGCTTCCACACAACTGCAGTGGGTTAGAGTGTCAAACCACACCGAGATTAGATATAGATCTAACTAGATACAGATTATCCATTGACAGTTACTTGACGGTATTATCAGCCACTGTTTGCGTTGTCGGTCATCCTGCAGATTTTCGACCTGACGTCGAATACGTGCTCGTCCCTGTTAGGAATCGCAATTATGATGATAATGAAGAATGCACATTATTCAGACAATACATGTACACTGTTATATGTACCTCAGGCATACAGATAGATCTGATAAATATCTGCACCTTAAGGTCACATACAAGACTTCAAGAGTTCCATGAAACAATAGGAACAGATTGCTTTGTAAATTGTTATTAAAACTAATTTCTTTTGACTCCTTTCGAGCGAACTTCGAGCGAAATTCAATTCAAAGCTAATATGTTTGGAAACTAGGTGCGATATTCAAGTTGGACCGGTATATGTTGTTTGTTCAAGCAGGAATGTACCGTTATATGATAGTTCTGTCTATAATAGTTGTGTCTATTGTATTCCAGGTGTTATGTAAGTATCTACCACATATATAGATATACTGGCAGACAGTGAGTCAGAGAGACACCAAATACACACCAACACCGACATATACGCACGCACACACAATGTATACATATTTTTGGTTTACTCATGTACATGGATTATTTAACGTATGTACTTCTCAAGTAGAAACACATGTTGTGTGCCACCATCCCCTGCAGTTGCCAGAGAGTGGTGCCACGGGTACGCAATAAGGCGTGAAAGGGTTAAAGCGTGAAAGCGATATACAAAATTTAATACATAGTGTTATCGCTTTCTCGTGTCGTGGTATTGCTTTCTCATTTTCTTGCGGCCGAAATTGATGATGGTGCTTTGGAGATTTAACGCGCTCTCTCCGACACGGGCCCACCAGGCCATTTAGTTTTTGATCGACAGATATGACAACCTGAAGGGGGCGTTAGGACGTTGGGATTGTATAATTTAATTTGTTATGAATTTTGAAATTTGCCAGAAGTGTGTGTGTGTGTGTGTGTGTGTGTGTCTCTCTCTCTCTCTCTCTCTCTCTCTCTCTCTCTCTCTCTCTCTCTCTCTCTCTCTCTCTCTCTCTGTGAGTGTGTGTGTGTGTGTGTGTTGTTGTTTTTTTTCTTTTATGACTTCATGTTAGCACTAGTTGGTTATGTGGAATTATTTGCGCCACTGAAGGCATGTTTTGATAGGAAATATACGGTAGGCTTTGAAGGTTGGATGTTTTAGTGTTCGTAGTGTTAGGTGTACGTTCGTGTCCAGTGACGTCTGGAGCACCATTCTGTGTTGTTGGCAGTGTAGGCAATGTAGTAGGACGTGTTCGGGCGTTTCTGTTCCGTTGCAGTGGCCGGGTGCATGTGTCTGTTTGGTCTTGTTTTATTTTACGCAGATGGGAATTAAAGTTTGTTTGACTTGTTTGTAATTTGGTTATCGCTGTGTCAATAGATTTATGGTAGTCTTTCGGGTTTTTTAATGGTTTTGGGCGTAGTATATTTAGTTTAGAATTTGAAGTTTGGTTTTGACTTTGCCACTTTTGAAGTTTTATTTATTTGATAGGCTTCTGGTTTCGTGTTTCGTGTCACAATAACATCTAACTAGTTCAGCACAATTTATGCAATATTGGAATCAGCTCGGAGCTGGGGGTGGTGTGTGTGTGTGATGATAATTTTAAGGGGGTCATCCATTTGATCTGGGGCAGGTAGGGGGTTATCAGTTTTGTACACAAGTACTTGTTCAACAGTTTTGAACATGCTTCTCCATAGAAGTCATCATCACCCCTGTAGTCCTAAATTCATAAATTATGAACGGTCCCAAAAGTTTCTCCAATTAGCTTATATTTTTTTGTGAGAGGGAGGGGGATTATTGAAAATGTTGCTTTCATGGCAAAATAGATTCCCAGGCAAATGAAAGTATCAATGACAGTTTGATTCGATGTATTCGGCGGCTGTGTTCTGCCCAGTTAGTTTTTCATAACATTCTACTTCAGCATTCAAGTGAATGTTTATTTGGAATATTAACCTTGAGGAGTAGGATCATCAATACAAGATTAATCTAGCTATATAGGGGTGTACCTAATGCAAAAGAGTTAGCTGGTAGACATGACATTCCTCTGTCTACAGTATACAGAACTTTGAAGAGTATTCAGTCAGGAGCCGGGATTGAGCGCAAGACAGGGGTAGGGAGGCCAAGGAAGTTCTGTACTACACATAGTCGGTGACTTGGCCAGATTGTGAATAGGGGAAAATTGAAAAGCGTTGAGAATATCAGAAATGAGATGATTTATAGAGGAAGTCCTCAGGTAATGTAATGAAACCTTAGACATGAATTACAAACAATTAATTGGGTGAAAAAGCGCGGAATTCCCTCACCATTGATGAAAGATGCACAAAAAGAAAGATGTTTAAACTGATGTAGGGCTCACGAAAATCAAGATTGGGATTATGTTTTCTTTTCTGATGGAAGTTCTGTCTGGCTTTTTCCGAACTGTGAGAACATTTGGACAAGAGATACAGTGAAACCTATCTACCAACGCCCAAAACATGGCCCTAAATTTTACATGTGTGGTGGGATATCATCACGTTGAGTGACGCCGTTGTGTATTTTCACTGGAAATTTGACGAATGAGCGTTATATGTTGACATCTTAAATGATCACCTCCTTCCAACAACCCGAAAACTGTATGAAGATAATTGGGTTTTCCAGCATGATAACGACCCAAAACACACTGCGGGCTACACAAAACAGTGGTTGTCGGACGAAAATGCTCAAGTTATAGACTGGCCCAACTACAGCCCAGATCTTAACCCTATTGAGAAAGTGTGGGGACTAATAAAGAACAGAATTAACCAAAAAAGGAAAGATTGAGGATCTGAAAAAAAAGTGGTCGAATCTTGGGATACTCTGTCACACGATTTCCTACAAACTTGGATCGATAGTGTACCAAGGCGCATCTCATATTGGGTACCTTACTACATAATGTAACACTTATATAAAATTAATGGAAAAAAGTAACTTTGCATAACATAAAGTTGCATAAAATAAACGTTCATTGAAAAAGTTTTACAAGTAACCCTAAATAAACATGAAAAAGAGCACTTTGTATGAAATTTCATGTCAACTATCGAGCGTGGCGCGTGTACTTTGTGCACAAAGTAATTACTCACTTTTTGCATGCTTTTTGCCACCTGAAGTTCACACACCTGATATTGAAAATTGAAGAATTGTTGGTTATTCTCTAGCCTCTGAATATTGTGGAAAACACGTCAGTTTCAACCTAAAGCACGTCATGCCACGGTTTACAGAAAATCAGCGTCTCTGCGCCGTGGGTATGCTGGAGACTGGAATGGCCAGACATTTTGGTTTCCGTTGAAACACGATCTCATCTCTATTGACACGTTTTCAACACAATTGGAACACGAGAGATTTGCCTCGCGTGACGTCACGCCAGTAAGACAACCACATTCGGCTAACCTATCTAAAGAATCGATTTCCGTTCGACTGCTCGGACCATTCCTGGTTCACGTCCAATCAGTTCCAGGACTGTACGGAACCGACTGAGAGAGCACAGTATATCCGGCCCCGATTGCCTGCAATACGTCCAATTTTTCTCCAAGGTCACCGACAGGCACGTCTTGCCCGGTGCAGACAGCATTTACGGTACAGGAGACAAGGTTGGGATGATGTTTTTTTCACTAATGAGTCGAGATGGCAGGGGAAGGATGTACAGACTGCGAGGTGGTCGGACACAACTTGTCATCGTAAATGGCAGTCTGACACGTTTGCGATACAGGGATGAAATCATTCGGCCTCACGTGTAGGCTTTCATTCAAGCACACAGACGTAACTTCACGCATCAGCAAGATGTGCCCGTCCACATGTCGCTCGTGTTGTGACAGATTTCCTGAGACAGCAGAACATTCCGGTACTCCCCTGGCCAGCTGTTTCTCCGGACCTGTCCCCTATCGAGCATGCTTGGGATGAATGGAGAGACGTTTACGTCAAGCCCAGAATCAGCCATTGACGTTAGCTGAATTAGGACAAGCGTTGGTTCAGACATGGAACAACATTCCCGAGGGTTTCTTCAATCGCTTAGTGTCATCTGTGGTGGACACACACAATACTGAATTTGTGAACTATCTTTTGACACCACATATCTTCAAGGGCGTGTCACGTTACCTAGTATCAAATCATACAGATATTATCCTGTCAACAGTTAAACAGTGATTACGGAAAAACACCAAAACACACGTTATTATCGTTTTGCATTAAAATGGCATAACATCAAATAATGTACAGTTACTTTATTCTAATTGTATATGTCATCGTATCTCAACTGCATAGATGGATGCTGTTGATCACTGGATTGTCTGGTCCAGACTTGATTATATACAGACTGCCGTCATATAGCTGGAATATTGCTGAGTGCGGCGTGAAAACAACAAACAACAACACAAAACGGTTATGTCGTTGCCATAATCTTATACTGTGGCTAGTTACGACTATATACAATTATATTGCCTAATCTGATTTGATTGGCAGCTTGTCGTACAGGTTTACCTTGGCGAATCAATAACCTTTCTATCTCTCTGTATTCTGTATTCTTTTGCGAATGAGAAAAGAGTGTAAAGTTTTATGGGACAGTATTTACGGTTGCTTCTGAGAAAAGTTCTGTGTAATATACTACAGGGAATGTACGGGAGTACTATTTTGAATTGTATCAACATAATGTACCTGAATTAGACTTGATGGAAAAACTATAATTATGTTTTAGTCAGACATTCTGGATAAGTTGCGTCACTGTGGTCGACGACGCCATGGTCTGATCCAGGCATGCTATTATGTGTATAGTCAGGTGTATATTTAACATGGCACATGCGTCACGCTGTAAGTATCATGTCAACTTATACCCTTACAACACAACTATATATGTGTTATATACCCAGGTACCTACTTGTCATATGCATATATACACTATAGTTTCAAAGAGATTGATAAACTTTTTACACTTGAAATGGGTATCCATAAATTGTATTGTCTATTTGACTCTTTCACTGATTGTGAACATACTGTTTAGTTTGACACATAAGTTAAGAATATAATCTGTGTGTCATGTGAAACGGATGTGTACTTTGAAAGGGACATTATTAGCTCCTAGATGTCCCTTGGTCGTTTATTTGTGAACTTTGTACATTCACTGTCCAGGTACATAATCGGTCATAGTATTTGATGTCACAACAAGTTTGGGCATCTTGTTTCATTGGAGTAGTTGTAAGGCATGACGGACTGGTGTAATGTTCTGCCAAGTAAGGGTTATGTTAGACCAAGGTTGGAGAAAGTCCATAGTCATGCAAACTGCAATGGTTTGCAAATTTGATGCACAAGCAGACATATGCCACCAGACCATGGGTCATCACATCGGTCATAGAGAGTCTGAGATTAGAGAATACTACAGGTGCCTAAGGACTGCAACAATACAGATAATAGTACAAACGACCACGTGGTCGACCGGGACGTCCTTGACAACACGATTCTCAGGTAACTCTCTCTTGGTGAATCCCACCTGCACAGCAAATCAGCAAAAACACAACAATACAAATACATAATGATTAATTTTTACTTTACATTCATAAAAACATCATTGAGTTAAACAGGAAATACAGACCGATTACAATAATACAGTATCAAACAGGATATATCGCAATCAGCTGACTGGTCGTTTTCAAACTGTTAAACTGTGTGATCACACATGTAATGAATACCAAACATATCGATAAACCTTCTGAATTACAGAAAAACTCTCTCGGACAGCAGCATGAACTGGTCGTCTTGATGACTGTTCATAAACATATCACATTGTCGCGGATCAAGGATTTTAAGGTTAACATAGCACAGTATGTGCAAAGAATGAGGTGTGGATGTTTGAGGTGCAGCCAGTAGGGGAAGATGGTTTGAGCTAAGGTGCAGCCAGTAGGGGAAGATGGTTTGAGATTAGGTGCAGCCGGTAGGGGAAGATGGTTTGAGCTAAGGTGCAGCCAGTAGGGGAAGATGGTTTGTGCTAAGGTGCAGCCAGTAGGGGAAGATGGTTTGTGCTAAGGTGCAGCCAGTAGGAGAAGATGGTTTGAGCTAAGGTGCAGCCAGTAGGGGAAGATGGTTTGAGCTAAGGTGCAGCCAGTAGGGGAAGATGGTTTGAGCTAAGGTGCAACCAGTAGGGGAAGATGGTTTGAACTTAGGAGCAGCCAGTAGGGGAAGATGGTTTGAGCTAAGGTGCAGCCAGTAGGGGAAGATGGTTTGAGCTAAAGGTGCAGCCAGTAGGGGGAAGATGATTTGAAGAAGGTGCAGCCAGTAGGGGAAGATGGTTTGAGCTAAGGTGCAGCCAGTAGGGAAGATGGTTTGAACTTAGGAGCAGCCAGTAGGGGAAGATGGTTTGAGCTAAGGTGCAGCCAGTAGGGGAAGATGGTTTGTGCTAAGGTGCAGCCAGTAGGGGAAGATGGTTTGAACTTAGGAGCAGCCAGTAGGGGAAGATGGTTTGAGCTAAGGTGCAGCCAGTAGGGGAAGATGGTTTGAGCTAAGGTGCAACCAGTAGGGGAAGATGATTTGAGCTAAGGTGCAGCCAGTAGGGGAAGATGGTTTGAGCTAAGGTGCAGCCAGTAGGGAAGATGGTTTGAGCTAAGGTGCAGCCAGTAGGGGAAGATGGTTTGAGCTAAGGTGCAGCCAGTAGGGAAGATGGTTTGTGCTAAGGTGCAGCCAGTAGGGAAGATGGTTTGAGCTAAGGTGCAGCCAGTAGGGGAAGATGGTTTGTGCTAAGGTGCAGCCAGTAGGGGAAGATGGTTTGAGCTAAGGTGCAGCCAGTAGGGGAAGATGGTTTGAGCTAAGGTGCAGCCAGTAGGGGAAGATGGTTTGAGCTAAGGTGCAGCCAGTAGGGGAAGATGGTTTGAGCTAAGGTGCAACCAGTAGGGGAAGATGGTTTGAGCTAAGGTGCAGCCAGTAGGGGAAGATGGTTTGAGCTAAGGTGCAGCCAGTAGGGGAAGATGGTTTGAGCTAAGGTGCAGCCAGTAGGGGAAGATGGTTTGAGCTAAGGTGCAGCCAGTAGGGGAAGATGGTTTGTGCTAAGGTGCAACCAGTAGGGGAAGATGGTTTGTGCTAAGGTGCAGCCAGTAGGGGAAGATGGTTTGAGGTTAGGTGCACCCGGTAGGGGAAGATGGTTTGAGGTTAGGTGCACCCGGTAGGGGAAGATGGTTTGAGCTAAGGTGCAGCCTGTAGGGGAGGATGGTTTGAGCTAAGGTGCAGCCAGTAGGGGTGGGTGGTTTGAGCTAAGGTGCAGCCAGTAGGGGAAGATGGTTTGAGGTTAGGTGCACCCAGTAGGGGAAGATGATTTGAGCTAAGGTGCAGCCAGTAGGGGAAGATGGTTTGTGCTAAAGTGCAGCCAGTAGGGGTAGATGGTTTGAGGTTAGGTGCAGCCAGTAGGGGAAGATGGTTTGAGGTTCGGTGCACCCGGTAGGGGAAGATGGTTTGAGCTAAGGTGCAGCCTGTAGGGGAGGATGGTTTGAGCTAAGGTGCAGCCAGTAGGGGAAGATGGTTTGAGGTTAGGTGCAGCCAGTGGGGGTAGATGGTTTGAGGTTAGGTGCAGCCAGTAGGGGAAGATGGTTTGAGGTTAGGTGCAGCCAGTAGGGGAAGATGGTTTGAGGTTAGGTGCACCCAGTAGGGGAAGATGGTTTGAGGTTAGGTGCAGCCAGTAGGGGAAGATGGTTTGAGGTTAGGTGCACCCGGTAGAGGAAGATGGTTTGAACTAAGGTGCAGCCAGTAGGGGAAGATGGTTTGAGCCAAGGTGCACCCGGTAGGGGTGGGTGGTTTGTAGCTACAACCGATTAGGGTAGATGGTTTGGGCTAGGTGTAGCCAGTAGGGGTTGAAGGTTTTAGCTAGGTGCAACCAGTAGGATAGATGGTTTGAGTTAGGTGCAACCACTAGCTATAGGGTAGATGGTTTGAGCTAAGTGCAACCAGTAGGATAGATGGTTTGAGCTAGGTGCAACCAGTAGGAAAGATGGTTTGAACTAGGTAGGCAACCAGTTGGGTAGATGGTTTGAACTAGGTAGGCAACCAGTTGGGTAGATGGTTTGAGCTAGGTGCAACCAGTACGATAGATGGTTTGAGCTAGGTGCAACCAGTAGGATAGATGGTTTGAACTAGGTAGGCAACCAGTAGGGAGATGGTTTGAGCTAGGTGCAACCAGTAGGATAGATGGTTTGAGCTAGGTGCAACCAGTAGGATAGATGGTTTTAGCTAGGTGCAACCAGTAGGATAGATGGTTTGAACCAGGTAGGCAACCAGTTGGGTGGATGGTTTGAGCTAGGTGCTACCAGTTGGGCAGATGGTTTGAGCTTACGTAGTCAAGTCAACCAGTTGGGTAGATGGTTTGAGCTAGGTGCAACCAGAAGGGTAGATGGTTTGAGCTAAAGGGCAACCAGTTGGGTAGATGGTTTAAGCTGGATGATGCCAATAAGGGTGGGTGGTAAGGGGATGAAGTACAATGAAGGCGCAACCAGTCGGGTAGATGGTTTGAGCTAGGTGCAACCAGTTGGGTAGATGTTTTGAGCAAGCTGCTGCCAATGTGGGAGGGCGGTGATGGGGTGAGGTACAATGAATGGGTAACTAGTAGGGTTAGATGGTCTGACATAAGGTACCACTGAGAGGGGTACATGCTGATGGTCCGAGTCAGGTACAACTAACTGGGGGGGATACTCTAACAAGAGGTTCAAACATTTGGCGTCGATGTTCCTATTTGAGGAAGAAACATGACCAAGGAGGATCAGTGAATTAGCGTTAAGGTTCTCCGCAAGACGCAAACAATACAGGGCAGGGCATTCGTTGTGATTATATGTGTAAACATAAACGTACAGGAGCTTATATGATTTTAGACACGGCGACGGGATTACGTGTAAATCGCCTGAAGTTGTTCAAGCACGATAGCGTAACAGCACCAAACAAGATCGAGGGGGGGAGGACGTCAAGGAAGCTGTTCAAATCGTCCTCCGATAGTTGAGTAGGGTGGAAGACTGTCAAACACGAACTGATCGGCAGGGTCTTCCAGTGTCTGTAATACAAAACCTTCATACAATAACACTGCTTCATAACGAACAGTATGCAATTCGGTACACGCTTCCTTATTAAAGACGCCGCGAAAAGCTGCAACATGGCTGATGCGGCGTCAAGCAATATTCACTCACCCACTCCTTATTAAAGAAGCGCAACTTGTAGCTGATATGTTACTAGAAGATTTATCATCATCACAAGTGGTGTTCCACTTCTTGACATTACATTTGCAGGATCCTTCAGTGCACAAATGTCAGTCAGCAAATAGGCTGTTCCACTTTACTTTGTCAAACTGACCAGTTGTCATTTATTATGACTATTTAATATGGAAACAGAATCCGTCTTGGGATCAGCAATGTTTTGGATCCATCTGTAGAAGGGTCGGGTTATTTCATTGTTAAATGCTCAGTTCGCCATAACTGGGCAACCGTTGGCCATATATCTATGATGATTGTTGGGATGATTAAATCGGAATCTTAGTGACACGTTCAAACACGGTCCGTTAACTTTATTATTCAGTTTTGAAATTGCAGTAACAACGATGGCAACTATTTACATCTACACAAGGTAACTGTGTCATTTAGTGAGTTCCTTATGCATACAGTACCAGATCTTCCACTTCCATTTTGTTCGACGTTTCCAGAGGACGTTCAAGATCACCTGGGAATGAAATACATAGATGTGAAGCAGGAAGATTGACCAACATGCAAGAGAAACAAAGTAAAATCAAATTTATAAATATTCGGATTGGAACCCGAACCCGAAATAGTGTTCCCTCTTCATATAACACCAACAGACACTGTTGAAGATGAAATAGTTGGTTTAGTTTGCTTAATTCCATATAAAATATGTTTATTCGTTACAACTGGAAGCGTTACGAGCATCGTGATTGTATTAGGCGTACGGGTATTACAACAATCAACAATATTCGACAACGCATAAGGAGTGTACAGCAGAATGGTGACAGATACACCCAGTTATAGTGTAACGCCACACAATGCTCAAGCTGTATGACAGAGGTCTGGACCAGGACACTGTACTTGACTGATATCACGAGCACCTCTCTACTCAAATAGGATACGATGACATGCATCAACCAAGTCAACGAACACGAGAAACCGATAAGCAAGGATCACTTCTAACCCGGATCTTAACCGGTACAGAAAAATATTTGCTGGTCACTGGTATGCGGCTTTTGTGAACTGGCCACGACAGTGGTCAAACTGATTGCATTCGTGCAACGATCACTTGTTTTCAGTGACAGACAGACAAGTCAGACAGTGGACAGGTCCAGGCAGACCACACCGACGTTGCTGCTGGGAACCGTTGTTTTACTGTCATCAGCATCAACTGCCCCGAGAGATACTGACAATCTGGTTATTGTATCCAGACCACAGGGCCACCATTATATCTGAGCCTCTCTGGGTATACGTCTTCATGGATGTCCGAGGCTACAGTCGGCATGTGCCTCTTATAAATGGCAGAACAGGCCTATGTTGTGATGACAGCAGGTTCCAGGTTCAGAGAGAACGTGTGTGTCATCGTCTGGTTATTAAGCTGTGTTTCTTGTGCTCCTTTGAGTGCATTTTCTCAGCTGAACACACGCAGTGAAGAAACTCCTAGATATAATGTAGAGAAGAAAGGCCTGATGGGGACTGTTTTTACCTTGTCCTTTTTTAGGCAGGGAAGGTTGGACAGACGATGGCCGTGCTCTGAAACATGCATACAACCAAATGGAGAGTGACAGTGACGACGTATAATTCTACAGTGTCTCCAGGCACATTAATAAAAATCAGAGCTACAGATACCTTTTTGGGTCATTGAGTTATGTACTCCCTTGTGTTTACTTTGAGTAACCAAATAAATTGTACCTCACTCAAACTCAATTGGGTATTTTGCCATTTTCCATTAAATTTGAAAATATAGTAAAGTTTAAATGTTAATGTTTGTTATTTATATTTGATCTGTAATATGAGAAACGATAAGAAAGACTGCAAGTTGTCAAGTTCATGTGCTGAGATAGAACCTCTCAGTATACTTCAGTTAGTTTATCTATCCACTGGTACGCAAGCTAAGATTTGACATTTTTGTGTGTACGCATGTAAGATCACATTAATAGAGTATTTACAAAAGTTCAAGCAACCTTGTACGCAATAGACTGAATAGAAGTTTTCACATAAATATTTGCGTAATTTTCGCAGATACGCAGCTTATCTGTACCTCTGAAAATAAACACCGTTTGTCCCTTTACGTGTGGACGATATAACCAGACAGTGGCGATCTCAGTTTCGCTTCAACAACCGACCTCTTTATGATTAATAATAGTATTTGATACAAAATACAGTAATATTTATTTATCGACTTTCGACCCCGTGGGTTCTAAACTGTTACTTCATGTGTGGGGGCAGTATGTATGAAGGCTATTAAATTTTGAAAAATGTTGGGGATCATTTTGTGACTATTGAATACTTCCCGAGCCATGTCATTGAAACATATGAAGAAATACCAGCCATTGCTAACATACTGGGAAGTGAGCTGTTATTGTGATCATAAACACTTACGCCATTATACTCTTGGCATTCAGAAAGACAGCAACTCCGACGGCTCCTCCCATCAGTGCACAGAGAGTTGCCAGGGCTATCACCTCTGTGTCCACACCCGGCTGACATGGAGGAGCTGCAGCCAAAGTACATACACTCAAACTCGAGAAATACCGTACGTACACACGTTATTAGTAATGATAATTCTACCACTACTTCTACTGCGATTCCCACCACTACTACTGCACGCTACTACTACTACTACTACTACTACTACTACTACTGCTACTGTTACTGCCGCTGCTGCTACTACTACTGCAGCTACTACCATTACCAACTATGATTATTGTCATTATATTGGTGGCAATGCTATTCATAACAATATAAGGTATTACGCAAGATATAAGGGGTTCGAGAAATGGTATAAACCTGGTGTTGTTGTAGAAGTCGTGGTGGTTTCTGTGGTGGCAGTGGTCGTGGATCCGCAATAATCAAAACTGACGTAGACGGTTGTTGTGTCCACCAAAGCAGTATTGCTGCTGGCTGTGGCTTTCACAACAACAAACTGTCGCAGTTCAGTCATGGCTAAAGTATCGGGGGCCACCAGCAAGGAGACGTCGCCCGTCGATCCGTCGACAGCAAACAACGTACTAGCCTCCGGCAGGGAGAAGGTGCTAGCGCCTACAGTGCTGTCGGCGTCTCCAACTGTCACCTGAGCGACAACGTCGTTTATAGCATTTGAACACTGGACAGCTCCCGAGAATAGTTGCTGTGTGAATTTGGGGCCGTTGTCGTCAGTATCGTTGACTGTGACTCGGATTGTGCCGGTCATCTCTCGGCTTGACGGACCCAGATCTTTCGCACGAACCTTCACGTCGTAATATGCTGACCCTCCTGTGTCGACGTCTGCGTCGAGATTCACCGCAGTCGTGAGCGTTCCCATATCTTTGTCCATTTTGAAGAGATCGGCAACAGCTGTAGACTCAGCTAACAAGTAAACAAGATACAAGTAAACGGCCATGAAGAAAGTGGTAATTACATCAGGTATCCCCTTCACTTATAGAGCAGCGGTCAGGCAGCGTCCCAGAGGCGATCGTCCTACCACCTCTGTCTGAAGGTCATGTTCCTCGTGTCCCTGTTAAAACCATATCCCACCAAAGTGTCTAAGATACTAGCTCGGAATCGTACTATACAAACAGGAATCTAACGATGGCATGGTGCAATCCGCATACATACATTTGCAAAGTGATTATATTTTTAACAAGTATAGCGTTTAACTATTGATTTTATAACAGTTTCGACTAAATGAAAACATCAGCACACCATACCGGAAGTAATAGACATGATGTCGTAAGTGACATCGCCATCGACTCCTTCGTCCTGGTCTGTTGCGCTGAACGTCTGAACAAGTGTTCCCGGGCTATCAGATTCACTGATGCTCACCCCGGGAAACATCCCGGTACCGTCAGGAACGATCGTATCCCACACAGGATCGAACTCGTTATCACCAACAACCTTAAACAGTGAGAAAGTAGTCGTTCCATTGGAAACGGTAAACACACTGTATCCATATTCAGCAAACAAACTAACCGTACGATTTCCACTTGAGTGACCCCTCGCGACAAACTGTTAGCTACTTACTGGAACTGGTGTAGAGTACAGAGCACCAACCTGGATTTGTACAACTGTCACCCCGGTCTTGGCCGTCACCGACCCCGCCGAGTCCACGCACAGGACGGTGATGCTGTAGGACGATGTTGTCTCATAGTCAATGAGACTACCGTCAGCATACATTTCAGACCCAACTAAGGAGAAGATGCCATCAGGGTTGTCGGCAGCAGGAATTGAGAGAGACACATCGCCATTGATACCCGAGTCGTCATCAGTACAAGAGAGCGGGACTAGTTTTGCTGACAAAATGAAACGAATGTTGTCGTTTTTACCTTTTCTTATAAATTGCAAGATTAAAGCACGTGGGTGCCATGACAAGTATAATATACATGTAGTGTCTTTTTACCATAAACAAATAGAGATAAAAGAACGAATATAAACGTTTATCAAATGTTGGGTTGTTCTATATATACGATAAAAAAAGAAACGCATAGGTGTTTTGTATTTTTAAATATCTATTAATTACCTATTATGTTCAAACAATCGTCAAAATATGTAACAAAAGTGTTGTGACGGTGTGTGGTCCTGCGGGTAGAGCTCGGGTCACGAATCAGTTGAAGTTAAACAACGTCAAGCTCGGAGAGTCCTTGGATGTGTGAACGTGGGGTAATAATCATCAGATTGTGATTACAGCGACCAGAGAGCAACTACTCAGATGGATACTAGGCGCTATATAAATGAATTATTATTAACATGATTTTACACAATTTCACATGTAAAATAATAGACTTTACCTGGACATGTTGACTTTGATGATATTTCTTACAAAAATTAAAAAGCCATCGCCAAAACGCAACATGTTGCATGTGAAAATTGTGCAGCAAAGAGCATACAGTGTCCGGATATAAAAAGCCGGATTATTTTCGGAAATCGGCATTCGCTTTTAGTTTAAATCCCAAATCAGTAGGCCACGTCTTGACATCGCTATTGGGAGAATGCAGGCTGGAGAGTACCAATCGTCTGTTGCCATGTGTCTGAATGTTAGTCTGAGCACAATATCACGGCTTGCAGCTCGTTACAACCAAACAGGCACAACAAACGACCATCCCCGTACAGGAAGACCTCGAGTCACCACTGAAGCCCAAAATGGGTACATCCGGGTAATACATCTGCGTGATCGTACTGCCACGTGTGAGAGCCCGTCTCCGTCAACGACAACCCCAAACTCTCCAGGAGCTAGCTGCACGTCTGCAGGAGTGGCGGAGGATTCCCCAGGCAGTTGTACAACGTCTGATCGAGTCTATGACAAGGCGTGTGAGAACTGTTATCCGTGCACGTGCAGGTATTAACACTACCTTGAAAGTTGACGAAACTTGTGAACGGATTATCTAAAATTACCAACTTGATTGTATAGACATTTCCTTCTTCTAAACTAACTGTACTAAAGTCTATTTGTGCATGAGTTACACATGTTAGTGAATACAAATCTTTACAATAGATTTTTGGGTTATGCGTTTCTTGTTTTTAATAGTATACATACAGTAGGCGCTGTTTTCAGTTGTCTGGACAGAATATACACTCTGGGAGAATGCTGGGGTCACGTCATTGATGTCGGTAATGTCGAGTCTGAAGGCGGCTGTGTCGGTGAGGCCAGCTGAATCCGTAACTGTTAGGGACAGGTCATCCAAATAGGCCACTCCCCCATCCCGGTCGATGTTGCTGCTTATGTACAGGTGCCCGGTCGTCTCGTTAATGTCCAGTAAGCTGCTGTGTGAGCCTGACAGGAACATGAAGTTGAGCACGTACACTACTCACAGCTAGGTATGTTTGCGATGTTATATACGTACGCGTCCAATGTAAATCAGTTAATTGATTGTTCGCGTTAATATATATGGGGAAACGTCTGCTTCCTCTACTCCGGGGTGGTGGGGTAGCCCAGTGGTTAAAGCGACCGCTCGTCACGCTGAAGACCCGGGTTCGATTCCCCACATGGGTACAATGTGTGAAGCCCATTTCTGGTGTCCCCCGCCGTGATATTGCTGGAATATTGCTAAAAACGGCGGAAACCTAAACTCACTCCTTCATTCTTCTACTCCGTCTCTTCCTCCTCCTCCTCCTACTTCTCCTCTTCCTCCTCCTCCTCCTCCTCCTACTACTACTACTACTACTACTACTACTACTACTGACTTTAGGCCTCATGATCCATCACCACCACTACAATATTGCTACAAGTATTCCACTACCAGTATACCAACCTGAGATACTGTATGTGAAGGTTTCGGTTGTGTCTGGGTCAGTAACGCTGAACACATCCCCGATGATAACCCCTAGAGGAAGCTCTTCCGACACCGTGACCCCAGCGTACACAGAGAGTACCGGGGGTTCGTCACTGACGTCGGTCACTTGAATGGTCACAAAGTGATCCGTGGTGTGGACGCCATCAGATGCCCTGTTAGTGGCAGAATGACCGTTGCAATTATGTGTGTTTCTGACACATGCGTAAAACAGTGTTGAAGGATAATTACAACTATTAGCTGGAAGTGAAAAGAGTTGTTCAAATATTTAGGTGTACATTTTATTAAATGTAATTTTCATGAAATGTCACATCGGGAAAAAGATATTGGGAATGTATTATGTACTTGGAATTAACATTACATATAAATGTCTGTAATAAATGTGCAGGTGGACAGCCAGACACACACAGAGCTTTATGGATAAAGCCGTATACTTGAGATCCAAATGTACATTTATTGTGGCTATTAAGTTCCTGGTTAAAATTGGGGCTTAATACACAATTTTCATTCGTCACGGCCAAGAACAGACTTACCTTACTTGAACAGAATAGCACTTTTCCGTCTCATAATCAAGTTTACCATTGGTCAGAATGCTCGCCCCTTCGCCCTTGAAGAGGCTTGACCATGTACCGACAACAGTCAATGTGGGAGTGTCACCATCGACGTCGTCTAGCGACAGGTTTAGGACGGTGAAGCCGGGTGTGACGTCCTCTGGAACAGTGGCTATAAACTCAGTGTCAGAGAAAATTGGGGCGTTGTCATTGACCGCGTTGACTGTCACTCTCAGACTTCCTTGGACCTCCAGTGGCGTGGCGTTGCCGTCCTGGGCTTTTACCGCAACGTCGTAGTAGGTCACGCCTCCTGTGGTGGAGTCGGCGTCTAGTAGTGTAGCAATGATGAGGTCTCCGGATTCAGGGTCGAGCCAGAATTTGTCCGATACCGTAGCACCGGTATCTGGAAGATGTAATCGTAATTATTCCGTGGAGCAGGAGTTGGAGGAGAGGTTACGACGTATCAGTTAGAGTTACGACGTATCAAATAGAGTTACGATGTATCAAATAGAGTTACGACGTATCAAATAGAGTTACGATGTATCAAATAGAGTTACGACGTATCAAATAGATATCAAATAGAGTTACGACGTATCAAATAGAGTTACGACGTATCAAATAGATATCAAATAGAGTTACGACGTATCAAATAGAGTTACGATGTGCTTGACGGTTCATCAGTCACGGCAATTGAGAGGTAATATTTGTACCCCGTTGTCTCGAGACTTTATCAAATAGAGTTACGACGTATCAATTAGACTCGTGGTGTGTTATTCTACAAATACCATTGTGATTGTAGAATCGACGAAAGCTCAGTAAAATGTGAAGAGAGACATTTGTACCTGATGTAACCGACACAAGTTCAAAGCCGACTCTCCCATCAGGCCCCTGGTCATCGTCAGAAGCCGCCAAACTCGTCACGGTGTTTCCTACCAAAGCGTCCTCGGACACCGTGACCCCCAGCAGGTTGCCCGCACCGTCCAGGGAAGCACTGCTCCACGTTGGGGTGTGCTCGTTCTTTCCCGTCACCTTAAACATAGAAATGCTATACATGTATATTACATTATTGGACGCTATGGTTCATGCCTCCCGTCCAACATGCATCAACATGAAATCTGAAGGCTGAATTAGCACCTCCGCCATGAGCGTTAAAGCTTAAAATTGTAATTTCTGCAGGAAAACCGACGTTTTGTGATGCTGCTTCGATGAGCGCCACGGATAAAGACGATAGAGGTGCCACTGTGAAAGCTATATTAATTCACGCCTGTGTGAATAGATTGTGTTTAAATTAAACTACCACATCGCATATCTTGGAAAGTCATTTGTGTACATGGAATTTGAAGACCATACAGAGAAGTACACCTTTCATCTGTAGAAGATATACAGATATACACGATTTCACTTGACCGTAACATCAGGTAAAACTTCCACGAATGTTTTTTTGGGGTAAACACATGTATATCTATTATCTTTATTTCAATCAGTTAATTTTTACACAGAGAATGTTTTAACGAAATGAAGTGAACAAAACCGTGCGGCCTGTCTCACCTTGACTATCACCAGAATATGCCCGGTGTTGGCGGGTGTGCTTGACGGTTCGTCAGTCACGGCAACTGAGAGGTAATATTTGTACCCCGTTGTCTCGAGACTTTCGTAGTCGATGTTGTTGGCAGCTCCCCACAACTCCAATCCTTGAAAGCGGAACACCCCATCTGGATCACCCCCTCTGCCACTGTCAAAGTTACCCCGTTTGTCTCCACGTCAGTACAGCTGATGGTGTCCAGTAGTTTGGCGTCGGCTGATGAAAAGACGCACGTTAGAGAGGTTTTTTCTGTTTTCAAAATGAATTCATGAACGCTTTGCTTCAGTTATCTTGGGTAATCTTTTTCAGAATACATGAGACGAAACAGAAACATGCAGGGAATCATAGACAAATGATAACTAGATAATACTAATTAAGAGTTACAAGCCCAACATTCACAGGAAATATCTGCTGTAAATAGAAGTCCGACTACATCATGATCATTGTCCGAATCACTATCACTATTGCATCGGAGATTATTTATTTCACAGATGCTTCATATTTGGAAATTTCCTCCACGTCTCCCATTAACTTTTTTGAAAGCTTTATTAACAGCTGACATGTGGTAATCTTGATCGAACAAATTCTGTGCAGAAGTAATATGTCGCTCTTTGTAATCTGGACAAAACGAGCATACTCGATTATACCTCAAAAGTTATGGCTTGAGTTGTTTAACTCTCTCTGGACATGAATGGAAAGTTGCCTCTTGGAAAGTTGAAGCCAGCACTTTTTGCCATACAACCTTAGGGGCCGTACATAACTATATGCCCAAACAAAGTGCATGTCATGTACAAACTTTGCATGTCAAATGTGAAGTGACTCCCCCACCGCCATGTCTATGTACAAACTATGCCCTGCATGTCATGTGATGCCCCGTACATGTACAAACTATGGAGCATGTCATGTACAATCTAGTGCCCCTGCATGTCATGTGAATGTGCCCCTGCCATGTACACTATGCCCCTGCATGTCATCATGTACAAACTAAGTGTGCATGTCATGTATACAAACTAAGTGCCCCTTGCATGTCATGTAAAACTCCCCTGCATGTACAAACTAATGTGCCCCCCTGCATGTCATGTACAAACTAAGTGCCCCTGCATGTCATGTACAAACTAAGTGCCCCTGCATGTCATGTGTATGTACAAACTAAGTGCCCCCTGCATGTCATGTACAAAACTAAAGTGCCCCACATGTCATGCATGTCATGTACAAACTAAGTGCCCCCCCTGCATGTCATGTACAAGGATCAATTATTCCCCTTCCCATGGCATGTAAGCATGCTCCCCTGCAATTTTTAAATATGTTTCAGGTGCATCCCTACCTTCCCAGAACAGGCTCCCCTGGTTGAACTCTCTCTCAAACTAAGTGCCTCTGCTCTCCTAGCCATAAACCCAGCCCCTATGAACGGTTCCTAAGGACATGTTTTATCATCTCTGTATCTTTATGCATAGATCCCCTAAATAATAAACGTGTACAGTGACATGTACTCACTTGATTCCCTCTATTTCAAGTTTGGATGAACAGAATGGGTGAACTCTCGCTCTCTCCTATTAATTCCTAAGGGGACAGTTTTATGGAAGAAAAATTGGCTGGAAGAAAATTTTGATTGCTATTGAATAATATCAGGTGATCTATATACCTGAAGAGTAAGTGAAACGTCTTGTCCAGATTATCTTGTTTTGTTTTTTCCATCCCGAGCAAAGGTTCTGACTCGTATGCATAAAGAAACAGGGAGACAGATCCGGGCGGAGGATAGCACATGTTCATGAGGATGTCGATTTCTTGTCTAAATTTTTTACCCTAAAACTTTACGTACATTTTGCCAATGGCGGTCCATTATTATTTCCTCAGTAAACTCTGAGATTTGATTTCATTTCTGACATATTGTTAAGAAGCACTGAAGCGAAAATTTAACTACATCTATACTCACTACGTCTATTCACAAATGCCCGTCGATCAAGGGATTCCCAAAGTTTGTCAGTTTGTGGGGTAGTGGTGTACAAAGTTCAAAGTAAAAAAATCAAACGTTTGGACAGAACAGAATTCTGAGGAAACTCCGTTTCTGAGATTGTAACAAATCAGGCAAATTCTTGAGAATCTGGTGTTATTTCCACTTGCATAGAAATATATAGAGAAAGTCCTTCCTTGATAGCAGTGTGCGAAATAACCACTGGCCCGCTAGCACATGGCTAGTAAAACTCCAGCCGGGCTAGAAAATCTTCACAGTTACTGGCCTGACTGGCTAGTGAATTTTCATGGGGTCATTTGTAAATAAATCACTCTCCGAAGTTATAATACACTTGTAAATCACCCAAGATTATGGCCTGATAGAAATGTTTGTCATATTAGCAGCTTAATGATGAAATATGACAATATCTTATTCTTATTTAATTTTGTAATCTTTTGCTTAGTTTCTACATTCATATTTCGGGCAAGTGAATTATTTTGTTGAATAGTAAAAGATTGGCTAGCAAGATTTGGAAACTATTTCGCACACTGCTTGATAGTGTTAGGGAATATTGTTAATCTATTAGAGAGCGGTGTGACCAACTCTTTATACGGATTGTAATGGAGCCTTGGGACACAGTACAAACAGTGAATGTCTTCAGGTATTAAAGTCAAGCCAAAGGATGTCTTGAATGTACATACCGGTTTTATATATATGTGGTACTATTTATATGTCACTTACACCACGTTCTTTGATCCAACAATGGTTCTGATGCAACATATAAATTAAATGGCTCTGTTATTTGAGGCTTTGTCAGAGGAAACAACTACAAACATTTCATGAAGGGCAGCCAGTGTTTTCGTCCCACGTGCCTTGGACAGAATGAGTTTCTTCAGTCTAATTTTGTCCCTCACATTGAAACAAGCCGAGCATGCGCGACCAGTGGTGATTCTTACAGACCAATACATGGCATGATGACGAGGCATATGTTCGCATATTTAGATCCAACGAAACTCAATCTACTGCCTTCTCAAGAATATTACCAAAATACACATTAATGTGTGGTATTCAGTGTAATATCCATGAACACAGTTATTTCATGCAGCTGGTAGTCCTGCCATACCTCCCGATGCCTCCTCCAGCTCCAGTTCATACACCTCCTTGTCACACGATGGGGTGTTGTCATTCACGTCGATTACCGTTATGGTAAGCGACTCCGTCACGGCGTTGCCTCCCGCATCTGTCGCAGTCAGATCAATACTCAAGCTGGAAGTACCAGCCTCAAGGTCTACACGCTGAGCAACTTGAAGATCTCCGCCGTCGCTTATACTGAAGTAGCTTGCATCTGTACCTGTGAATGTCATTATGAGTAAAGTGTCATATTGTGGCCCAAACAGCAAGTACGAGTTGAAGCCGCTACTACAAAAACATGTACCAAATATCTCTCTTATTATGGCTGCTATCATTACAGTTGTGAAAATGGCACTTCAATCTCTTTATCTGGCGACATGAACGCTGGGAAGAATCAAGAAAACCTCGAGGGTGTGTTCCTATGGCGTACAGATAAATAGAAGCGACAAAACCCTTTCTGTATTCATAACAGATCTCTGCAGAGTAAACTGTACAACACTGACTACACCATGTTATAACAGATCTCTGCAGAGTAAACTGTACAACACTGACTACATCATGTCACAACAACTGTACAACACTGACTACATCATGTTATAACAGATCTCTGCAGAGTAAACTGTACAACACTGACTACATCATGTTATAACAGATCTCTGCAGAGTAAACTGAACAACACTGACTACATCATGTTATAACAGATCTCTGCAGAGTAAACTGTACAACACTGACTCCATCATGTTAAAACAGATCTCTGCAGAGTAAACTGTACAACACTGACTACATCATGTCATAACAGATCTCTGCAGAGTAAACTGTACAACACTGACTACATCATCTCATAACAGATCTCTGCAGAGTAAACTGTACAACACTGACTACATCATGTCACAACAACTGTACAACACTGACTACATCATGTTATAACAGATCTCTGCAGAGTAAACTGTACAACACTGACTACATCATGTTATAACAGATCTCTGCAGAGTAAACTGAACAACACTGACTACATCATGTTATAACAGATCTCTGCAGAGTAAACTGTACAACACTGACTACATCATGTTATAACATATCCCTGCAGAGTAAACTGTACAACACTGACTACATCATGTCATAACAGATCTCTGCAGAGTAAACTGTACAACACTGACTACATCATGTTATAACAGATCTCTGCAGAGTAAACTGTACAACACTGACTACATCATGTTATAACAGATCTCTGCAGAGTAAACTGTACAACACTGACTACATCATGTTATAACAGATCTCTGCAGAGTAAACTGTACAACACTGACTACATCATGTTATAACAGATCTCTGCAGAGTAAACTGTACAACACTGACTACATCATGTTATAACAGATCCTGCAGAGTAAACTGTACAACACTGACTACATCATGTTATAACAGATCTCTGCAGAGTAAACTGTACAACACTGACTACATCATGTTATAACAGATCTCTGCAGAGTAAACTGTACAACACTGACTACATCATGTTATAACAGATCTCTGCAGAGTAAACTGTACAACACTGACTACATCATGTTATAACAGATCTCTGCAGAGTAAACTGTACAACACTGACTGTTACATCATGTTATAACAGATCTCTGCAGAGTAAACTGTACAACACTGACTACATCATGTTATAACAGATCTCTGCAGAGTAAACTGTACAACACTGACTACATCATGTCATAACAGATCTCTGCAGAGTAAACTGTACAACACTGACCATATCATGTTATAACAGATCTCTGCAGAGTAAACTGAACAACACTGACTACATCATGTTATAACATATCCAACGCTGCAGAGTAAACTGCAGAGTAAACTGTACTAACACTGACTACATCATGTTATAACAGATCTCTGCAGAGTAAACTGAACAACACTGACTACATCATGTCATAACATATCCCTGCAGAGTAAACTGTACAACACTGACTACATCATGTCATAACAGATCTCTGCAGAGTAAACTGTACAACACTGACTACATCATGTCATAACAGATCTCTGCAGAGTAAACTGTACAACACTGACTACATCATGTCATAACAGATCTCTGCAGAGTAAACTGTACAACACTGACTACATCATGTCATAACAGATCTCTGCAGAGTAAACTGTACAACACTGACTACATCATGTCATAACAGATCTCTGCAGAGTAAACTGTACAACACTGACTACATCATCTCATAACAGATCTCTGCAGAGTAAACTGTACAACACTGACTACATCATGTTATAACAGATCTCTGCAGAGTAAACTGTACAAAACTGACTACATCATGCCATGTATTTGTCTCAGCTGTATTACATCTGTACAATGTTGTTTGTAGACAATCGTGTCTGGACCAGACAATCCAGTGATTGTTACCTTGCGATACTATGACAGAGCATGTGTTTATGAATCTCTATGAAATCTTGGCAAACAGGGCAGACTCTGTTGTAGATTGTACCTCGAAATTGAAATGCAAACACCAAAGAAGCATGTATACTTTTACATCGGTAATTCTTTAATCACGAGTATGACACTGACAGAGTGTAGCAACGCTACTGCATGTATCAAGTTGTGTGTAAACTTGCAAGGTTTAGTTCTTGATGCACACCTAAGCCACGAAGGCATAACGACCAGGGTGTAAAAGATGTGAAATCAAGGTTAGAAAGTTCCATGTCTCCATAGTCCCCAAACATTACCACACACATCTGAGGTGATTCCTGTCTTACCTATACTTCATACTACTCTAGAAAGTAAATATCGGCATTTGTAGCCTACATTTGCAGCAGGATCAGCGACAATTACACCCACCACTGTGAGAATACGTTACTGTATCGCCAACGTCAGGATCAATGGTGGTGTACAGGCCATGCAGCACCGTCCCCACTGCCGTCTCCTCCATCATGCTCGGACTGCTTATCGCCCTGATGGTGGGGGGTTCGTCGTTCACGTTGCTCACTTTGATCGTCACATAAATATTGTTGCTGAAGGTACCGTCACTGGCGCTGAAAGAGTTTTTCGTATTCAGTAGAAGGTAACTCTGTTATCACAACCTGCACAAATATATTGTGATACAATAAGACTGTTATGATTTATGTAACTGCAGTACCTTATGTCCAGAGAGTAGCATGTCCTAGTTTCGAAGTCCAGAGTACCAAGAACGACGATGTTGTTACCATCAATGCCAAACACAGTATTGTCCCCTCCGTCTGCTGATATTGTTACGCTGTCACCGTCTGGGTCCGTAACCGTCAATTCAACTACGACGTCATTCAGACTAGCGTTTTCGTCGACAAACACCTCGTTGTCAACGTTAATGAAAACAGGAGCATTGTCATTGGCACCACCAAGTAGTATTTTTTGTGTAGCTTGGGTTTCGAGGGGCGTGGCACCACTGTCCACGGCTTTGACCACCACGCTGTAGTAGGCCACACCGCCTGTGTCGGAATCGGCGTCCAGAGATTCTGACAGAATGAGAGTCCCACTGTCTCCATCGATCGTGAAGATGTTCGGTTCGCTAGCTCCAGTATCTGGAAACAGATATGTGTCTGGGTGACTGAGTGCAAGCTGTTTTACCCTAACGACAGCACTATACATACAAACAAGAACGACGATTCATGTGGAGAGGATTCAGAATGACCTGTGACAGACACGGGGAATAGCCAGTGTACCGAGGTAACGTACTCTGTAACGAACAGGCAAGGGAGGTTATGATGGAAAACACAAACAATGCATATTTAATGCTCAATGAAGTATCGAAGGTACAATACTGCATGGGCCATAAATATTCCAACTCAAATATATCAAAGGGCCACTGATCCAGAGCGATTAATGTTTCCAGCCAACAGTCTAATTACGAAACCTAGCTGCAAACTGGTCAGCCCCTGCTCCCTCGACCGTGACGGACACGGGGACTTGGCTACTGTCCACCTTGGCAGAATTTCTTCAACCTAATCAGTGGGACATTAGGAAGGGTGGATGCCCATCAGATGCCGTTATTTGAAAATATCCCCGGTAGTTCTTGTCTGATTGTAATAAAGTATCCCAGCAGTGTAGGCTTTTGCAGGTTTTCAAATGTTTCGATGTTATAGTGATTGATCCTATTTCTGTGTTTTTTACCTCGATACTTAATCCTTTAAAAATATGATGTCTATTACGTATGCTATGATATAAATAAACACATATTTGATATATTTGAATCCATAAACTAAACAACCCCACTTTGCCATTGCTAACAAAATCTGAAATTTACTTAGGTACATGGGTATTTACAGTTTTGAACTAAGTACACAGCAAATGCTTATATATATTTCTTATGTAAGAATGAAGTTCCGTTTGTATCCTCAAAATAGCCCATAAGTTTTTTTTTTCAGGCAATCAAGCTTACATGAAATACAGCGATTACTACTCTCTTGCTGTAACCCTTGTTTGGTGGTAAACCTGCACATGTTTTTTGTCATCATTCACTTGATGGTCAGTTAATGAATTTATAACAGGTATAATACTCATCATTATAAATTGAGGTCTGATGTGGCAAATGTATTACATGTTATGTAATATGCGCATGGAAGTGCAGTAAGAGGAATTATCAGCTGAGTTACAAAACAAACATCGATCAAAGGATTAACCGATGACACGCTGATTGATTAATTGCTTTTATCCTGCACAGCGGATTTGTCAAAAGTTAGTGTTTATGTATGTAGATTTACTAATCTATACTGAATACACCCTGTCGTAAAGTCTCGTTGTAAAAACGTCCCTCCTTCAAAGGATTAACCGCCAATGATTGATTGCTCATTATTGGCTAACTAAATTACTTTTTTAAAGAATGGCGGACATCATGCAATTAGTTGCCAGGTGTGCTATCTTGGAGTGAGTTAAGTTTTACGCCGCTTTTAACAATATTCCAACTATATCACGGCGGGGGGACACCAGAAATGGGCTTCACACATTGTACCCATGTGAGGAATGACGAACTAACGCTTTAACCACTAGGTTACCCCACCGCCCGTGCTATCTTGGGTGACCAATGGGACTATACACCAATGTGAAAAACGGGAAACGATAGATCACTTTTTCGCATTTTAGATTGTTAAAAGACACATGACATGGAACAGGATACTTTGTCAGCTGCAGATAAATGGCATCTCATTCCTTTATGTGGATATTGATGGATACATTCCCCGAACAAGGTAATAGCCTGATATTGATGCTATAACTTTAGTCTGTTTTAATTTTAATATTTGCATTTTGTTTTTATTTATTTGTTATGGCATTCAACAGAATCATTTTTTTTCCCGTGAAGTGTAATGTGACAGACAACATACACTAGGTCGCACTTAGGGCGTGTGTGTGATATGATACACGCTGGCAATCTATAAGATGTCTAGATATTACAGTCATGTTATAAATTCACTTAGTATAAGCAGATCGTGTGCATTTATTAAGTTTCAAAATGCATACAAATATGATAATAAACTAATTAGGATTATAAGACAAAATATAAAGACGTACATTGACTTCGTTATTTCAGTCCTAACATTTTTAACCACTGGCAGATGGTTAAACTTAAAATGTTTTCATTTGTTATCAAAATAATGCCATTTAATACAACATTCAGATTGACTAGTAGTGAACCCAAGCTCACTACTCTCCCCAAGACTCCCCATGTACTTACTTAGCCTTACTTTCAAAACAATGCTATTATATCAGGCTTCTCACCAAATTCAAGGTCAAACTATTTGTAAATCAAATTCTGCATCCATTTAGGTTAACATTTTTATAAAGTCAACATTACTATGAAATCAAAATTTTACATCAAAGTCAGCATTTTTATCAAAGGGAATATTTTTTTTTCAGAAACCAAATTAGTCATCAAAGTCTACATAATTTTACAACAAAATCAACATTAAAGTCAATAACGGTGGGAATTTTCCTCTCTGTAATGGTAAAATAACTGAGTGGCTTTTGTCCTAGGTGGCATTTGTCCTAGGTGGCATTTGTCCAAGGTGGCATTTGTCCGTGTGGCTTTTGTCCGTGTGGCATTTGTCAGGGTGGCATTTGTCAGGGTGGTTTTTGTCAGGGTGGCTTTTGTCCTGCTCCCCAATTGCGCATGAGGGTGGTGCAGCAGAGGTAACGAACCAGTCATGAATTCTGGGATATCATCCGGGTACTCACTGGAGAAAAACAACAAAAGCAATAACCAGTCCACGGAAATTGCTCTGGATCAGTGGCCCTTTAACTAACAGTCTGTTCCAAAATCATTATTCTATGTTGAAAGGAGACAAAATGAAGCGAATGAAGGACGGTGGTTTTACATTGATAAATATAACGTGAATGGTGTTACTTATTAAAGGGCGATGACGTCTTTATCGTATCACACACAATACATGGTAGGGAGAAAAGATCACAAGCTTATGGATTAGACTTTAGGTGGACATTACAAAAAATAGGGTCAAGCCCCAGGCCGTGTAAGAAGTTTAGTGATGCAAATGAAATGAGCTGGATAAGTGGGTTAACTGATAATTTGCGGGTAGAATACTTCTATCCATATGTATATGCCAGTTCAACGATGACTACTTGGTACAGCCATGCAAAGTAAAGTTGTTTCAGCATATATCAAATGTTGTAATTTCCGTCAGGTTCGTCTGAATGCAATGTATTTCATTCCAACCTGATGTAACTGAGACGATCTCATAGTGTACTTCCCCGTCGTTGCCGTGGTCGTCATCTGAAGCTGCGTAGGTGATGATAATTGTCCCAGGTGCGGTATCCTCAGACACTGTCTCCTCTGGAAAGTTTGCCGAGCTATCTGGTACTGGTGATGTGAAGTGAGGGGCAAATTCATTTTTACCCGTTATCTGAAGAGCAGAAGACCACATAGCACAGGTAAATGTATAAATAACGACGTACGAGTAAACCTATCTGACTTATCAATGCAATCACTGGGCCCATTTGCACAACGAAGGTTTTTGTCGTACTCGAGTCTTTGGTTCTCGATCTTTCAAACATGCCGCAGCTAGAGTGCGGAGACTCCTCAACACTGCAGCCTTCTGCATTACCCAGAGTGTCTGGCTGTGCTACCGGTGGAGCGCCCGGGCACTCTCCTGATCTGCGTCAAGAGACCAGGATGTACCAAACCAAGGGCACCGAGAACATTGGGGATCCTGACAACAGTGTACGTGTTACTAGTATTATGATGTTACAGATTCTTCGACAAGGCTGCAATACTCGTCTCGTTTCTTCAACGCCAAGAGGATAACCCAGGACAGGCGCAGCATAAGTATTTGTGGCTGTGAGGTTTGAACGACCTTACAGCGCTCCAGATTTAGTCTGAAACCATCAGTCTACTTTTGTATTCTGACCTAAGTTCGTGGTTTATATGTGCATTCTGGAATTTAGATGGACTTATATGGTGAGGTGAGGTGAGGTGAAATTGGGTTTAACGTCGTGCTTGAGAATATTTCGCTCATATGACGATGTGCATGCGTGCGTATGTGTATGTGCGGCTGCTTGTACTAGCCCAGACTGAAGCTGGTTTTATAGTGCTAGCCCACTGAGATACCATGCCGCAGTAAAGCATGAATTCCCCACTCAGACACATTATACTGACTCCGAGCCGACCAGTCCTTGTTGTACCAATTAATGCCGAGCGCCAGGCAGGGACCAACAAGTACCATATTTTAACATCTTTTGGTATGACGCGGTCGGGGATCGAACCCGCGACCTTCCGCTCTCCGGGTGGACGCTCTAACCACTGCACCACGGAGGCGGTTTGGACTTATATGGGCCCTCCTCGTTTAGTACTGATGGTAAATAACTTCTCCCGCAGGTAAGTTGACGGATCTCCATATTCTATCTTGCTACGTCTCTGATGAAGAATATTACATTTGTCGAGCCCGAAGGTCTTGCAATATTGTTATGTTTGCATTAGATCTAGCCAACAGTATTTTTGCCACTGGAATTTCTTGTGAAGAAATAACCTTTATATTACCCTTGCATGTTTTATAAAGGGGCCTTATATGGAATAAGCCCCTAATCTTACGACTCCTTTTTGCGAAAGATACCAGCACAAACATAAGGATACCGCCACCGTTGCAAAGTGCCATCTCTCTGATCAGCCAATTCGGTTTACTCTCATTCTGTCTACTTCTCATTCTGCCTACAGACATGATAAAAGTGTAGGCAGAATGACAAAAATCAGACCACCCCTAATTTATAAATGGACTTGCCCATGACAATAACATAACACAATCTTGATTGTATTCATATTTTATTTATAGTAGAAGCTCAAGTCGGTCTGGATGGTAGATGGATCTAGATCGGAACCTGTTACAGTATAGAGAACATTCTTCAGTTGCTGGGACAGCTCGATGTAGGTCAATCTTTGTCCATTAGGCATTAGGGCAAACGCATCGGGGAACATGGTGGAACCAGAGAGACAGTGAACAGCATACAGCTGGTTCCAAAGGCTTGGACAGGAACAGAATGTACCATCCATGAATAGGGTGTCGGCACTCTGCATAGTCTCCATCATGTCTTCTGTGGAGAACACCAGGATTCTGTCGTCAACACCATCGTCTATGGCGAGGAATTGACTTCCGTCACTGGTCTCAGCCCACTGGTCTTCTATGCACACATCAGCTAGGGTCTTCCGGAGTGGTGGACGATTCTTTCGGCGGTGTCGGTAGAGAACAGCATCAATGCTAGCAAAGGAGGGTGTTGTGGCAGCTTCATCGACGGTCAAGGTTCTCATCTCATCTTCGAAGATCTGTTGAATTGGTGTGCCTTCTTTCCTGGCACGGCTCCTCAAGGTACTCATCAGTCGCAGAGTAGTCGGATTTTCTATAACACCATGGTTATATGGCGATGAAGAAACTCATCAACAGTGCTTATCTTTCCACGGCAGTTGGCAAAGACACACTTCTAGTGAGTCACAGTCTGTCTGTGGTTATTCAGGCGATACCTGAACCCTTCCTCCAGCCTTGGAAGTGATAAACTCAGCTCTCTGTAAACCAGCCATAACAGCAATGGTACAGATAACTAAACTCAGTTTATGTATCATGCCCACGTTGTAGGTAATTTGAATGCAGAAAAGGATTTAGCAAGAAACCAGTCTGGTCATTATGTTTATAAAGACAATCTTCCATCCATGGGCTCTGCCTGTGCTGGTATCACAATGTTGAAAATGTTTCCAAATTGAATGAGCCATACTTTCCTTGAGAAGTAACTGTTATTATTTATTGATGCTGAATTAAACACATAACTTGTATTTTATTTGAGATACGTTGCTGTAATAAGCGATTAAATTGAAAATCCTCGGAAAGGGCGGTGTTCCATCTGAGCCAAACGAAGGCAGCCTAACGACACCACATTTTATTATATTGGATACATTATTATATTGGATACCGTACATTAGTACATTGGATACGTGCATCAGTATATTGGATAAGGTACATCAGTATCTTGGATACCGTACATTAACATATTAGATACCGCACATTAGTGTATTCGATACCGTACATTGATATATTAGATACCTTAATTAGTATATTGGATACCGTACAGTAGTTTATTGGACACCGTACATTAGTATATTGGATACCGTACATCAGTATATTGGATACCGTTCATTAGTTTAGTTGATACCGTACAGTAGTTTATTGGACACCGTACATCAGTATACTGGATACCGTACATCAGTATATTGGATACCGTTCATTAGTTTAGTTGGACACCGTACATCAGTATACTGGATACCGTACATCAGTATATTGGACACCGTACATTAGTATATTGGACACCGTACATCAGTATATTGGATACCGTACATTGGTATATTGGACAGCGTACATTAGTGTATTGGACACCGTACATTAGTATACTGGATACCGTACATTAGTATATTGGACACCGTACATTAGTATATTGGATACCGTACATCAGTATATTGGTTACCGTACATTAGTATATTGGACAGCGTACATTAGTGTATTGGACACCGTACATTAGTATATTGGATACCGTACAGTAGTTTATTGGATACCGTACATTAGAATATTGGATACCGTATATCAGTATATTGGATACCGTACATTAGTATATTTGATACCGTACATTAGTATATTGGATACCGTACATTAGTTGAGTTGATACCGTACAGTAGTTTACTGGATACCGTTCATCAATTTAGTTGATACCTTACAGTAGTTTATTGGACACCGTACATCAGTATACTGGATACCGTACATTAGTATATTGGATACCGTACATCAGTATATTGGATACCGTACAGTAGTTTATTGGACACCGTACATCAGTATATTGGAAACCGTACATCAGTATTTTGGATACCGTACAGTAGTATATTTGATACCGTACATTAGTATATTGGATACCGTACATTAGTATATTGGATACTGTACATCAGTATATTGGATACCGTACATTAGTATATTGGATACCGTACATTAGTATATTGGAAACCGTACAGTAGTTTATTGGATACCGTACATTAGTATATTGGATACCGTTCTTTAGTTTAGTTGATACCGTACATTAGTATATTGGATACCGTACATTAGTATATTGGATACCATACATTAGTATATTGGATACCGTACATCAGTATACTGGATACCGTACATTAGTATATTGGATACCGTACATCAGTATATTGGATACCGTACAAAAGTATATTGCATACCATACATTAGTATATTGGATACCGGACATCAGTATATTGGATACCGTACATCAGTATTTTGGATATCGTACAGTAGTATATTTGATACCGTACATTAGTATATTGGATACCATACATTAGTATATTTGTAGTATATTGGATACCGTACATCAGTATATTGGACACCGTACATTAGTATATTGGATACCGTACATCAGTATATTGGACACCGTACATTAGTATATTGGATACCGTACATTAGTATATTGGATACCGTACATCAGTATATTGGACACCGTTCATTAGTATATTGGACACCGTACATTAGTATATTGGATACCGTACATTAGTATATTGGATACCGGACATTAGTATATTGGACACCGTTCATTAGTATATTGGATACCGTACATTAGTATATTGGATACCGTACATTAGTATATTGATACCGGACATCAGTATAATGGATACTGTACATCAGTATTTTGGATACCGTACAGTAGTATATTTGATACCGTACATAAGTATATTGGATACCATACATTAGTATATTGGCAGTATATTGGATACCGTACATCAGTTTATTGGATACCGTACATTAGTATTTTGGATACCGTATATCAGTATATTGGATACCGTACATCAGTATATTGGACACCGTACATTAGTATATTGGATACCGGACATCAGTATATTGGACACCGTACATTAGTATATTTGATACCGTACATTAGTATATTGGATACCATACATTAGAATATATTGGTAGTATATTGGATACCGTTCATTAGTTTAGTTGATACCGTACATTAGTATATTGGATACCGTACATAAGTATATTGGATACCGTACATCAGTATACTGGATACCGTACATTAGTATATTGGACACCGTACATTAGTATATTGGATACCGTAAATTAGTATATTACATACCATACATTAGTATATTGGATACCGGACATCAGTATATTGGATACCGTACATCAGTATTTTGGATACCGTACAGTAGTATATTTGATACCGTACATTAGTATATTGGATACCATACATTAGTATATTGGTAGTATATTGGATACCGTACATCAGTATATCGGATACCGTACATTAGTATATTGGATACCCTACATCAGTATATTGGACACCGTTCATTAGTATATTGGACACCGTACATTAGTATATTGGATACCGTACATTAGTATATTGGATACCGGACATCAGTATATTGGATACCGTACATCAGTATTTTGGATACCGTACAGTAGTATATTTGATACCGTACATTAGTATATTGGATACCGTACATTAGTATATTGGTAGTATATTGGATACCGTACATCAGTTTATTGGGTACCGTACATTAGTATATTGGATACCGTACATCAGTATATTGGATACCGTACATCAGTATATTGGACACCGTACATTAGTATATTGGATACCGGACATCAGTATATTGGACACCGTACATTAGTATATTGGATACCGTACATCAGTATATTGGATACCGTACATTAGTATATTGGATACCGTACAAGCATGGATTGGACTAGGAAAGCAGTCGGTATTAACTTCACAGGTTGGGGAATACGCATTAGACTGATACACATGTAAAGATTCTGACACAATACCGACTTTTTAAATGAGGCTATAACATGATTTAAAGCATCCGTTACATGTCATTGATGGAATAAAAACTGTTGGTCAAGACGTCATTTTTCTTTCAAGAAATCGTCCTTCTGGAAGAAGAAACGCTGTTTCATACACAAAACCTACCAAATATACTTGCCTCTACTATCACGATAAAAACCCCACTGTTGCGGTTCCCCTCGTCAGGCGAGTCCATGGCCTCCACCACTAGAGTGTACTTGTACCCCACTGTGTCCAGGCCCTCATAGTCCAGCTGGTCAGGCGACCCCCACAGTTCTTGACCCTCGTACCGAAATACATTATCATCATTTCCAGACGTGATGTTCAGAACTACGACGGCGTTGTTACCAAGGTCTTTGTCGGTGCATACCAGCGTATTATCAATCATTTTGTTGCCTAGATCGGAAGAATTAGTACAATTGATAATGTTTGTGGAGTTATAATTATTCCTATTGGACATAGTCAGTCGCTGTTTAATCCAAACAAAGACAGTTTGTATTCATGGTATTAACGACAGCTTAACATAAAGAACTGATGCGCATTAATGTTATTTTGCCTTTAGGGAACGTGTCCTTTTCACGACTACATTCAAAAATGAAGTGCTTACTTTCAGTTCCTGCCTCTTCTATCTGTATGATGAACACAGACTGGCCACAAGTGGGTATGTTGTCATTGATGTCTTCTACACTAATAGTCAAGTCAGCGCTAGCTGAGTTACCGACACTGTCATCCACGACCAAAGTTACCACGAGGTCTGAATTGCTCAATATTTCTCTGTTAATTCTGGATGCTATGACCAGGTGTCCGTCACTGTTGATGGTGAACAGATCAGCGTTTGTGTCTGAAAAGAGGTTTAGGAGAGAGTTTTGATACAGATTCCTGAAGGTTTAGGAGAGAGTTCTGATACAGATTCCTGAAGGTTTAGGAGAGAGTTCTGATACAGATTCCTGAAGGTTTAGGAGAGAGTTCTGATACAGAATACTGAAGGTTTAGGAGAGAGTTCTGATACAAATTACTGAAGGTTTAGGAGAGAGTTCTGATACAAATTACTGAAGGTTTAGGAGAGAGTTCTGATACAGAATACTGAAGGTTTAGGAGAGAGTTCTGATACAAATTACTGAAGGTTTAGGAGAGAGTTCTGATACAGATTCCTGAAGGTTTAGGAGAGAGTTCTGATACAGAATACTGAAGGTTTAGGAGAGAGTTCTGATACAGATTCCTGAAGGTTTAGGAGAGAGTTCTGATACAGATTCCTGAAGGTTTAGGAGAGAGTTCTGATTCAAATTACTGAAGGTTTAGGAGAGAGTTCTGATACAGATTCCTGAAGGTTTAGGAGAGAGTTCTGATACAGAATACTGAAGGTTTAGGAGAGAGTTCTGATACAGATTCCTGAAGGTTTAGGAGAGAGTTCTGATACAGAAAACTGAAGATTTAGGTGAGAGTTCTGATACAGATTCCTGAAGGTTTAGGAGAGAGTTCTGATACAGAATACTGAAGGTTTAGGAGAGAGTTCTGATACAAATTACTGAAGGTGTAGGAGAGAGTTCTGATACAAATTACTGAAGGTGTTGGACAAGGCGTCAGTACATACTACTGAAGGTGTAGGTGAGGGTGTCAGTACATACTACTGAAGGTGTTGGACATGGCGTCAGTATATACTACTGAGGGTGTAGGAGAGGGTGTCAGTACATACTACTGAAGGTGTTGGACATGGCGTCAGTACATACTACTGATGGTGTAGGAGAGGGCGTCAGTATATACTACTGAGGGTGTAGGAGAGGACGTCAGTACATACTACTGATGGTGTAGGAGAGGACGTCAGTACATACTACTGAGGGTGTAGGAGAGGACGTCAGTACATACTACTGAGGGTGTAGGAGAGGGCGTCAGTACATGCTACTGAGGGTGTAGGAGAGGGCGTCAGCACATACAACTGAGGGTGTAGGTGAGGGCGTCAGTACATACTACTGAGGGTGTAGGAGAGGGCGTCAGTACATACTACTGAGGGTGTTGGAGAGGGCGTCAGTACATACTTCTGAGGGTTTAGGCGAGGGCGTCAGTGCATACTACTGAGGGTGTAGGAGAGGACGTCAGTACATACTACTGAGGGTTTAGGTGAGGGCGTCAGTACATACTACTGATGGTGTAGGAGAGGGCGTCAGTACATACTACTGAGGGTGTAGGAGAGGACGTCAGTACATACTACTGAGGGTGTTGGAGAGGGCGTCAGTACATACTTCTGAGGGTTTAGGCGAGGGCGTCAGTGCATACTACTGAGGGTGTAGGAGAGGACGTCAGTACATACTACTGAGGGTTTAGGTGAGGGCGTCAGTACATACTACTGATGGTGTAGGTGAGGGCGTCAGTACATACTACTGAGGGTGTAGGAGAGGGCGTCAGTACATACTACTGATGGTGTAGGAGAGGGCGTCAGTACATACTACTGAGGGTGTAGGAGAGGATGTTAATACATACTACTGAGGGTGTATGAGAGGGTGTCAATACATACTACTGAGGGTGTAGGAGAGGGCGTCAGTACATACTACTGAGGGTGTAGGAGAGGATGTTAATACATACTACTGAGGGTGTATGAGAGGGTGTCAATACATACTACTGATGGCGTAGGAGAGGACGTCAGAACATACTACTGAGGGTGTAGGAGAGGGTGTCAGTGCATACTACTGATGGCGTAGGAGAGGACGTCAGAACATACTACTGAGGGTGTAGGAGAGGGTGTCAGTACATACTACTGGTGTAGGAGAGGATGCAGGAGAGGAGAGGGCGTCAGTACACACTACTGATGGTGTAGGAGAGGATGTTAATACATACTACTGAGGGTGTAGGAGAGGACGTCAGTACATACTACTGAGGGTGTAGGAGAGGACGTCAGTACATACTACTGATGGTGTAGGTGAGGGCGTCAGTACATACTACTGAGGGTGTAGGAAAGGATGTTAATACATACTACTGATGGTGCAGGAGAGGGCGTCAGTATATACTACTGAGGGTGTAGGAGAGGACGTCAGTACATACTACTGATGGTGTAGGAGAGGACGTCAGTACATACTACTGAGGGTGTAGGAGAGGACGTCAGTACATACTACTGAGGGTGTAGGAGAGGGCGTCAGTACATGCTACTGAGGGTGTAGGAGAGGGCGTCAGTACATACTACTGAGGGTGTAGGAGAGGGCGTCAGTACATACTACTGAGGGTGTAGGAGAGGGCGTCAGTACATACTACTGAGGGTGTTGGAGAGGGCGTCAGTACATACTTCTGAGGGTTTAGGCGAGGGCGTCAGTGCATACTACTGAGGGTGTAGGAGAGGACGTCAGTACATACTACTGAGGGTTTAGGTGAGGGCGTCAGTACATACTACTGAGGGTGTAGGAGAGGGCGTCAGTACATACTACTGAGGGTGTAGGAGAGGACGTCAGTACATACTACTGAGGGTGTTGCAGAGGGCGTCAGTACATACTACTGAGGGTTTAGGCGAGGGCGTCAGTGCATACTACTGAGGGTGTAGGAGAGGACGTCAGTACATACTACTGAGGGTTTAGGTGAGGGCGTCAGTACATACTACTGAGGGTGTAGGAGAGGGCGTCAGTACATACTACTGAGGGTGTAGGAGAGGGCGTCAGTACATACTACTGATGGTGTAGGAGAGGACGTCAGTACATACTACTGAGGGTTTAGGCGAGGGCGTCAGTGCATACTACTGAGGGTGTAGGAGAGGACGTCAGTACATACTACTGAGGGTTTAGGTGAGGGCGTCAGTACATACTACTGATGGTGTAGGAGAGGGCGTCAGTACATACTACTGAGGGTGTAGGAGAGGGCGTCAGTACATACTACTGATGGTGTAGGAGAGGGCGTCAGTACATACTACTGAGGGTGTAGGAGAGGATGTTAATACATACTACTGAGGGTGTATGAGAGGGTGTCAATACATACTACTGAGGGTGTAGGAGAGGGCGTCAGTACATACTACTGAGGGTGTAGGAGAGGATGTTAATACATACTACTGAGGGTGTATGAGAGGGTGTCAATACATACTACTGATGGCGTAGGAGAGGACGTCAGAACATACTACTGAGGGTGTAGGAGAGGGTGTCAGTACATACTACTGATGGCGTAGGAGAGGACGTCAGAACATACTACTGAGGGTGTAGGAGAGGGTGTCAGTACATACTACCGATGGTGTAGGAGAGGATGTCAGTACATACTACTGAGGGTGCAGGAGAGGGCGTCAGTACACACTACTGATGGTGTAGGAGAGGATGTTAATACATACTACTGAGGGTGTAGGAGAGGACGTCAGTACATACTACTGATGGTGTAGGTGAGGGCGTCAGTACACATACTACTGAGGGTGTAGGAAAGGATGTTAATACATACTACTGAGTGGTGTAGGAGAGGGCGTCAGTATATACTACTGAGGGTGTAGGAGAGGACGTCAGTACATACTACTGATGGTGTAGGAGAGGGACGTCAGTACATACTACTGAGGGTGTAGGAGAGGACGTCAGTACATACTACTGAGGGTGTAGGAGAGGGCGTCAGTACATGCTACTGAGGGTGTAGGAGAGGGCGTCAGTACATACTACTGAGGGTGTAGGAGAGGGCGTCAGTATATACTACTGAGGGTGTAGGTGAGGGTGTCAGTACATACTACTGATGGTGTTGGACATGGCGTCAGTATATACTACTGAGGGTGTAGGAGAGGGCGTCAGTACATACTACTGATGGTGTAGGAGAGGGCGTCAGTACATACTACTGAGGGTGTAGGAGAGGATGTTAATACATACTACTGAGGGTGTATGAGAGGGTGTCAATACATACTACTGAGGGTGTAGGAGAGGGCGTCAGTACATACTACTGAGGGTGTAGGAGAGGATGTTAATACATACTACTGAGGGTGTATGAGAGGGTGTCAATACATACTACTGATGGCGTAGGAGAGGACGTCAGAACATACTACTGAGGGTGTAGGAGAGGGTGTCAGTGCATACTACTGATGGCGTAGGAGAGGACGTCAGAACATACTACTGAGGGTGTAGGAGAGGATGTCAGTACATACTACTGAGGGTGCAGGAGAGGGCGTCAGTACACACTACTGATGGTGTAGGAGAGGATGTTAATACATACTACTGAGGGTGTAGGAGAGGACGTCAGTACATACTACTGAGGGTGTAGGAGAGGACGTCAGTACATACTACTGATGGTGTAGGTGAGGGCGTCAGTACATACTACTGAGGGTGTAGGAAAGGATGTTAATACATACTACTGATGGTGCAGGAGAGGGCGTCAGTATATACTACTGAGGGTGTAGGAGAGGACGTCAGTACATACTACTGATGGTGTAGGAGAGGACGTCAGTACATACTACTGAGGGTGTAGGAGAGGACGTCAGTACATACTACTGAGGGTGTAGGAGAGGGCGTCAGTACATGCTACTGAGGGTGTAGGAGAGGGCGTCAGTAAATACTACTGAGGGTGTAGGAGAGGGTGTCAGTACATACTACTGATGGTGTAGGAGAGGGCGTCAGTACATACTACTGAGGGTGTTGGAGAGGGCGTCAGTACATACTTCTGAGGGTTTAGGCGAGGGCGTCAGTGCATACTACTGAGGGTGTAGGAGAGGACGTCGTCAGTACATACTACTGAGGGTTTAGGTGAGGGCGTCAGTACATACTACTGAGGGTGTAGGAGAGGGCGTCAGTACATACTACTGAGGGTGTAGGAGAGGACGTCAGTACATACTACTGAGGGTGTTGCAGAGGGCGTCAGTACATACTACTGAGGGTTTAGGCGAGGGCGTCAGTGCATACTACTGAGGGTGTAGGAGAAGACGTCAGTACATACTACTGAGGGTTTAGGTGAGGGCGTCAGTACATACTACTGAGGGTGTAGGAGAGGACGTCAGTACATACTACTGAGGGTGTAGGAGAGGGCGTCAGTACATACTACTGATGGTGTAGGAGAGGACGTCAGTACATACTACTGAGGGTTTAGGCGAGGGCGTCAGTGCATACTACTGAGGGTGTAGGAGAGGACGTCAGTACATACTACTGAGGGTTTAGGTGAGGGCGTCAGTACATACTACTGATGGTGTAGGAGAGGGCGTCAGTACATACTACTGAGGGTGTAGGAGAGGGCGTCAGTACATACTACTGATGGTGTAGGAGAGGGCGTCAGTACATACTACTGAGGGTGTAGGAGAGGATGTTAATACATACTACTGAGGGTGTATGAGAGGTTGTCAATACATACTACTGAGGGTGTAGGAGAGGGCGTCAGTACATACTACTGAGGGTTTAGGTGAGGGCGTCAGTACATACTACTGAGGGTGTAGGAGAGGGCGTCAGTACATACTACTGAGGGTGTAGGAGAGGACGTCAGTACATACTACTGAGGGTGTTGCAGAGGGCGTCAGTACATACTACTGAGGGTTTAGGCGAGGGCGTCAGTGCATACTACTGAGGGTGTAGGAGAGGACGTCAGTACATACTACTGAGGGTTTAGGTGAGGGCGTCAGTACATACTACTGAGGGTGTAGGAGAGGACGTCAGTACATACTACTGAGGGGTGTAGGAGAGGGCGTCAGTACATACTACTGATGGTGTAGGAGAGGGACGTCAGTACATACTACTGAGGGTTTAGGCAGGGCGTCAGTGCATACTACTGAGGGTGTAGGAGGGACGTCAGTACATACTACTGAGGGTTTAGGTGAGGGCGTCAGTACATACTACTGATGGTGTAGGAGAGGGCGTCAGTACATACTACTGAGGGTGTAGGAGAGGGCGTCAGTACATACTACTGATGGTGGTGTAGGAGAGGGCGTCAGTACATACTACTGAGGGTGTAGGAGAGGATGTTAATACATACTACTGAGGGTGTATGAGAGGGTGTCAATACATACTACTGAGGGTGTAGGAGAGGGCGTCAGTACATACTACTGAGGGTGTAGGAGAGGATGTTAATACATACTACTGAGGGTGTATGAGAGGGTGTCAATACATACTACTGATGGCGTAGGAGAGGACGTCAGAACATACTACTGAGGGTGTAGGAGAGGGTGTCAGTACATACTACTGATGGCGTAGGAGAGGACGTCAGAACATACTACTGAGGGTGTAGGAGAGGGTGTCAGTACATACTACCGATGGTGTAGGAGAGGATGTCAGTACATACTACTGAGGGTGCAGGAGAGGGCGTCAGTACACACTACTGATGGTGTAGGAGAGGATGTTAATACATACTACTGAGGGTGTAGGAGAGGACGTCAGTACATACTACTGATGGTGTAGGTGAGGGCGTCAGTACATACTACTGAGGGTGTAGGAAAGGATGTTAATACATACTACTGATGGTGTAGGAGAGAGCGTCAGTATATACTACTGAGGGTGTAGGAGAGGACGTCAGTACATACTACTGATGGCGTAGGAGAGGACGTCAGTACATACTACTGAGGGTGTAGGAGAGGACGTCAGTACATACTACTGAGGGTGTAGGAGAGGGCGTCAGTACATGCTACTGAGGGTGTAGGAGAGGGCGTCAGTACATACTACTGAGGGTGTAGGAGAGGGCGTCAGTATATACTACTGAGGGTGTAGGTGAGGGTGTCAGTACATACTACTGATGGTGTTGGACATGGCGTCAGTATATACTACTGAGGGTGTAGGAGAGGGTGTCAGTACATACTACTGAAGGTGTTGGACAAGGCGTCAGTACATACTACTGAGGGTGTAGGTGAGGGTGTCAGTACATACTACTGAAGGTGTTGGACATGGCGTCAGTATATACTACTGAGAGTGTAGGAGAGGGTGTCAGTACATACTACTGAAGGTGTTGGATATGGCGTCAGTACATACTACTGATGGTGTAGGAGAGGGCGTCAGTATATACTACTGAGGGTGTAGGAGAGGACGTCAGTACATACTACTGATGGTGTAGGAGAGGACGTCAGTACATACTACTGAGGGTGTAGGAGGGACGTCAGTACATACTACTGAGGGTGTAGGAGAGGGCGTCAGTACATGCTACTGAGGGTGTAGGAGAGGGCGTCAGCACATACTACTGAGGGTGTAGGTGAGGGCGTCAGTACATACTACTGAGGGTGTAGGAGAGGACGTCAGTACATACTACTGAGGGTGTAGCCCCAGAGGGCGTCAGTACATACTACTGAGGGGTGTAGGAGAGGGCGTCAGTACATACTACTGAGGGTGTTGGAGAGGGCGTCAGTACATACTTCTGAGGGTTTAGGCGAGGGCGTCAGTGCATACTACTGAGGGTGTAGGAGAGGACGTCAGTACATACTACTGAGGGTTTAGGTGAGGGCGTCAGTACATGCTACTGATGGTGTAGGAGAGGGCGTCAGTACATACTACTGAGGGTGTAGGAGAGGACGTCAGTACATACTACTGAGGGTGTTGGAGAGGGCGTCAGTACATACTACTGAGGGTTTAGGCGAGGGCGTCAGTGCATACTACTGAGGGTGTAGGAGAGGACGTCAGTACATACTACTGAGGGTTTAGGTGAGGGCGTCAGTACATACTACTGATGGTGTAGGTGAGGGCGTCAGTACACTGAGGGTACTACTGAGGGTGTAGGAGAGGGCGTCAGTACATACTACTGATGGTGTAGGAGAGGGCGTCAGTACATACTACTGAGGGTGCAGGAGAGGATGTTAATACATACTACTGAGGGTGTATGAGAGGGTGTCAATACATACTACTGAGGGTGTAGGTGAGGGCGTCAGTACATACTACTGATGGTGTAGGTGAGGGCGTCAGTACATACTACTGAGGGTGTAGGAGAGGATGTTAATACATACTACTGAGGGTGTATGAGAGGGTGTCAATACATACTACTGAGGGTTTAGGTGAGGGCGTCAGTACATACTACTGATGGTGTAGGTGAGGGCGTCAGTACATACTACTGAGGGTGTAGGAGAGGGCGTCAGTACATACTACTGATGGTGTAGGAGAGGGCGTCAGTACATACTACTGAGGGTGCAGGAGAGGATGTTAATACATACTACTGAGGGTGTATGAGAGGGTGTCAATACATACTACTGAGGGTGTAGGAGAGGGCGTCAGTACATACTACTGATGGTGTAGGAGAGGGCGTCAGTACATACTACTGAGGGTGCAGGAGAGGCTGTTAATACATACTACTGAGGGTTTAGGTGAGGGCGTCAGTACATACTACTGATGGTGTAGGTGAGGGCGTTAATACATACTACTGAGGGTGTAGGAGAGGGCGTCAGTACATACTACTGACGGTGTATGAGAGGGTGTTAATACATACTACTGAGGGTGTAGGAGAGGGCGTCAGTACATACTACTGACGGTGTAGGAGAGGATGTTAATACATACTACTGAGGGTGTATGAGAGGGTGTCAATACATACTACTGATGGCGTAGGAGAGGACGTCAGAACATACTACTGAGGGTGTAGGAGAGGGTGTCAGTACATACTACTGATGGCGTAGGAGAGGACGTCAGAACATACTACTGAGGGTGTAGGAGAGGGTGTCAGTACATACTACCGATGGTGTAGGAGAGGATGTCAGTACATACTACTGAGGGTGCAGGAGAGGGCGTCAGTACACACTACTGATGGTGTAGGAGAGGATGTTAATACATACTACTGAGGGTGTAGGAGAGGGCGTCAGTATATACTACTGAGGGTGTAGGAGAGGACGTCAGTACATACTACTGATGGTGTAGGAGAGGGCGTCAGTACACATACTACTGAGGGTTGTAGGAGAGGATGTCAGTACATACTACTGAGGGTGTAGGAGAGGGCGTCAGTACATACTACTGAGGGTGTAGGAGAGGGCGTCAGTACATACTACTGAGGGTGTAGGAGAGGACGTCAGTACATACTACTGAGGGTGTAGGAGAGGGCGTCAGTACATACTACTGAGGGTGTAGGAGAGGGCGTCAGTACATACTACTGAGGGTGTAGGAGAGGGCGTCAGTACATACTACTGAGGGTGTAGGAGAGGACGTCAGTACATACTACTGAGGGTGTAGGAGAGGGCGTCAGTACATACTACTGAGGGTGTAGGAGAGGGGCGTCAGTACATACTACTGAGGGTGTAGGAGAGGGACGTCAGTACATACTACTGAGGGGTGTAGGAGAGGACGTCAGTACATACTACTGAGGGTGTAGGAGAGGGCGTCAGTACATACTACTGAGGGTGTAGGAGAGGGGCGTCAGTACATACTACTGAGGGTGTAGGAGAGGGCGTCAGTACATACTACTGAGGGTGTAGGAGAGGGGGCGTCAGTACATACTACTGAGGGTGTAGGCGAGGGCGTCAGTACATACTACTGAGGGTGTAGGAGAGGACGTCAGTACATACTACTGAGGGTTTAGGTGAGGGGCGTCAGTACATACTACTGAGGGTGTAGGAGAGGGCGTCAGTACATACTACTGAGGGTGTAGGAGAGGACGTCAGTACATACTACTGAGGGTGTAGGAGAGGGCGTCAGTACATACTACTGAGGGTGTAGGAGAGGGCGTCAGTGCATACTACTGAGGGTGTAGGAGAGGGACGTCAGTACATACTACTGAGGGTGTTTAGGTGAGGAGGCGTCAGTACATACTACTGAGGGTGTAGGAGAGGGGGCGTCAGTACATACTACTGATGGTGTAGGAGAGGGCGTCAGTACATACTACTGAGGGTGTAGGAGAGGGCGTCAGTACATACTACTGAGGGTGTAGGAGGGCGTCAGTACATACTACTGAGGGGGTGTAGGAGAGGGGCGTCAGTACATACTACTGAGGGTGTAGGAGAGGGCGTCAGTACATACTACTGAGGGTGTAGGAGAGGGCGTCAGTACATACTACTGAGGGTGTAGGAGAGGACGTCAGTACATACTACTGAGGGTGTAGGAGAGGACGTCAGTACATACTACTGAGGGTGTAGGTGAGGGCGTCAGTACATACTACTGATGGCGTAGGAGAGGACGTCAGTACATACTACTGAGGGTGTAGGAGAGGGCGTCAGTACATACTACTGAGGGTGTAGGAGAGGACGTCAGTACATACTACTGAGGGTGTAGGTGAGGGCGTCAGTACATACTACTGATGGTGTAGGAGAGGGCGTCAGTACATACTACTGAGGGTGTAGGAGAGGGCGTCAGTACATACTACTGAGGGTGTAGGTGAGGGCGTCAGTACATACTACTGAGGGTGTAGGAGAGGACGTCAGTGTACTGAGGGTGAGGAGAGGGCGTCAGTACATACTACTGAGGGTGTAGGAGAGGGCGTCAGTACATACTACTGATGGTGTAGGAGAGGACGTCAGTACATACTACTGAGGGTGTAGGAGAGGGACGTCAGTACATACTACTGAGGGTGTAGGAGAGGACGTCAGTACATACTACTGAGGGTGTAGGAGAGGGTGTCAGTACATACTACTGAGGGTGTAGGAGAGGGCGTCAGTACATACTACTGAGGGTGTAGGAGAGGGACGTCAGTACATACTACTGAGGGTGTAGGAGAGGGCGTCAGTACATACTACTGAGGGTGTAGGAGAGGACGTCAGTACATACTACTGAGGGTGTAGGAGAGGGCGTCAGTACATACTACTGAGGGTGTAGGAGAGGGCGTCAGTACATACTACTGAGGGTGTAGGAGAGGGCGTCAGTACATACTACTGAGGGTGTAGGAGAGGGCGTCAGTACATACTACTGAGGGTGTAGGAGAGGGCGTCAGTACATACTACTGAGGGTGTAGGAGAGGGCGTCAGTACATACTACTGAGGGTGTAGGAGAGGATGTCAGTACATACTACTGAGGGTGTAGGAGAGGGCGTCAGTATGTACTACTGAGGGTGTAGGAGAGGACGTCAGTACATACTACTGAGGGTGTAGGAGAGGATGTCAATACATACTACTGATGGTGTAGGAGAGGGCGTCAGTACATACTACTGATGGGTGTAGGAGAGGACGTCAGTACATACTACTGAGGGTGTAGGAGAGGGCGTCAGTACATACTACTGAGGGTGTAGGAGAGGACGTCAGTACATACTACCGATGGTGTAGGAGAGGACGTCAGTATATACTACTGAGGGTATAGGAGGGGCGTCAGTACATACTACTGAGGGTGTAGGAGAGGCGTCAGTACATACTACTGAGGGTGTAGGAGAGGGCGTCAGTACATACTACTGAGGGTGTAGGAGAGGGCGTCAGTACATACTACTGAGGGTGTAGGAGAGGGCGTCAGTACATACTACTGAGGGTGTAGGAGAGGACGTCAGTACATACTACTGAGGGTGTAGGAGAGGGCGTCAGTACACATACTACTGAGGGTGTAGGAGAGGGCGTCAGTACATACTACTGAGGGTGTAGGAGAGGACGTCAGTACATACTACTGAGGGTGTAGGAGAGGGCGTCAGTACATACTACTGAGGGTGTAGGCGAGGGCGTCAGTGCATACTACTGAGGGTGTAGGAGAGGGCGTCAGTACATACTACTGAGGGGTGTAGGAGAGGGGCGTCAGTACATACTACTGATGGTGTAGGTGAGGGGCGTCAGTACATACTACTGAGGGGGGGTGTAGGAGAGGGGCGTCAGTACATACTACTGATGGTGTAGGAGAGGGCGTCAGTACATACTACTGACTACTGGGTGTAGGGGAGAGGATGTTAATACATACTACTGAGGGGTGTATGAGAGGGTGTCAGTACATACTACTGAGGGGTGTAGGAGAGGGCGTCAGTACATACTACTGAGGGTGTAGGAGAGGATGTTAATACATACTACTGAGGGTGTATGAGAGGGTGTCAATACATACTACTGAGGGTGTAGGAGAGGACGTCAGAACATACTACTGAGGGTGTAGGAGAGGGTGTCAGTACATACTACTGATGGCGTAGGAGAGGGCGTCAGTACATACTACTGAGGGTGTAGGAGAGGGTGTCAGTACATACTACTGATGGTGTAGGAGAGGATGTCAGTACATACTACTGAGGGTGCAGGAGAGGGCGTCAGTACACACTACTGATGGTGTAGGAGAGGATGTTAATACATACTACTGAGGGTGTAGGAGAGGACGTCAGTACATACTACTGAGGGTGTAGGAGAGGACGTCAGTACATACTACTGATGGTGTAGGTGAGGGCGTCAGTACATACTACTGAGGGTGTAGGAGAGGATGTTAATACATACTACTGATGGTGTAGGAGAGGGCGTCAGTACATACTACTGAGGGTGTAGGAGAGGACGTCAGTACATACTACTGAGGGTGTAGGAGGGCGTCAGGACGTCAGTACATACTACTGAGGGTGTAGGAGAGGACGTCAGTACATACTACTGAGGGTGTAGGAGGGACGTCAGTACATACTACTGAGGGTGTAGGAGAGGGCGTCAGTACATACTACTGAGGGGGTGTAGGAGAGGGCGTCAGTACATACTACTGAGGGTGTAGGAGAGGGCGTCAAGTACATACTACTGAGGGTGTTAGGAGAGGGCGTCAGTACATACTACTGAGGGTGTAGGAGAGGGCGTCAGTACATACTACTGAGGGTGTAGGAGAGGGCGTCAGTACATACTACTGAGGGTGTAGGAGAGGGCGTCAGTACATACTACTGAGGGTGTAGGAGAGGGCGTCAGTACATACTACTGAGGGTGTAGGAGAGGAGGCGTCAGTACATACTACTGAGGGGTGTAGGAGAGGGCGTCAGTACATACTACTGAGGGGTAGGAGAGGGCGTCAGTACATACTACTGAGGGTGTAGGAGAGGGTGTCAGTACATACTACTGAGGGTTTAGGTGAGGGCGTCAGTACATACTACTGAGGGTGTAGGGAGAGGACGTCAGTACATACTACTGAGGGTGTAGGAGAGGGCGTCAGTACATACTACTGAGGGTGTAGGGAGAGGGCGTCAGTACATACTACTGAGGGGTGTAGGAGAGGGGCGTCAGTACATACTACTGAGGGTGTAGGAGAGGGCGTCAGTACATACTACTGAGGGTGTAGGAGAGAGCGTCAGTGCATACTACTGAGGGTGTAGGAGAGGACGTCAGTACATACTACTGAGGGGTGTAGGAGAGGGCGTCAGTACATACTACTGAGGGTGTAGGAGAGGGCGTCAGTACATACTACTGAGGTGTAGGAGGGGCGTCAGTACATACTACTGAGGGTGTAGGAGGGGATGTTAGTACATACTACTGAGGGTTTAGGAGAGGGCGTCAGTACATACTACTGAGGGTGTAGGTGAGGGGACGTCAGTACATACTACTGAGGGTGTAGGAGAGGGCGTCAGTACATACTACTGAGGGTGTAGGAGAGGGCGTCAGTACATACTACTGAGGGTGTAGGAGAGGACGTCAGTACATACTACTGAGGGTGTAGGAGAGGGCGTCAGTACATACTACTGAGGGTGTAGGAGAGGGACAGTCAGTACATACTACTGAGGGTGTGGGAGAGAGGTGTCAGTACATACTACTGAGGGTGTAGAGAGGGATGTCAGTACATACTACTGAGGGGTGTAGGAGAGGACGTTAATACACATACTACTGAAGGGTGTAGGAGAGGGTGTCAATACATACTACTGATGGTGTAGGAGAGGACGTCAGTACATACTACTGAGGGGTGTAGGAGGAAGGGCGTCAGTACACACTACTGATGGTGTAGGAGAGTGACGTCAGTACACATACTACTGAGTGTAGTAGGAGGGCGTCAGTATATATACTACTGTGAGGGTGTAGGAGAGGGGCGTCAGTACATGCTACTGATGTGAATTTAGCAGAGAGAGGACGTCCAGTACATACTACTGAGGAGGTGTAGGTGAGGGACGTCAGTACATACTACACAGGGGGTAGTAGGAGGGGCGTCAGTACATACTACTGAGGGGTGTTGGAGGGCGTCTAAGGTACACATACTTCTGAGGTGTAGGTAGAGACGTCAAGTACATACTACACTCAGCGTGTAGGAGAGGGGCGTCAGTACACATACTACTGAGGGTGTTGGAGAGGGACGTCCCAGTACATACTTCCTGAGGGTTTAGGAGAGGACGTCAGTGCATACTACTGAGGGTGTAGGTGAGGGACGTCAGTACATACTACTGAGGGGTGTAGGTGAGGGCGTCGAGTACAGCATACTACTGTGAGGGTGTAGGGGAGGGGCGTCAGTACATTTCTACACAGAGGTGTTGCAGAGGGCGTCAGTACATACTGCTAGGGGTGTTGCAGAGGGGGCGTCAGTGCATACTACTGAGAGGTTGTAGAGGGGGACGTCAGACGTCAGTGCATACTACTGAGGGTTTAAGGTGAAGGACGTCAATTACATACTACTGAGGAGGAGTTTAGGTGAGGAGCGTCAGTACATACACTACTGATGGTGTAGGAGGAGGACGTCAATTTTATACTACTACTGAGGGTGTTGGAGAGGGCGTCGAAAGTACATGCGCTTCTGAGGGTTTTAGGCGAGGGCGTCAGTGCGTGACGCTTCCTGTGAGAGTTTGGGCAGAGGGGCATCCAGTGCATACTACTGAGGGGTGTAGGAGAGGACGTCAGTACATACTACTGAGGGTTTAGGTGAGGGAGCGTCAGTACGCTACTGAAGAAGTGTAGGAGAGGGGCATCCAGTACATACTACTGAGGGTGTAGGAGGGACGTGAGTACATGCTACTACTGAGAGGGGTGTTGCAGGGGCGTCAGTACATACTACTGAGGGTGTAGGAGAGGGGCGTCAGTATATACTACTGAGGGTGTAGGAGAAGGACGATCGAGTATACTACTGAGGGTATAGGAGAGGGGCGTCAGTACATGCTACTGAGGGTGTAGGAGAGGACGATCCAGCAGTACATACTACTGAGGGTGTAGAGAGAGGGCATTAATTACTATTGGTGGTGTGAGAGGACGTGAGAGTACACACATACTACTGATGGTTTAGAGCAGGGGGCGTGGTGCACACTACTGAGGTGTGGGAGGGGACGTCCATTTTCTAGGTTTAGAGTGAGGAGCGTCAGTACATACTACTGATGGTGTAGGAGAGGGGCGATCAGTACATACTACTGAGGGTTCATGGGAGGAGGCGTCAGTACATACTACTGAGGGTGTAGAGGAGGGCGTCAGTACATGCTACTGAGGGGTAGGTGGTCAGGACCATCAGGGTCGAGTACAGTGTTGCATCCCGTAGATTACTTTCTGTTCCCATGAATTCTTCCAGCATTGTTGACCAGCATTGATGATGACAGGTATACTGCTACTGCATGCACCCCCACCCTTCAGGCAGGACATGCCCTGCCTGTGGCAGAGCCTCAAGCCATGTTCATGAACAGCACTGTGCCCATCTGAAACAATGGGCAACTTTGGGCCGATGAGCTATGTGTTGAAGCACACACATTCCCATTGCGTTCTTGCCCGCTCTGCCCACCTTCCTTGCATGCTGGCCTTCTGCATTTGCTGGCACCAGGTGATGCCCTTGCTGCCATTCTTCTTTAATACTTTAGGACCACATGCCAAGACATCCAGGAGCACAAGACACCCATTTAGACATTTAACCTTGTGCATTGCATTTAGCTGTGCCGTTTGTTTTGCCTTTGGTTTGTCCTTTTTGTGCCATTTGGTTTCTGGTGGTCATTCCATGGTGCAGTGTTTGGGTTGTTTGTGCAGATGTCTGTTTGTGAAGAACAGGTTGGGACTGTCTTTCAGGA